>NC_138134.1:73097748-73614419 GCF_964188305.1 Podarcis bocagei | reverse complement strand
TGTGTATCTCTCTCTCTCTCCCCATCTCTCTCCCTGTCTCCCACACCTCCCACCTCTTTGTTAACATCAGATTACAGATGTTTCCTTGATCATGACAATTTCATTAAAACTGCTTATATTGAATGCTGGGTATATTATTTATGTATCGTGGAGGTACCATTTAATTTTCACATATATGTGCAAGTACAATTTGATTCAAAATGGCTTTAAGATGGCACTACCTCTTTATGCAAGGTTGTACATTGAAAAATGAACAATTTGAGATGCTCTTGGTAAAAGTGCCTCTTGAAATCATTATTGTAGAATTTTGTTTCATGTGATTCTTTTTCAAAAATTCAACTTTATCATGGGAAAAACCAAAACACTCAGTGTACAAAGTGAATTTTCCCCTTGAATCCATCCTCTCAGTTATTTCATGTGACTAATAAGCGAAACAATGCTTGTATGGTGTGATCAGACTTTTAAACTGTTTGGCTTAAATGCAGTTGAAGTACCACGTTTCATGGCAAAATTTGGTTGCAAATTTTAAAATAATACAACTATTTTGCTGCATTGGTTTTGGTAGACTCTTTGTAATAAAAACAAAATTTTAAAAGTGTCTAACATTGTGTAGGGTGCAATGATATCTGTTATATTCTATATGCTGTTGGGTGGGTCCCATGATGGTTGGCGGGGGTGCTGCTGCCATGGTCGCTCTGTCACTCAGCTCCCAGCTGCTGCCCCTGGAATGGCTCCCAGATGCTGACACTGCCTCTGCGCTGCCATGGCCAAGGATGAGAGTGAGAGCCTGGAGTCTCCCAGCAAAGGGTTTGGATGGCTATGCAGTTGGCTTCTTGCTTGGTGTCCTATATCACTGGTATGCTGAGGAGCAAATACTGAAATGTATCACAAGTACATGCCGTAAACAATATGTCTTCCTATCCAATGAAAATAAAATATGGACACTAATGTTCTCTCACAGCCTCTTGCAGAAAACTCCACTTGTTCTTCTCTATGGGTTTGGAGGAGGTGTTGGACTTTGGCCACTGAACTGTTAAGATCATTGCGAAAACAGGACTGTGTATGCATTTGATCTCTTGGGATTTGGATGCAGTATTAGGTCACACTTTGACACAGATGCAGAAGTAGCAGAAAATCAATTTGTAGAAGAATGGAGGGGGGAAATGGGATTGGACAGAATGATTTTACTTGGACACAACCTGAGTGGATTCCTGGCAGATGCTTACTCACTGTAAAACATCTTATATCAGTGGAGCCACTGGGTTTCCCGGAGAGGCCCTCCTGTGCTGAACGTGAGAGGCACATTCCAATATGGATCAAAGCATTTGGAGCAGTTTTGACTCCATTTAATCCATTGTCTGGTCTCAGAATAGTAGGGCCCTTTGGACTGAGCCTTGTACAGTGCATTAGGCCTCACTTCAAGAGAAAGTACTCGTCCATGTTTGATGATGACATGGTCACTGAATATATCTACCACTGTAATGAGCAATAATCAAGTTTTGAAATGGCTTTCAAAAACATGCCAGTTATATATGGATGGGCAAAAAGACCAGTGCTTCAGCAGATTGCCCATGTGTACCAATGAATCATAGAATCATAGAGTTGGAAGAGACCACAAGGGCCATCGAGTCCAACCCCCTGCCAAGCAGGAAACGTGAATTCCTATCACTGTGATTTACGGAGCATGATCATACATAGATGACAATTCCAGGACCACTATCCAGCCTCTGTGACCAAATTCGTATGTGAAAACAATAGCTATCCTTGGTGCAGGTTAGTATGCTAATCAACCTTCAACCAGACTTCAACCAGAAAATAAGAGATCTGCAGTTCTGTGGACTGACACAAGTTCTGTTCTTTGGAAAAACCAGTCACATATGCAATTCAAAGCAATATTTTGCTGTATGTGATAAAAAAAATAAGGGAAACAGAAGTTTAACAAGCAAACACAAATTTGTTTGCACCACTTATTTCAAAATGTTTGCACACTTTAAACCTTGCAATGTCTTTTTCTGGAATTTTTCAGGGATGGGGAGAGAAAACTTTGTACATTTTAGCTGGATGCTGTTCTTTATATATTTAGATATATATTTAGATAAGGTGTTTCTCTCTCTCTCTACTATATTAAACACAACATTTAAAACTGGATTTTAAAATTTTGCTTTGAAGAATGTAGAGCTTTTAAAATTGTGCTCTACATACACAGCAAGTTTCAACATTCTTAATAAAATACATTATACAGTATACTATATCTAGCTGTCTGTCTCTGTTAGTTGTTAAATATATTACATAGAATAGTCAAAGCGGCACCCTTTAGAGAACTACTTCTCCATTGTCATAAATATATGCAAATTATGCAGACCTGTTCTTCAGGCAGAATATAAAATTATTTTTTTATCAGACAACTAATTGTGTGGAAGTTCGGGCTAAAGTGAGATACACAAAGGTTTTTCATGAATATTTTTCAATTTGTCAAAAGTACCTCCAGTGGAGATAGTGAAAGTATGCGACATAAAGTTTGTGTGGGTTGTATAAGGAAATGTTTGTTCTTCTTCATCTATAGCAATTTTGATTAGGTTGATGGAATCATTAATATTTGGGGGAGTAATTCCTTTGTTGTCAGTTTCCAGAGAGAGTTGTGAGAAAAGAGATAAATAATGGCAGCTTGGTACATAAGGTTGCTAGTGACTTTCCATGGGAACATCTTGCATTCATTGACTTTGATTATGGGTATCTTGTCTGGTGGCAGCATCATTAACCACTTGTCAGTTTCCACCATTGCAAATCCCATTAACTAAAGATACTGTCTCCTAGGCTTGAGTTGGGAGGGGGATATGATGCTCTGGCAGCATGATACTCCTGCTAAAAACAGCACCTCCTTTCTTCCCTAGTATCATGTAATGCCCTTTATGGCGTGGCCATGTTTTCAGTCAACATTATGTAGTCTTTTGGTCACCACAACTTGGAAATGAAAGATGTGTAATAATTAAGAGGTTGGAGGAGCATCTTGCCAACAAGCAAAAGCTAGGAAACATACATAAATTTCACAAACCTCTCTCATATCCTTTCTAGTTGTCTTTTTCTATAAACAAAAAGTTTATAGGTTTGCAACATTTAGGTATGATGGGAAAAGAGAACTCTCTCTCCCCATAATACTAGAACTGAATTTCAGACAATGGAAAGTATATGTGGTATCCAGCGAAGTAGTACCGTGAGTGCAAGGATTTCTGTTTGCACAGTGGAACTTCCTTCTCCTCTCCCTATGCACCTCACATCCTCCTCACATCTGCTCTGGGTGGTGGTGGGGGGACCCCATAGAGCAGATCTGGGGCATGGGTGCAATGAAGAGATAGTGGGGAAGTTGTGTTGCACAGCTTGAAATCATTGTGTTTATGGAACTACTTTGTTGGATTCCAATCTATGTCTTCATAAAATGCATAATTCAATGAAATTTGCTACCAAAGTGTGCTTGCCAGAGTGCTTGCTGCTACCTCCTATGGCACCCAAATATCTCTCCCTGACTAGCCTGCTTTAAGTTCGTTCATTTGGACCACTATGAAATTCTAAATAAGACACCTTATTAAACTTGGCTGCATCATCATTAAGACCAGTGTTGATGTATCCATAACCATTCATCATATTTTATTGTGGGAAATATTCATAACCTGTTCTAAGTATTTGCCATCAGTTCCAATTGTTATTCAGGTTTGCCAGTTCTCGTTCTGTGAAATATTGTGCACTAAATGTCACTCTATGCAAATATTCTATTGTTAGTCCTCTCAGACTCTCTCTAAATCCATTAATTATCTTTCAGCTCTCAGAAAATGGAGATTGTGAAAGGCATTACATTACCTGTTCCAGGATGATACAAAGCACTTGTGATAAATGAATAGACATTGTGTGGGATCTTAGAGGTGAGGGAGATATGTTCAATTTACCTTTCTCAAGAACACAGAACTGTTTTCCATTTGATAAACAGACTTTAAAAGTTTGTTGTCTAATGAGGGGAGAGCAAAAGCCAAAGCTGCCTTTTCTCAATTCATCATCTACTGCTTTAAATTAAAGTAATCAGTCTGTTTGAGTGCAAATTTTTGTGCTAACTAAATTCTGAAACATTTGCACAGTGATTTACTTCCTTGTGTGATTCACTGTAGCTCAAGGTACTTTTTGCCTTTTTACTGAATTTCTTCATGGGCACATGCCATAAGGGAGAAGTAATTTCTAATCTAATGGCTGGGATACCTCCTTCCCAAGAACTGCATTCCTGTGGGGAGCAGGGCTTTTTTCCAGCCAGAACTCAGCTCCAGCACCTCTCAGGTGGGCACCATTGTTGTTCTAAGAGAACAAGGGAGAAGTTCATGATGAGTTCCAGCACCTCTTTTTCTAGAAAAATAGCACTGATGGGGGCAATACGTTTTGGGGGCACATCAGTCTGCAACCCCCATGTGTCCTCACCCACATAAGAACAGTCTCTAGTCTCATAGCTGTCCATGGAGCTGCAGGTTAATTCTGTGTCCAGGGCAGCTGTCTACCAGCTCCATCTGGTATTCAGGCTGAGACCCTACCTGCCCGCATACTGTCTGGCCAGAGTGGTGCATGCTCTGGTTATCTCCTGCTTGGACTACTGCAATGTGCTCTACGTGGGGCTACCTTTGAAGGTGACCCAGAAACTACAACTAATCCAGAATGCAGCAACGAGACTGGTGACTGGGAGTGGTCTCCAAGACCATATAATACCGGTCCTGAAAGACCTACATTGTCTCCCAGGACGTTTCCGAGCACAATTCAAAGTGTTGGTGCTGACCTTTAAAGCCCAAAATGGCCTCGGCCCAGTATACCTGAAGGAGTGTCTCCACCCACATCGTTCAGCCCGGACACTGAGGTCCAGCACCGAGGGCCTTCTGGCAGTTCCCACCTGAGAGAAGTGAGGTTACAGGCAACCAGGAAGAGGGCTTTCTCGGTAGCGGCGCCAGCCCTGTGGAACGCCCTCTTGTCAAGGAAATAAACTATCTGACTTTTAGAAGACATCTGAAGGCAGCCCTGTTTAGGGAAATTTTGAATGTTTGATTCTATTTTTAATATTTTGTTGGGAGCCGCCCAGAGTGGCTGGGGAAACCCAGCCAGATGGGCAGCGTATTATTAATAATAATAATAATAATAATAATAATAATAATAATAATAATTAGGGTGGTTCTCGCCTTCAGCCCTTCCCTTCCTCTCCAGATTGCAGGTGCAGGTGGCCTGAACATGATCAGGACCCTGGTGTGGGGGCAGAGAAGCTTTAATTCTTTGCCTTTGTCAGGTGAACTATTTTCTGCCCAGTGCTGCGCAAGTCCCATTGAGCAGTTGATTGTTGGGACTCGCAAAGTGCTGTGAAGGAGGCTATGGGGCTTTCAAACACCCTTTTGGCCCATCAACATCTTTACCTGCTTCATACCTGATGTCAGTTATAGGGCAGTTGGCTGTGGCTTGACCAAAATGACCTCATGGGCCAAATGGGGAGGTCTGATGGATCTAATTAGGCACATATGCTGCTGGTTCTAAACCTTGACCCACAAAATTTACATGCTTAAATGATAGAAATGAGATGTATTCCAAACATTGTCAATTTTAAGTTAAGTTATTAAGTATTTATAATATACATTAGCACTTGATTATGTCTGAGTGTCTAAGTGTTAGTGCTTATATAATTAACATTGGCTGGGTCTGTATCAGGCAGCACTGAGGAGCTCGTACTAATGACTCACTGATTATGGGATGGTATTTATATTGAAATGTACTGTGTCAAGAATTCCTGGCCTTTAGAGAGGGGATGGTAAAATGTATGTACAACTTTGCCTCTAGTGCACTGGCATTTTATATTTGTTCATATGAATAGTTTAAATCAGGGGTGGGGAAATGTTGATATACTCCAATTTCCATCTGTCCCAGCCAGCATAGGATGATGGGACTTGTAGTCCAATAACATCTGAAGGACACCAGCTGACCTACCCCTGGTTTAAGCCTTAGCTGTTCATTTAATATCTCATTTATTTCACTAGTACTACTCTGGAGTTTTCTCTCTTTCTCATAAAAAATTTTTGGCACATGGGAAGAAAATATTGAAAAACAGGAAATTTGTTGTTTAGTTATAATTGGAATTCTAATTAGACAGTACAGAGTGGAATAAGGATTGGGGCGAGCAATGTAAAATTTGTATGCCCAAATCATGTGTTTTCCATATCATTTTCCTACTGGTATTAGTGGGATTTGCAGTGCACAATCCTAAACTAAGCATATTAATTCAAAAATAAAATAATTCAGATTTCAATGGATTTTGTTCCGTATTAATTATGTATTTGATTGCTGCCTTAAACACAACTGTGCATTTGTCCTTTGGATTAAAATAGGGCTGGTAGATTTGTTTTTGTCTTTCTCTTTATACTGCCTTTTTTCCCTTCATCTAAAAAAACCCCACATTGCTCTCCTCACAATGTTAACTTTACTTTGAGGAAGCAGAAGGGACATAACTCTATTAGTTTACACAGTATTATTCCCTTTATGCCTCTGGACCATCTTAGATTGCGTTATAAGTGACATTGATTTATTGATTGTGGACTACATGTGCTGGGTTTTCCCTCCAGAATAACTGACCTATGTGCTCTATCCAGCCTAGCTCTCTAGGGACATTCATATTCTGCAAGGAAATACCATGGGTTGTTTCCGTCTCTTTCAAGTGAGAACATGTCGAACATTATCGCTTTATGATCCCATAAGTTCTTCCTCATTTTCAGATGTGCTTTCTTTCTAAAGCTTTGAAACATAGCACAAATAGAACAGACAGGACCCCCTGCCTGCCTTTAGGAGGTGATAACATTTTTATAGCTATTGCACTAGGAAGCTATCAAATCTACACACTATTAAAAAAAATGTTTTGTCATTGAGAGCAAATAATGAGCTTGGGCTGGAAAGTTTGTTTTTTAGTTTAATATAACATCTATGGATTTTCTCCTTGTCTAGTAGGGGTATTATCCTTTATCTTAGTTTTTCCACTGTGCTACAGAATTAGGTAGACAGTTTAAGGTGTCTTCCCTGCCAACCTTTGTTTGGAAGCCACATCTTCCTCCCAGTTTCTTCAAGGAGTAATGGCATATGTAAAAATAATAATGAGTATAAAGTGTTCCGTTATCACTATTTTGGTAACGTTCTATTCTTCAAGCATTTATGCATTATGCATCTCTTGATAAGAGAAGGTTATCCATTTTGCATTAACATAAGCTGCCACAGAATTCTGATTTTTATCAGTAGCAAAATGTCAAATATTAAAATTTTACCAGAAATCAAGACTAGGTCAGTGCTTGTTACAGCTCATTGTGTTTTCTTTTAATCTAACACCCCCTGTTTTTTGCCTTGATAAACAAGAAAATGGATGTACCTTTCTTACAAGCTGACAGGTATGCTTGTTTATTTTTTAAACAAATGATTATTTCTTTGTAGCAAGACTCCAAAACGTGGACCTTGGCTTTCTTGAAGTTTCCATCTCCTTCTGTCTCAACAACCCCATTTGTTTTTTCCCCCTTTGAAATATTCCAAATTTTATTTCTTGAAGTACACCACGCTTGCTGCTGCCACACTAATTATGCCATCTTCTGATTTATATAGAAGTAGGCTCTACCTAGGGACGTGGGTGGTGCTGTGGTCTAAACCACTGAGCCTAGGGATTGCTGATCAGAAGGTCAGCGGTTCCAATCCCCGCGATGGGGTGAGCGCCCGTTGTTTGGTCCCAGCTCCTGCCCACCTAGCAGTTCGAAAGCACATCAAGTACAAGTAGATAAATAGGTACTACTCTGGCAGGAAGGTAAACGGCATTTCCGTGCACTGCTCTGGTTCACCAGAAGCGGCTTAGTCATGCTGGCCACATGACCCAAAAGCTGTCTGTAGACAAACGCCAGCTCCCTTGGCCTATAGAGCAAGATGAGCACTGCAACCCCAGAGTCGTCTGCGACTGGACCTAACGGTCAGGGGTACCTTTACCTTTACCTTTAGGCTCTACCTACACATGCTACCTCCCAAACTGCAGATGCATGAAACGAGGGTATCTCCACCTCACTGAACACTTGCTCCACACTGGGGACAATTTTGAGGTCTAACTTTTGGCATTATTGTTCTCTTTTCAGAGCATGGGTTGGATATGATGTACAGTGAGCCCGCCACTTATGCAACAGTTCAGTTCTAGGGGTCCAGGCACAAGGGCAAACTTGCTTAAGGCCAGGAATTCTGAAACTGCCTCCATCCCACGACAATCCCTACCTGTCTGTAGCAGACTTTGGGATAGTCATGTGAGGGCCTTGGGGTACATCCTTTCCAAAGGCTGGTAAGCAAGGCGGATGGTTCAAAAAGTTATTTTTATGGCGGGCAACCTGGTGGGGAGCTAAAAAGGGTAAATAGGACCTTAGAAAAAAGCTTTATTCAAAAGTAAAGGCATTGCCTTCCTTACCAGCCTCTGGGAAGGAGGTGTGAAAGCTTTGCGAGTTTCCCAGAGCTGGGTAAGTCAGGCAGAGGCCTTAAAAAGCTCTTTTTGTGGCTTTCCATTGACCCACCAGGCCATATAGGGTGAATCTTAATTTGCAGCCACAGCTTAAAGTTTCAATCACCTGATGCCATATGACATCATTGTGATTGACAGGTAGACAACCCCACCAGCCTAACCAAGCGGCATGCAGAGAGTTGGCCACTTCGGGTCTAGGTAGTTGTGAATTATGGGGTAGCAGCGGCTGCTGGCCATGTGAAAAGTATGTAATTGAGATTTTGGCACATGACTACTGTTGCCCAATAGCCGAGACACAGTGGCGTAGCGTGGGTTGTCAGCACCCGGAGCAAGGCAAGTAATTTGCGCCCCCTAGCCCGTGGATTTGCGCCCCCTAACCCGTGGATTTGCGCCCCCTAACCCTAACCCCCAGATGTTGCGCCCGGTGCGGCCGGACCCCCCTGCACCCCCCACGCTACACCACTGCCAAGACAGGAACACAATCTGTGGTTCTGACCTAGGAAGTGATTACTGCTCCTCTGTAGAGGTTGCTAACAGATGTTCTGGCAAATCTAGATAGCGAAACTGCATATTGAACTGCAGCCAGGATGAAAGAGCAATTGCTATTGTGCCTAGGATACAGGTGTGGCATATTATATTCCTCTACAAAATGGGATCTATAATCTGCCTTAAGTAGCAGTGTAAAAGCAATACTCTAAGCAGTATAATAAGAATCTGCCTTGTACAGGATGTTCAAGTGTGTGTACTTCTTTTTGCTATTGTAAAAAAGCTCCCATTATATGCATGTCACATTTAAGGTTAGCACATTTATGTATCCATTTCAGTCTTAGTACATGAAGTCAATACACTTGATTCAACTTCATTACGCTGCAGTTCGTCTCTCTCTCTCTCTCCCTCCCCCCCCCCAATTTTGCAAACACCCTTACAGGATTGCATTCCATTAGTGCCTCAAGCTATTTTATTATAAGATTTGCCAATAAACAACCTATTTTTTAAATTGAATTTCCTTTCCAGGCATTGGATTTTGGTGTGAGAATTGTTCTAATGCTGCTTCTTTATTTAGTAAGAAAAAAATACAGTTTGTGGAAGGACTGGTAAAGATTGTATTGGCAGTGCATGCCTGACTAATGAAAGATAATAAAATGCCACACCTCAAGCCTGTATTCTTCTTAAAAAAATAAAATTAAAAAAATCAGATAAGTTTTTTTGTCTCAGGCCAAGCTTCCAGCATTTTTTTTATACTGTTACTGTTGACAATCTTTATGGAATATTGTACCGCACCAGGGGTTTTATCATCCACAGCTCTGCAGCTCTAAGATTCCTTTGAAGGGCATGTGGGGGAGGATGAGAACATCTGTTCAGATAACTGGTATTAGACTTTTGTCCCTCTTTTACCCTTTTGATTCAATAGGGTCAAAAGGTCTTCCTCTGCCAGTCTGTTCCTGAGAGGGCAGAGCTCCTCCTCCTCATGGAGAAGCACACAAGTTTGGCCCTGTCTGCAGACGCCAGAAGGAGATAGATGGCAAAGGGCCTGCAGGAGACTTGGAGAACAGAAATTCATGCTAAATAATTCCCATTTTGTCATACTTGGGAGATGGGAAGTATTTTCTTGAGTGGTTCCTCCCATTGTTCCCAGAGTGGCTGGGGAAACCCAGCCAGATGTGTGGGGTATAAATAATAAATAAAAATTCTTATTCTTATTCTTCAGGTGGCTGGCCCTTGTCAGGTGATGATATTCTTCTGTGCTGATGTGTTTATATTTCAGACACGGCCATGCACTGTGCCCATGATAAGGCGTGCCTGCTTGTACAATAACCTGCATGTAGCGATTTCAAATAACTTAATGTAGCAATGAAATATCTAATAGTGAGCCACTTGCCTGAAGTTGCCTGTTTTTTTGCAATCATAAATAATCCTTCAAGGCTCACACTGTCAGAGGTTATGCAGCTGTCCAGAGTAAGGACTTTTTCTATATGGTAACAATTCCTCAGAGAGCCATCAAATAACACAGGGGGTGACTATTTTGTGCAGAGGTTCCATTCCTGGCCCCCCTCACACATCAGCAGAGCGCACATAAGCCCGTCCCACCCTGCCCCTCATTCTGCCCTCTTCCGGGTCCAAAAGGACCCACACATTGGCGGTCACACATTGATTGGACATGCACAAAGGGGTCACCGCCTGTACTCTAGTCTAGCGTTTCAGACAGCAGGGTCAATATGGTTCAATTTTTAGCCTGGGTTTTTAATAAGCAATAATTTGGATGGTTTTAACTGCTTTGAATGTTTTATTGTATTCATTCATTCATTCATTCATTCATTCGTAATGATACAGCTGTGTTTTAATGTTATTTTACCTGGCTCTTATTTATTCTTGGAAACAGTAATTTTGGATTCAAAAGTTGCATACAGATCTCAATAATAATTGAAGATCCATTGCTAATGCTTTGTGTTTTTCATCCCAGTTATTGAAATGCTACTTCAAGTAGTGCTTTTCCCTTGCAGAGGGTACTTAAGGGTGCACAGTTCCAGCACCTCTTTTGTTGTTAAAAAGTGTGGGACTTACTTTAACAACTTCATGGTGAGTAACAGCACATCTTTTTTGTTGTAAGCATCACACTTTTTAACTGTAACAACTTCATGGTGAGTACCGGCACCTATTTTTCTAGAGAAAAAAGCACTGCTTCTTAGAATAGTGGGAGTTATGAAATGCAGAAAATGATTATACTTATTGCTATACTTTGCCTCTTGTTGCTTAAAGTTTGCAAGTTTTCAGTCACAAAGGACCATTCATATGAAGAGGATCAAAGGTCATTTAAATGAATTTCTGGTTTACATAAACTTATTTACAGCTTGGAGGGATGCGGGTGGCACTGTGGTCTAAACCACTGAGCCTAGGGCTTGCCGATCGGAAGGTTGGCGGTTCTAATCCCCACGATGGAGTGAGCTCCCCTTGCTCGGTCCCAGCTCCTGCCAACCTAGCAGTTCGAAAGCACGTGAAAGTGCAAGTAGATAAATAGGTACTGCTCTGGCGGGAAGGCAAACGGCGTTTCCGTGAGCTGCTCTGGTTTCTCCAGAAGCGGCTTAGTCATGCTGGCCACATGACCCAGAAACACTGTCTGTGGACAAACGTCGGCTCCCTTGGCCAGTAAAGCGAGAGGAGCTCTGCAACCCCAGAGTCGTTCGTGATTGTCAGGGGTCCGTTACCTCTTTTTATTTACAGCTCGGTCTGATGTGCTGAAGTTTAGAGCTACGGTCTGCTGGTATATGTATTTTAGAATTTATACTTTGTGTGAGCTGGAGAGGTGTGCCGACAGCTAGAATGTTTTAACTTGAAACTGGGACAGGATGGCTTTGAGTACTGACCCTCAGTTCTCATATAAACAGAATCTAAGTGAAATAATGTGTTTGTCCTAGGATGCAGTCTTTGAATAAATGTTGGTGTTTGTACATTTATTAAGTTTAAAACTCTTCCTGTCATCTGGACACTGTCTTCTAGCAATTGGTTGTGATCGGATGATAAACTGATTTATTATGATTTATTATGAGGAGGAAGAAGTGAGAAAACAAAGCAGAAGATGGGATGATAAAGGAGACAGACCATATATATATATATGGTCATGATTTTTTTCTTGTAACTATTTCTGCTGTTTCAGGCTGAGGCTAATCCTGTTTATTTTGTTCAATATATGGTTTTTAAAATAAAACAAAGGGAGCAGTACATACCAGTATCATATAAATTGTAACATAGCTAAATATAGGCATGGTACATAGGCATAATGAAGAATGGAATTAATGTATTGGCTAAGGCTTAACCAAACAAAATTGTGCTGTTAACGGCAAGGTGACATTTGTGAGGTGCTGTACATCAGGTTGATAGTTTTGTGGCCTGAAAGATCGTCAAGTTCTGCATTCTCCTCCAGCTTCCCCTGGGAAAGACTGTAGTTACGATAATTAAAATCTATACATTTAATGGCCTGTGCATTATGTGAAGCTGTGGGTGATTGGATCTAAAAATGT
Source organism: Podarcis bocagei (assembly GCF_964188305.1). Classification (NCBI taxonomy): domain Eukaryota; kingdom Metazoa; phylum Chordata; class Lepidosauria; order Squamata; family Lacertidae; genus Podarcis; species Podarcis bocagei. The sequence goes on along the minus strand of NC_138134.1, from coordinate 73,601,876 downwards.
TTCACAGCCTTAGGAAAATCCAATATGCTATATAATCTTTAACTGACATTGATGTTGATTTTGTGATCCTGACGCAACTCAGTCATTACTAGCTTTTTAATACATAATGGTACATCAGCCATTGTGAAAAGGGAAAGCAAAAGAAAAAATGATATGGCTCTAAAGAGTTGCCTGGGACAAATAGATGGAAGCTATTTAAAGTAAGTTAATGATGCAGCTTAGCATTTAGAAAGTTAGAGTGGGAGTGTGAATCATTGTCAGAAGAATTGCTAATCACTGTTATTTAAAGTAGTGGCGCACCTTGAGCTTCATTAAATATAAAGTGTTGGTAACGTTTGGAGCTATTATACCTGACAATCGTGGGTGGATGTCTTTTCTCTCTCCCCTGTCCCCAATCCTGCAGTCTTTTTTGCTGTAAGGCAGGAATACTGTCAGCATATGAGCACCCCTCAGTTTAGGAAACAAATTATTGTGCTCCCTAAGGCTACCAGCATGAGTTTGACCAAACTGCGGGAGGCAGTGGAAGACAGGAGTGCCTGGCCTGCTCTGGTCCATGGGGTCATGAAGAGTCGGACACGACTAAACGACTAAACAACAAAAAAAGCATCCTGGCAGCAAATATTTATGTCCTTAGCAGAAAGGCATGGGGTTGGGGGGGAGGGTGTGAACAGGTAAAGAGAACAGAAAAATACCACATTGGATCCCAGCTTGCATTGGGCTCCATGGGAAAGCAAAGTGATGTAGAGAATAGAGAAGACTGTCCCTTTCCTGTTCAAACTGAGTGACTAACTTGGAGTACCTAGGATCCAGTTTGTGTTGCTTAAGACAGGGTGAGAGGTAATTGTTTCTTGTCCGGTCAGCCTGCACAGCTGGGAAGACATATGGTAAGATTGACCTGCCTTCAGAATAGAGAATAAGGAGGCTCACATCACTCTTGGAGATGCGGGAAGAGAAAGAAAAAATAAGGATGAATAAACTTGTCCAGTAGCTACTGCATATGGCTCATAATTAATCAAGCTCTCCTGTGTCCTTTATGGGTTTTCTTGCAGATCCCTGCAGATTTTTCATTGATTGGTTCTATAGCATAAAATATTGGATGCTGAGTGGTCTAAAGTTGCAGACTCAAGCCAAAGCCAACCCTTATGCCACCATGTGTTCCCCTTAAAATGCAAATGAGGTAGTGGGTTTTGCTCCCCCTGTCAGTCACTTAGAGTTCTGCTCCTCAGAGTAGAATCATAGTATTGTAGAATTGGAAAGGACCCAAAGGATCATTTAGTCCACCCCCAGCAATGCAGGAATCTCAGCTAAAGCATTTATGACAGATGGCCATCCAATCTCTGCTTAAAAACCTTCAAGGAAGTAGAGTCTACAACCTCCTAAGGAAGACCTTTCCACTGCCAAAGTTTCTCAGAAGAAGCTTTGCTGTTGCCAGTGATAAGCCCCACCCTGAGAAACTGATGAAAATCTTTTCCTTTTCCTGGATAAATCAAGTGAAATAGCCTCCTAGTTTCTGCCTACAAACAGGGTGGAGAATTTAAAGAGGTCATATACTGTACAGTATGCCTAGCTCTAGAAAACACAGTCTTCTTAGCAGCTCACTAAGATACTCATTAGTTTAGATTAATTTTTAAATCACTGTAAACATGTCGGCTTTTGCGTGCTGTGGATTTTCCAGTAAAAAAATAGTTTTTGTTTTTCTAACCAGACCCTTCAACCTCTTCTGCAACATTAGATGTTTTCTAATGTCTCATACTACCAGTGTGCCAAGAGATAATGTGGAAAGATGGCTGAGAACCGCAGATTTCTTTTTCAAATATATATATATATATCCTCCACCTGTGCTAAGCTTTGCCCTATTTTTTCTTAAGTAGGTTTATTTCTGTTTATTTCCAAAGGCAGAATTGCTGAGGTGTGGAGCTTGTACCATTTTATTAATGTTTTCCCCCTCTCTCGCTAGATTTTCAAAATGCTCTAGGACTACTTGATATGCATCCTGCCTCTATAATAAAGCCACATCACCTAGTTTATTTTAAAATCTACAAGAAAATCAGTTGACTCATTTCTCCCCTACTTGAATGTCATTCATTTTTTAATTTACATATGTGTTAAATTAAATTTTCTGTTGAGCTTGGCTGAGTGCTATGCTTAAAACGAAGTGTCTGGCATGTGTCACAAATTACTTTTATTATGCACATACACCTCTGTGTTACAGGTTTAGTTTTCAATATAAAAGTAGAAAGAATGCAATTTATTGATTGATTGCATTTCTAGCGCATTCATCATGGTTCACACAATCCCAGAGTGAAGAACACTAAAGTCCATACATACGTACATACATACATACATAATTTGTACGCTGCCTTTACATAGTTAAAATCATGCTGAAGGCAGCTTTCAACATGAAAAAAATACTTAATACATAACAAAAGTAGTTATAAACAATAAAAACATCAAAAAGTACACAACCAAATGGAAACAATTTTCACATAAACCATAATATCTAAAATAAAGCTACAAAATATTAATATCAATAACAGCAACAACTCCCATCAGAAAAACATTTCATTTAAATGCAACATATAAAAACAAATATACTAATAGCTGAACCAGTGCCAGATTTATGTATAAGCTAAACATGCTATGGCTTAGGGTCCCACTCTCTTGGAAGCCCCCCCCAAAAAAATAAAGGGGGGGACATGGATGTACATTTCCAAAATATAAGATAAAAAACAAATAAAATAAAACCTACATACAGCAACAGTGTTTTGTGTTGTGTAGGCTCCTATGATGCAAGTAATGGGCCCCACCTGCTATATAAAGGCCTGCCATTAGGGCCTCATCAAACCTAAATCCGGCCCTGAGCTGAACCACACCAGCCACTTTAGTAAGATGCTTGAGTAAATCGCCACATTTTTACCTGGCATCGAAACTTCGTTAGAGTCACAGCTGAGAAAAGAGGGCATTCCAGAGTTGTGGGGCCACATACTGTATCTGAGAGACCTGTGGCATCATGAGAAGCACACCCCACTACGACCTCAAAATCCAGGCAGCTGTAAAAGGGAGCAGGTGATCTTTCAGATACCTGAGTCCCGAGCCATCGAGGGCTGTAGTCAAAACAAGCACTTTAAAACCAGCTTGGCAGCCTGGCAGCAGTCAGTGCTGAGCTTTCTGCACCAGTGTTATATGTTAGTGGTAAGCTGCCCCTGCAAGCAGTCTTGCTGCTGCATTCTGCTCTAACTGCAGGCAAGATAATTTTGCAGGCCTGCTTAGATCTAGTTGAGGCCAAGACAGAGGCACTATCATTGGATCAAAGCAAGACCAATCCAGGGCAGAGACTCTGGCTTCTTGCTTCTATTATTTTGAGTTAGCTTCACATTTGTATCTCAGCCTTCCTCTAATGAGCTCGGGCTGGCAATTACTGGCCCAAGGTCACCACCTGTTCTTCATGGCTGCATTTTGATTCCAGTATGCATCATACAATTTTGTTTTAATATTATTAATGGAGTGGGTGGTCCTAATTTGCCTCATCCTTTCGTCTACTGCTGGCATTCACTATGCCAAAACTCCTGATTAAGTTATCAGACAATTCTGTGTAGAACAAGTTAGTATCATGTTTATTTTCATTTTCTGTACAGCTATATTGAAACTATATTAACTCTCCCCAGGATTTTGACAAGCGAGCTTATATAATTTCTAATATATACTTTTGTTAGGGTAGAAGGGGGTAAGGGTGAAGCATATCCAAGCAATATGTTTCTTGGAATAGGCTTGAGAGAGTGTAGCCCAACCTTTGCCATCCCGGTGCCCTCTAGAGGTTTTGAGCTACAACCCCCAATAGCCCTAGCCAGCATGGGTTCTGGTGTAGTCTCACAAATGTACCATGCAATCCCACCCAGTACAGCCCTGGTTCCAAGAATGTAGAAGATCTTGATTGTGTTTGATTAAGTATTCTCAGCAACTCCTGGTTGTATAATTCAATTCTGGTGCTCATTATTTCACGTAAATTTAAGTTCTTTCAGTCTGTAGAGATCTGCACCAATTTGACAGCTTCCAAAAGTATAAAATCAATCGTACATATTTAAATTATGATGTCAGCTCTTCAACAAGAATAAACTTCTGCAGTTCATAATGTGCTTTCAATCTTTACAGCTTCATAGAATGTATTAGCGAGTGCAGTTCAGGAACTGGAGGCCCTGCCCTTTATCTTTTTCTACTGTAACATATTAACTACTGGAACTTTGGGCACTATGTATAACAGAGTGTATTCTGGCAAAGTTACCACTAAACAGGATCTACAGTAGGCACCAGAAAGAGCATCAAAAGGGAAAGAATCATTGTCCGTTCGTTCCAGTGATTGTAGACTTTCAGTTACACAAACAAGGAATTGGTGTTTGTGGCAGCCAAGCACTCCAAAAAAACATGATGGAAACCCTACGATCACTTCACCTTCTAGATATGAGTCCCTTCCCCCCCCCCAAGTGTGGGTGCTGATGCATATGTAGCCAAAACATCACCATCAGTGCGCAAGAGATAAGTTATCAGCTGCCCCAGGTGTGTTTTGTAGAAGTACCCCCCAAAATGGGAAGGGATCAAAGAAGGGACACCCTCCCGAAAAAAAGGACTGAGCATGCACAGTGGCAAAGAAATGATGACTTATTGATGAATGGGTGGGACCAGTGGTGTAGCGTGGGGGGTGCCAGGGGTGCCGGCCGCACCGGGTGCAACATCTGGGGGGGGGCGCGCTCGCTGCCTCCGGAGTCGCAGAAGAGCCTCGGGCGCAGGCTGTAGCAGAGCCGCATGTCTTGCGGAACCGACGAGCTGTGCGCGCGCCCGGGCTGAAGGCGCCCGGCAGACAGCGGCTCTCAGTGCTCGCCGCGGAGGACGCGCCAGGCAGCCCCTCCTCGCAGCCCCGCCTCCGCCGTTGCTGCTGCAGCTGCTGGGCCGTTGCATTTTCCTCGCCTCTCTGCCCCCCTCCTCCTCTGGGCAAGCAGCGTCGTTTGGGCGGCAGCGCCAGCGGCAACTCGCAGGTTAGGGGTTGGGGGGGCGCAAATTACGTGCCTTGCCCCGGGTTAGGGGGCGCAAATTACTTGCGTTGCCCCGGGTGCTGACAACTCACGCTACGCCGCTGGGTGGGACAGAAAACTGGGTGGGAGATTGCATGGAACAGAATGCAGTATTCTGGAGGAGAGCATGGCTGGCTGCAACACTAAACAGGAGCACTGCTACACTTCCTCATTTTGTTACAGGCCCTACCTGTCTATATTTTTCTCACCTTTTCTCACCTTTTGTCAGAGAAATGACTGTACAGTGGTACCTTGGGTTACATACGCTTCAGGTTACATACGCTTCAGGTTACAGACTCCGCTAACCCAGAAATAGAACCTCGGGTTAAGAACTTTGCTTCAGGATGAGAACAGAAATCGTGCTACGGCGGCAGCAGGAGGCCCCATTAGCTACAGTAGTGCTTCAAGTTAAGAACAGTTTCAGGTTAAGAATGGACCTCTGGAACGAATTAAGTACTTAACCCAAGGTACCACTGTATTGTATTGTTTCATCCCTGGCTGCTTATTGTATTCACAATAGTATTTCAGCCCTCTTCCTATGGGACCGCCTCTCCTGGTATGCCCCGCGGAGGACCTTAAGGTCCACAAATGACAACACTTTGGAGGTCCCAAGCCTCAAGGGGGTTAGATTGGTTTCAACTAAGGTCAGGGCCTTTTCAGTACTGGCCCCGACTTGGTGGAATGCTCTGTTACAAGAGACTAGGGCCCTGTGGGATTTGACATTTTTCTGCAGGGCCTGCAAGACAGAGCTGTTCCACCTGGCCTTTGGTTTGGTCTCAGTCTGACCCTTATGTTTTCCTCATGGTTTTGATCTATGGCCTACTTTTAAAATGAGGCTGGATTTTAAATTGTATTTTAACCTGTATTTTAAATTGGTCCCCCCCATTATGTTTTTATTGCAATTTTACTGGTATTAGCCGCCCTGAGCCTGGCTCTAGCCAGGGAGGGCGGGGTATAATTTTTTAAAAAAAATTCTTCCTCTTCAAAACTCATTGTGGCTGGCTGGGGGAACAAAATACGAAGCTTGTTAGATATAATTCTGATGTTGAGGAAGGTGAAAGCCTCTTTGTGAGAGATTAGATGGCCACGTATCAGGGATGCTATCATAGTGGATTTCCTGAATTGGCAAGGGATGGACACTGTGATCCACATCCTGTTTGGAAAATGAGCAATGAAATTAAGACTCAAGTTGGACATCAAAGGCAGCAGTCTCTTTTATATTAATATTTGTGTTTGTTTCATTTGTTCCTCTCTAGATGCAGTGTGCATTGTTAGTGCTGCCATGACATTACCACATTCTGTGTGTCACAATGTTGTCCAGTATTGTGCCACTAACTGCGAGACCATGTGGATCGGAGCGGGTGATCCTTGGTATATGGGAGGCCACAGTAATGGCGATGACAGCTATAGCAGCCATGGACTGAGCAGCAGAAAATAATTGGCATGGGATAGTGACAAAAGTACTAGGGGAATTGTAGGTTCTTTAAAAAAAAAAACCCGCCTCTGAGGGAAATGTCAGTATGTTTGTTTCAAGAAAGGTGTCAAAAGCCTGGGTAACTCTGCAGTTCTTCTGTGAGAAAATTCTTCAAATCTCCCTAGTTTTTAGACAAAAGAAAAATGATTTACTTATTTTTAGGACAGACCTAGCCTGGTCCATTTGCTCTTGTTTCTAGAGTTCCATCAGCTTTTCTTTAGAGACAAGAACAGAATGTGTGTGTGCTTCCACAATGACAGTAATTTTCTTTATTCAGAATATTTCCCCACTGCTTAACTGCAAATTAATGTTTGTTAATATTTTATAATGTTTAATATTTAATCAAGAATTTTATTCCCTCCTATCCTGAAAGATATGTTGAGACAACACACATTTTTATCAAGCTGATTTGTACATATGGGTGCTGAAAATATAATGGATTCAGTTTATTTCTTTTGAAGCGCAGTTTCAAGAATGAAGAGTGAGAAAAGTAACATCTTGGTACCCTTATGTATTGATTCAAATTGTACTCAGGGCTACACAAAATATAGCAATAATTAAACTTAAAATTGAGTACCAAGGGAAAGAATCATTTATTGGATGTAGTTCTCAGTTTCAAATGCCTGTGTCTGTCCTAAGGGCTATTTGTACTGCTTTCTGTGTAATATTTTATTTAAATGCACTTTTAATGCCTGTATAAACTACCAAGATAAAATTGGATTGTAGAGAAAAGAATGCTGTTCTACAAAACCTCTGTGTGATGCAGAGAAATAAATTTACAATTTTACGAAAGACCACTTCCTTCCCTAATGACACTCTTGGGTGTTAAGATGAGCAGAGTCTTGGTAGAAGTTCAGGGTAGAGATCAGGAGAGGACATTATCTGTGATAGCTCCTAAGATGTAGAATTCCCTTGCCAAAGAGGTGTGCCTGTCACTTTCATTATATAATTTGTGTCCTATACTCTGGGTTTTGACACTTGAGATTTATTTTTTTTAAGGACCCAGAATGTTCTTGTCACTGTAATTTGTTTTAAACTATATTAGATACTGTATTTTTTACATTTCTGTAACCCACCCTGAGACCTTGTGGTGAAGGGTGGGTATGAAATTGAAGTAGTAGTCATAATAATGTCTGCTATTAGATTCTACTAACTAAGGGGTACATAGGGAAATGTTGGTTTTCCTGGGGTTTGTGGTATTTGGTACTAATTTGCAAACTTACAGTATACAAATAATCTGCTCATTGGATCAACACTTTTGGTTCACAGTTTATACAATAACAGAGCGAAATGTAACACAGTATCTACCAGATATTAATTCGAGATTTTGGCAAGAGTTCTTCTGAGCTCGGCTGAAAAGATGAACTTCAGAGACTCATTAAAAACTGTGTCAGAGGAGAAGCATATTTTACAAACCAGCTTTGGGGAACACACAATTTCGACTGGAGAAATGAATTGAGCAGAAAGAAAATCAGTCCTCCTTCACTGCTCTGGTTAGGTTCACCATCCCCTGTGGCTGATTTTTTAATTATTATTTTTTTAAGTCATTGAGAAACTGATCTTAACCCTCTATTTGGCCCCTAAAATGACACTTTGTAAGGAAAGAAAACAGTTGAAAGTTTCTGTGTCATCCGATTCAGACTGACATCATGCGAAGAAGAAGGAACCTTGTTTGTCTTCTGAAGAAAAGCTCTTCTCCTGTTCAGTCCTAATACTCCCTGCCCCCCATCCCCAGTTGCTTTGGATAGGGTGTGTCACCTACCTTTCTAGTGCACCATCTGAAATCAGGGTGTTGGGCAGGCTTTAGAGTGGTGTGTACATGTTTTAAGGTTGTGATTTAAGAATTACACATGCATTAATTCTAGGGTGCAACTGATAAAACTGGTTGCGTGTCTCCCAGAGGCAGCGAAGGAACCAGCCTTCAAACTGATACTAGGATAAGTGTATTCCAAAGTCTGGCAAGTGTTGCCATACTTTTCGCTGCCCTTGTGGCAGCTCATAGAAGTTTACCAGTCCAAGAGCAAATAACAGTAACCCAATCCTGTCTGTCTTTGTTTGCAAAGATTAAGCGGCTTTTATGACAGAGTGGCACAGCAGAACAAACCATTACCATCAGCAAAATATAGGATTTTGTTTGAACTGCCTCCTTGCAAATAATTCAGAGTGCAGCCGCTGTGGCTAGTTCTTGAGAGCAGGATGCTATTGTTATACTGGCGCTTTCACAATACACCTTTAGGTGCCAGGCAGAAACGTTCCTTTTTAACCAGGCCTTTGCCTGACTTGATCTACATCCTATACCCTTTCAAAAATGCTGGCTCTTTTGGGTTGTTGTTTTTTTAATTGGGTTGTTTTTATTTTGATTTTATGTATTTGATATTTTATGTGAACTGCCCTGAGACCTTCAGGTATAGGGCGGCATATAAATCAAATAAATAAATAAAATAATAAAATAATTGTGCTGGTCCGGGGGGGGGGGGGGAGGTTACCGTTGGTGTGGTCAAAGTCTGGTCCTGGGTCACGAGTCTGGAAACAGTTCACAAAGAGTGAGGCGGGGTCCGAAGCAGGAAGCCAGGCGGGGACGGGAACTCTGGAAGAACAGGTCTGGGTCCGGGCAGAATCAGGTATTCAACGACGTTGCTCCCGCAACCTGGGACCGGGCTGACTGGCCTTTATCTTCTCTGAGGCCAGGGGCGGTCCCGGCTCCCCAGGAGACCTGCCTCTCCTGGCCTTAAGGCGAGCACTCCTCCTGGGAGAAACCAGTTCCCTCCGCCTCTCTGCCCTGAGCCTCTGCAGCTCAGGAGAGGCTGGAGGGTTACTGGACCCAGGGGGAGACTCACCTTCCCCTGACAGGGCTGGGAGAGGCGCACATGTAGGCACTGTGTCATCAATCACCTCTGGAGCCAGAGTGGAATCACCTGGTGTCTGCTCCTGAGGATCCGGCACAGGTACAGGCACTTCAGATCCAAGGCCCTGCCCCAGCTCAGCCGGCCCTGGAGGCAGGGACACATGGTGCAGGCTGGGGTTCCTCCGGTTCAGCCTCTGAATTGGATTCCCAGGCCATCACAATAATAAAACAACTTGAAACTATGATTAATTCTTTAGTATTGGGTACTATAGTGCTTCTGGAAGAATTTCATTTTTCGTTATTGTCTTGTACATTTTTCAAGAAGCAGGGAGTAAGAAGTGGCTTTTGTAATCAGCTTTTAAAACATGCTTCTTTCTAATTGCCCTCCAGGTGAAACGATGAGAATTGCTTCGTCAGAGTTTGCCGATGATCCCTGTTCCTCTGTCAAGCGAGGCACCATGGTCCGGGCAGCACGGGCTCTGCTCTCAGCTGTCACTCGCCTGCTCATCCTGGCTGACATGGCAGATGTCATGAGGCTTTTGTCCCACTTGAAAATTGTAAGACTTCTTCAATATGTTATGCTCTTGTATGTGCTGCGGTGAGCAAGTGGTGGAAGGGATATGGTATGCTACATACAAAGGAAGGACAACCAGGTTTATATGGGGCTTGTATTTTGCAGTTGCAAATATTTCGGGGAAATATCATCATCAAAACCAAGTATCCCACCAGTATTGCTTCCTAGGCGTAACTCTGGCTTACTTCTGTTTGGTAGTGGGGGAAATTCTGCATGGCCACTGCTGGATCTATTCCTTGGGGTTCGGCTTGGCAGCTGAGTACTGTATTTACTTGTTTGAATGCAGAAGTGCATCACAGATAGGAATTGGTAGTAAGAGTTGTGGGGAGCGGGAATTTAAGTGTGAGCCCATTGGGATGTATTCAGACGCTCCATCAGACACACCTATTCAACATTACTATGTGTTCTCTGAAAAGCCATTGCTTTTTCACCATGCTTGGTTAAAGTTTCAAACTGAGAATGGATTCTGTTATGCTCATTTAATGTCTATGTAAAACAATAATGACAGCTATTTTTTTGCTTTGTTACACTGGCCATATCATGAATTAATACAGACATCCACACATACTATTACATGACTAATCCATGTGTACTATGTGTAATGCATCACTGGGCTATGCAGGCGCCTTTCCGGTAGTGTGTTGTCATTGCCTTGTGGACATTATCACATTAAAAAAATGGAATGACCATAGTTGGCCTCACGTGCATAATAAGCCACAGACAAATTAATGTAGAGTCACAATAGCTTTATGCTACCCCTAGAATTGAAGGCAGCAGCCTTGAATATCAGTTGCTGAGGACCATGAACAGGAGAGAGGACAGTCCTCACTTCCTGCTTTGTGGGCTGTTCAGAGGCACATTGTTGGCCCTGTGGAAAAACAAGATGCCGGACTAGACAGGGTTTTGCTCTGATCCAGCAGGGCTCATCTTCATTTTCTTATTGGGGCGTGGGGAAAGTGGTTTAGCCATAACAGGTGCACACTGTGTGTGCTTCTTTGAGAGCTGCTTTTCAGACTGTCCTGTAACATAAGGAAGCTGTAGACTTACCACCCTCTTGTGGTAAAATTAAAGCACAGCAGTGTGCTTTTGCCTGTGAGCCACAGTATGAAATTAATTACATCCAAATGTCAGAACTCTTTTGATTGGAGATGGAAACAGCGAGTGCTTAATGAATCATCAAAGATGGGGGAAAAATATGAAAACCGCAGAGGAATTGCAGAGCGGCAAATGATTTACTGTGGGTTTGTAGTTGGTTTGCCACTGTCTGCCTTCCTGCCTACAGAGGCATGTAACAAAATGCTTTGTAATTGGAGCTAACCAGTGTAATGATTGATTTTCCCATTCCTCTCTTCATAACTGAGCATTGCTAATTGTGCTGCTGGTGGAAGATCTGTTGTGTAAACTGGACTGAGCAGAATGTTTATAATCTTTTATTTTCTTGATAAGACCCCCCCTTTTCTGCCCCCTTCCTTTTCCCCTTCAAATGGCAGTAGAATGTTGTTTCCGAGGCAATGATGCGTTGCAACCTTTAGCTTGGAATGAGAGCTAGGCAGACTCTTCTTGAATTCCCCAGAACTAGGGTTTGCAATGGAAAATGCCAAATCCTCTCCTGCAGGAAGGTGACAGTCCATGCTTTAATGAACACAGTGCTTTTTTACTCAAAAATCAACCACATTACCCTATAAATATTTGCACAGCTAGCAATGCGTGTGTGACCATATTTTTCATTTCCTAATGAAGACTGGTCCAACTCACACAATCTCTTGACGCTGCAGACTTTCAAAGTCTGTGTTTGGCCTCAATCCCCTTTCATACAGATACTTGAAGGACATGGTTGTGATTACAGAACTCAGTTTGTATAGCTTATCTACAGCCCTCATATTGCTAGACTTGATTGATTAATTTGTGGGCATCATGACACATTAATATTTGGGAACACTTACTGGGAGGGTAGGAAAGGAAAATATGTAATCACTTTTTTTTTCCTTTCAAGAATCTCTGTAAATCATCATCATCCACTTAATTATATTTTGTTTATACTATTTAAAATTTGGATTAGTTTAACTAACTTTTAAACATTAATTTGTTATTACAGCTGTTTCAAGTTAGTTTTGGATATTTCAGCAATAGTCATTTATTTAATACATTTATAATACCAACCTTTACATACTCATATATGTTGTATATGTACAATGGAGCTTCCACTCTCACTCCTGCCCTCTCCAGCTCCCACCCCCTAGAATTGGGGGGCCATCTACATTAGATTTGGTTGGTATGCAGGGCTAGGAGAGGAAACACAAGTTTCACTGCAGTAATAATAATAATAATAATAATTTATTATTTATACCCCGCCCATCTGGCTGGGTTTCCCCAGCCACTCTGGGCGGCTTCCAAAAGAATGTTAAAACACTATGATACATCAAACATTAAAAGCTTCCCTAAACAGGGCTGCCTTCAGATGTCTTCTAAAAGTCTGGTAGTTGTTGTTCTCTTTGACATCTGGTGGGAGGGCGTTCCACAGGGAGGGCGCCACTACCGAGAAGGCCCTCTGCCTGGTTCCCTGTAACTTGGCTTCTCGCAGTGAGGGAACCGCCAGAAGGCCCTCGGTGCTGAACCTCAGTGTCCGGGTAGAACGATGGAGGTGGAGACGCTCCTTCAGGTAGTAGAACTAAGCTTATGGAACACTGAAGACAGCCCAATATTAAGATACAACTTTCTATACAGACCACCCAGCTGAGACACTAACATAATTTTGGATCCTACCTTGACTAGATTCCTTCCACATCTCTTGTGCCGCAGGCCTCTGCCTTGCTGGAGTAAGAACTGTGAGAAGATGTGAACTACCATAAAGTAGACCAGGTTTAGACTTCACATCTCAAGATCCTCAAGCAAGTGCAATCTGCTTCAACAACAAATAGCTACTTTCATTATTTCATAATATTTATTCATATCTTCTAATATTGACAGAGTTGGATGAACCATTTTGCTATGGAAATTCACCTCATCCTTTACCTGTTAAATCACTACACTCTGCAGGCGAGGGCCTCAAGCAGAGATCATCTTAATCAGGCATTTCCTTCTGTGGAATATAGGAATTGGGCTTCAGTTTGGAATTTCCCCCAGTTAAATATTAGACAGGCACTGTTTCTATTCGCTTTTCTGCTGAAGACCTTCCTCTTCCAAAAAAGCCTTTTAAGCTGAGATCTTTTCCAACCTGCATCTACAATGGAATTATTTTTAAAGGTAAAGGTAAAGGTACCCCTGCCCGTACGGGCCAGTCGTGTCCGACTCTAGGGTTACGTGCTCATCTTGCTCTATAGGCCGTGAGCCAGCGCCGTCCGAAGACACTTCCGGGTCACGTGGCCAGCGTGACAAGCTGCATCTGGCGAGCCAGCGCGCCAGCGCAGCACACGGAACGCCGTTTACCTTCCCGCTGGTAAGCGGTCCCCATTTATCTACTTGCACTTAAGAGTGCTTTTGAACTGCTAGGTGGGCAGGAGCTGGGACCGAACGACGGGAGCTCACCCCACCGCGGGGATTCGAACTGCCGACCATGCGATCGGCAAGTCCTAGGCGCTGAGGTTTTACCCACAGCACCACCTGCGTCCCCCAGTTAAATATTATTTCCCCCAGTTAAATATTAGACAGGCACTGTTTCTATTCTCTTTTCTGCTGAAGACCTTCCTCTTCCAAAAAAGCCTTTTAAGCTGAGATCTTTTCCAACTTGCATCTACAATGGAATTATTTTTAAGTGGCTTAATTTTAAAAAATTGTTTTATCTCTTTTGTTTGCACCCTAGGTTCCTTTGGGAGGAAGGGAGGGATATAAATTAAAACTAATATAGCAGCACTGCTACAACCTCTAGAGGTTCCATAGTGAAAAGCAGCAAGATTGTGAGAAACTCTCTAAAGTTATTTATAATATAGAGTGGAAGGTTCTTTCACTTTCTTCACACTTGGATGTGTATTGCCCCCACTGACCATGGGGAGGTCCCATTATACAATTAAAATAGGTGAATGCATCTGTATATGAGAGAGAAATATGTGTGAGTTAAGTTCAGTGCGCAGTGGCTTCTAGATATTACATGTGCTGAGAAACTTTAGTCTCCTGACCCCATTAGAAGCCTTCTACCAATGTGTGTATATTACAGTGGTACCTCGGTTTTCAAACGTAAACCATTCCGGAAGACCGTTCGAGTTCTGAAACGTTTGAAAATTGAAAACTCAGTAGCTGACAGCTAGGCCTCAGGATCTTGCACTCAGTGGAAGCTGTGTGGCATGTTCAACTTCCGAGGCATGTTTGAAAACCAAAGCATTTACTTCCAGGTTTATGGTATTCACACCGAAATGGAGACATTCGAAAACTGAGGTACCACTGTAGTTCTAAGCTACTTTAAGAGTTCTCTTCAACTCTGCTAATCCCACATTACATAATATAGTAATAATAATCAAATTCTTTGAATGAAACTTTGGATGGATAAAATTGGCTGGTGTACTTCAAGAACTTTCTGCATCAATATGACAGGCAGGTAGACATATCATCACCTTTAAGTTAGAGAACATCAGCTGAGTACAGTAGAACTGTTCATTGTGCCAAAGGAGATGCTCATAAACTATTATACATTAAAAGGGGACAGCATGGGATAGTCATAGCTAGCTTTAAAAGAATATTACATGCAAAAATATTAAAAAAGTATGATTTGAAGAGTTAAAACATATTATGGGCATATTATCTTGCTTAGTTTCAGAATAAGTCTTCCTTCCTGAATAATTTGTCCTTCCCAAAGAGCCAGAATCATCTTGCCACCCATTCCACAATCTCTGTTCCCATCAACCCTCCATCTCATCTCACTCTTGTGCTATTATCCAGGTTTTGGTGCTGAAGCAAGGCCACTTAGCTCCTGTTTTGGTTCCTATCAATCATGTCTCCTCCTGGCTTCCTGCAAAACCCTTAGGAAACGGTTGGCCCAGTTTGAGGAGAAACGGCTTTAAAAAGCTTGTGAGGCATTCCCCTGCAGGTGTTCCACCCTGTCAGCTCCCACCGGAGCAGATGGGACCTAGGTAATTCTGTTCACCTTTGGAAATCAGGTTGCTCCAGAGAAATTTCTAATTAATTATGTAGAAGTGTCGCTTGGTAGCAAGCTGGCTGAGCTAACAAAGACTTTGACCCTAAAAATAAGTCACTTTTTTCCCTGGCATTCATGTCCGGAACAAGGCACTGTTTCAGATTTTCTGATGAAATATTTACACCTACACAAATCAAGCAGTGTTACAGAAATGACACTTTGTCCCTTAAATATAGTTTGCTGACATGAACGTAAATTTGCAGTGTTTTGCTGCAAGCAGACTTTCTATTTGTACCTCTACATATACCGTATTTCCCTGAAAAGTTTCAGAAGAGATGATCTGAGGCAGTTATTCTAAGACAATTGCCTAATTCAACTGACATTTTCACAAATATGCAATAGAAACATCTAATAGCCTCACAACCTGTTGTTCTATGCTCTCCTTTTCTCTTACACAACCCACCCACCCCTGGCTGAAGACATTGACATTAATTGAAAAAGGAGGGAAGCTGATCTGTAATAGAATTTGTCAGCAACTTCATTTGCATAAGAATGGAAGTGATAGTGGTCCTCTTTATCCTAGGATTGTAGCAATTTTCCACGTTACAAAATTAGTATTTTTAGTGGTGGTGAAAAAGCAACTGGAACAAATTGCATGATGATGAGATTCTGGTTTTCACAGTAATTTTCTTAACTGTCATGGCAATCAGGAAGGTTTTGTACCTGCACTTCTTTTAACAGGAATGGAATGAGTTGATGCTATGATTGCTCAGTTATAAGCTGAATACTGTTTACCCGAATACTGAATATTATCTACAGGCACCTACTCAGTTATGCATGTTTTACTGTAGAGCTTGCAGTAGTAGTGGCTTTCCTGTCTCCATCCAGGTAAAATCTCAAGTGGTGAAGCTGATAAATGGCAGGTGCAGAAGCTGCCTGGCCTCTACTGAGAGTGCTGAATGAATAAACTTCCCCAGACTGTAATCCTGATCCCCATTTAGAACAGAAGTGTAACTTCCTCTAAAACAGGTTGACCTGCAGCTACCTATCTGGATGAACTACCATAGCAAAGAGTACCACCTTATCTGGGCAGAATCTTTTGTTCTCCCTCTTCCAGTCCATTGCCATACCCAAATACTGGTTCAGGACTACAGCCTCACCTCTATCTAATTAATCAGATTTTCACCATTTTTTCTTTTTTTTACAAAATATTTATTAAAGGTTTTAAACAATACATCACCAAACACATTAAACACCATCACCAACATAGAACAAACAAACAAACAAAATTTAACACAAAACAAATAAAATACATCATAGTTAAATTTCAAGAAAACCAAATTTCCATAACCTTCCTTTCGGACTTCCTCACATCTCCCTTTCCTGCGTTCCCATTTATAAAGTTATATTCAGCAGTGCTTCACCCTCTTTCAAATCTTATTTTGTAATTTTCAAATATTATGTCTCCAATTTTAAACTTTATTATCAAGTATTTAAATATCTAAGTTTGACATAATATTAATCAAAATTTCATCCTTGTTCTTATAGTTCGCTTATTTTCATACATACAGTTGTCGCATACATAAAGAAAGTTCTGTCCTTCTTTGGCACCATTTGGCCGACAATGCCCAAAAGGAAAGCCTCTGGTTTCTTAAGGAACGTATATTTAAATACCTTTTTTAGTTCATTATAGATCATTTCCCAGAAGGCCTTGACCTTTGGGCACGTCCACCAAAGGTGAAAGAATGTTCCTTCAGTTTCTTTACATTTCCAACACTTATTGTCTGGCAAGTGGTATATTTTTGCAAGCTTGACTGGGGTCATGTACCACCTGTAAATCATTTTCATAATATTTTCCAGATTTTCACCATTTTTTCTTCATCTGTGCGCTAGTAATCTGCGCCTTGTTGTAATTCTTTCAGATCAGGCCAAAGGTTCATCTAGTCAGCATCCTGTTTTTGCAATGGCCAGCCAGATACCTCTTTCCAGAACTGGTAACAGATACTGGGTGTCCATGAGTTAGGAGAGAAAAATAAAGCTTTTCTTTATCCACTCCATCAGCTCCATGCATAATTTTACACACTTCTATCATGTTGCCTTTACTCTCCCTTTCTCTAAAGTAAAAAGCCCCATATTCTTTAACCTTTCATCATAGGGTTTTTGCTTTCCCTTTTCTGAACCTTTTCTAACTGTAGAAAACTGTACGTAAGTGTTCCATAAGTGGTCACCCCATAAATTTGTATATTGACATTATGATATCAGCAGTTTTATTTTTAAGTTATTTCCAGATGATCCTTAGCCTTTTACACAGCTGCCATGTCATGCTAGCTGTACTTCAGCAAAGCTTATTCTTCTATATGCTTGTTTATTTTATCTTTAAAAATACTTTCCACCAGTTTTCAAGGGACAGACATTAAGCTATCTGGCCTGTAATTTCCAATATCTCCCTTTGATCTCTCTCTCTTTCTCCCTCTCCCTCATTACAATGCTTATTTTCCCATTGTCAGGTATAGAGGGTGATCTGAGGGACAAGTTGCATATTTTTGTTAGAAGGTCAACAATTTCACATTTGAGTTATCTGTCACCTCTGGGGTGGGTGCCATCTGGACCTGGTGATTTGCCAGTTTTTCTTTTGTCCAGGAGGCCTCAAACTTCATCTCTCATCTACCTCATCTCCTCAGACTCCTTTCCAACAGAAGTTAGTTCAGCCACTGGGATCTTTCATATACCTTCTGCTGTGGAGACAGATACCAAGTATTCATTCAGCATCTCTGCAGTCTCCTCACTCTCCTTCAGCATACTTCAACTCCCTTGTAATCCAAAGGTCTGACAGTTTCCTTAGCCAGTCTTCTGCTATGAACGTATTTTGCTGTTGCTGGTCATTATGGGATTATTATTTTTTTGCAATGTGCTCCTTCCTTTCTTTCTTTCTTTCTTTCTTTCTTTCTTTCTTTCTTTCTTTCTGCATCTCTCACTGTCTGATCATATTTGTTTGTTCAAAGTTTGGGTTCCTTTTTGTTTCCCTCATTTGAAGGAAGCCTTCTTGCCTCTAACAGCTTCTTTTACTTGGCTTGTTAACCAAACTGGTGGTATACACCAATATTTCTCAACCTTTTTCCGACCATGGCTCCCTTCCGACTTTGTTTCCTTCCTGTGTCCCCCTCCCGTCGTACTGGTAGAAAGGTAGCTATTTAAATGTTTTGTTTGTAACAGCAGCCCCCCTCTCAACACTTCACAATTCTTTGATATTTGCTCGCTGTTCCAAAAAAACACGACTTTTTGCATCTTTCAGCTACTACCACAGCTACTACTACAGGACTAATGACCAGGCACACCAGCCAGTCTTGGCTTTCAACATTGCTATTAGGAAGTCTCAGAAAAAAATGTTGCTTTTTTCCTATCATAATTAAATAAGTCATGACCGTAGTTCTGCTGATTAGATCATGTACTCAAAATTTCCTAGCAAAGCTACCATTATTTGACGCTGGAATTCCTAGATCACACGCCCCCTTCCACTTTACCCTGTACAAATTTGTAACTGCTTGAATTAATTAAAATACCTCTAGCTACTTCGTTGCTGAGTGACCAACCCAATAACTTCCTTCTAACTGAATCCATAAATATTAAAATTATTCAGTTGGTCAATATTAACCCCATTGGTTTTCCATTTGTAAACTGCTAGTCGTTTTTCAAATACTACAGTTTTCATTTTACTGTAATTTAACATTTTTCTCTTTAACAAAACTCTCACAAATATCCAAGTAGTCCCTTATTTGTATTATATAAATGTGGGCTACTGATGCACAATAAGTCTGAAAGCTTAGAATCATCTCTGCTAGCTGGGAAATATTGATGGCCTTTACAATCTTCTATATTGTTGACATAAAAAATTGAGAGAGCCCCAAAAGGCATGCCTGTGGGGAATATACTCTAAGAAACTCACTCTAAATGTCTGTTCTGTTCCTGTATAGAGTTTTCTTCAGGACTGATGCTTATCTATGTTGGTATTTAAAAGTTTAAACTAGAGCTGTTCTTTATTGACCTGGTCAAAGGCCAACGCTAAATCAATAAAAGCTACATATAGCTCTTGTCTTGTTCTTTCGACGTATTCTTAAATCAAATGATTTAAAACAAAGCATTGATTGATGGTACTTTTCCATGTGCAGAATCCTTCTTGCCTTCTGCTATAATTTGTCCAATTTTCAAAATGAGGTAGTTGATTACCAATGATTATGTTCACATGGCATGGTAAGCCAGACTATGATTTACCTTGACCAATTTTAGGAGCAATCCCAGTCAAAAAATAAGCGGGCAAATTTTGAAATAGTTTTAACTTCTTTTTTAAAGGAATGACATAGCAATGCTAGATTCCAATCCCTTTGAGACTGTACTTGTGTTGTTAATACAGTGGTGCCTCGCAAGACGAAATTAATCCGTTCCGCAAGTCTCTTCGTCTTGCGGTTTTTTCGTCTTGCGAAGCACGGCTATTAGCGGCTTAGCGGCTATTAACGGCTTAGCGGCTATTAACGGCTTAGCGGCTTTAAGAAAAAGGAAACAAACTCGCAAGAACTCGCAAGACGTTTTGTCTTGCGAAGCAAGCCCATAGGGAAATTCGTCTTGCGGAACGACTCAAAAAACGGAAAACTCTTTCGTCTTGCGAGGCATTCGTCTTGCGAGGTACCACTGTAAATATAACAGGGTTGGATTTTGGTTCGAAGATTTCTGCTGGAATCACAACTTCTTGCTTTTTTGGGGGGTGGCAGTGGAGATAAAAGGGTTGGTACTGATCTAGTGAAATTTTCCTGTTATCGAACCTCTGGCACTGCCTTTTGTATAGAGGAAGCTGCAGACCTCCTGCTAGTCCCAGACTGTCATCAGTGCCACCAGTTAAAGAAAATTCTGGGTTGAGAGACTGCTCAACAGCCCAGCTCGTCGGGGTACAAGTCCCCCACAGGTCCATGCAGTCAGTAAAAGAAGGAAATTCCAGCCAAGCAATTTGGAGCAAAACAGCAGTCAGTAGACTTAGATCCTTTATTGTTGCGCAACAGATTCAACAGCAGCGAGTGAACCCAGAGCACGGGGCAACATTGACTTTTAAAACTTTCCCACCATATCCCAGAATACAGTTCACACAGCATCATCAATACGTCATTGTTACGTCACTAACATGTCACAAAAGGGGAGGGTTACACAAGATTACAATAGACAGATATGTCAGGGCAACACCCAAGTATAAGATTAACATAGGCAAACATGTCTTAAGTACCCACCACCCAAAGTATAACAGAACTTCCTTTGCATGTCTGGAGCCTGAGGCAAGTCTGGTGATGAGATTTGGCTTCCCTTGGAGAACAATGAGCCCAGCAATTGTCACCTCTGGGCATTTCCTGGGGTAGGAGATGTGTATACATGTCTTCAAGCTTGGGGAGGTGGCAGGGGAAAGAGTCCCTTTTCCAAGGGCAAAATGGTGTTGGAATGGAGAAACTTGGCAAAGGGGTTGATTTTCTGATGTAAAGGACCCCTGACAGTAAAGTCCAGTCGCAGACGACTCTGGGGTTGCGGCGCTCATCTCGCTTTACAGGCCGAGGGAGCCGGCGTTTGTCCGCAGGCAGTTTTTCTAGGTCATGTGGCCAGCATGACTAAGCCGCTTCTGGAGAAACCAGAGCAGCTCACAGAAACGCCGTTTACATTCCTGCTGGAGCGGTACCTAAGGCCGGCTCAAGCATGTGGGTGGCACCCGCCCAAGTGAGCCCTGCTCAGTGCCACAAACCCTGCCCACCTGTGGGGAAGGGAGGGCGGATATTATCTACTTGCACTTTTTGGCATGCTTTCAAACTGCTAGGTTGGCAGCAGCTGGGACTGAGCAACGGGAGCTCACGCCGTCGCGGGGATTCAAACCGCCAACCTTCTGATCGGCAAGCCCAAGAGGCTCAGTGGTTTAGACCAGAGCGCCATCTGCTTCCCTTCTTTCTGATGTAGCTAACTCTAAATATAGAAATACATTTTTTATTGTATAGATTTCATAATTTTATAAATAAATATTTTAATAATTCTATAGAAACTGGGCTGGGGTATTGTTTGGGTTTTTTGTTGTGGGTTGTTGCATATGCAATTTTATTATGATTTATGTGGAAATTGTTCAGTTTGGTTCAATTTGGTTGTCTATTTTTTGAGGTTTTATTTATTTTATTTTTTTAATTTAATTTAATTTATTTATTGTTTATGACTTTTGTTATGTTGTAAGTTTTTTCATGATGTAGGCTGCCTTGATCATGGTTTGAACTATGGAAAGGCAACATACAAATATTAATTTCATTTTATTTATTAAATTTCTAGACGGTGCAGTAATCTAACCTAGATGTTGCCGGAGCATAGACAACAGAGGTTAGGCTATCCCTGTCCCTGTCCAAATAGGGACATAGCTGGGCCACCAGCCAAAGCTGATGGAAGGCAGTCTGTGCCACTGAGCCAACCTGAGCCTCAAGTGGCAGCAAAGGATCCAGGAGTACCCTCAATCTATGCACTCACTCTTTCAAGAGCAGGCAGTCTCCCATTCGTCTGGTCTAGGGAACCACTAACAGTGCTTTAGTCTTATCTGTAATTAGTTTCATTTTGTTGGCTCTCATCCAGTCCACCACCAAAGCAAGACACTGGTCCACCACTTCCACTGCCATTCCTGCATATGTAAAGGAGAAATAGAGCTGTGTGTCGTCAGCATATTGCTGACAATGCACTTCAAAACTCCGGATAACCCTACTCAGCAATTTCATGTAGATATTAAATAGCATAGGAGACTAAATTGAACCCTGAGATACCCTACACAAAAGGCTCCATGGGACCGAAGAATACTCCCTAAGCATCACTCTTTGGAAACAACCAAATAGGACCAGAACCACTGCAATCAGTGCCACCTACCCCTAACTTGGACAGCTTGTTATTCTGCCCTTTGACCTGAAGACACTAAATAAATCAGAAATTCCGAGAAACCTGCAGCAACCAGGCTTTCACATTGGCCTAATCTATTAGCATGCCTCTGCTGCTCATTTAAGGCACAAAATGGCAGGTAACAAGGCAGACAGTCCTTCAGATACTTGGAACCTAGGATTTCTAGTGCCTTCTAGTGTTTTATATAAGGCAGTGCCTTAAATTTGGCTGTGTAGATCCTTAAAAACAAATCTCATTTTTCAGCACAGATCCATGACCTGGCTGCCACATTCTGCACCACAGTGTGAAAATATATTTTTTATAAAAGCACAAATCACACTCTCCTTGCACACAAATGAAAGCAAAATTCCCCAGTGAATCATCACTTCCTCCACTATTACAAAATAAAAAAAAAATCTTTCCAGTAGCACCTTAAAGACCAACTAAGTTAGTTCTTGGTATGAGCTTTCGTGTGCATGCACACTTCTTCAGATACACTGAAACAGAAGTTGCCAGATCCTTCTATATAGTGAGAAGGTGGGGAGGGGTATTACTCAGAAGGGTGGTGGGAATGGGAGATTGGCAGATAGCTGAGATATTCATATGGTGTTTATATGCCAGTTTGAGTTGAGAGTGGCTAAACCCCATTAAAAAGGCTGTACCTGGATGTACTTTGTGACTTCTCAATTACATCTTCTACTATGATGCTTGCATTTTCACAAATGGCTTAATTCCAGGTTACCTAAATAATGTAGGTTACCAGCCAATAAGTTAGAAAATCTGATCTAATGCCATTTGTTTTCCTTAACACATTTTCCAGTTCTTCCTATGTCTCCCTCTTCCTACTATTATTATTTCAATTACGGTATATCCCATCCTTTGGCTCAAATGAACCCAGGGCAGGAAACACATGAATAACAATATCATTAAAAATATTCTGAAACCAAAAACATTATAAAAACAGTTAAGAAACACATTCTTTCGGCAAATGATTTCAGGATTGCCAGGAACAGCCATCAAATGTAGTAGATGGTCTCTCCAATATATCCAGCTTTCTCCATCCAAAACCTTGAGATTTTCTGCTTGATAGATAGATACTGCAATTGAGTAGACTCATGGAATCATAGAATTGTAGAATTGGAAACAAGCAAAATATGGCTAAGGACTGATAGGAATTGGTTGGTTTCCCCAATCCTCTAACCATTGTGCTTTTTGAAAACTCTTGGAAGAAAGGCTTAAGCACCACAGGTCATATTCCAATATTCTTTTCTCCTGATGCTGCTTCTGTATGGCAGAGTATATTTTCTAAATCCCATCTCACCATTCTAGCTATTCAGGGGGTAATATTAACTTAACATAAATGATATTTTACAGAGGGAAATGAAAATTATTATCTTGACCTTATTTGCGTGTATATGTGTTCATGCTGTTACATGCCACCGTTTAGGCGTATAACCTCCCAAAGCAGTTTTCTAATTGTTTTAAACAATGAAGCATTAATAAAAGTCATTGCAATACAACAGAAGAAGACAGGGGCAGAAAAACCTTTAAAAAGCCAGAATAACACACACACACACACACACACACACACACACACAACCATTCTGAAAAGTCAGGACAAGAAATAAAATTAAATAAACTTCGGCTGGCACAAAAAAGATATCAAATGAGACTTCCTGGGGAGTGAATTTCAAAGGCAGGGTATTCACATTCAGGGATCTCACTTTTGTTACTCATATCCCAAAGATGACATGCTTGTTGTGGTCTTCCCTTTTTACCAATGGTACTTTAGTCTGTGTATGGAACCTCAGACCAGTAATGCTATTTTACAACCATTTTGTATCCATACATATGGTCCAAATAGGCACTTTGACCCTAGAATGGATATATATGGTGTTTTTCAGTTCTTAAAGGTGAAACATTCACCTTTTTATTTGACCAAATGATCATTTGTAATAACTCCGTAGTCATCCATGGGCAGAGCCATTTTTTCAAGCAGACTGAATACATATTTTGATATGCTTTTTCATAATCACCAGAATGACTAACTTTTACATGAACCATCCTGAAGTAGTAATTTAGTATGGCAATTTAGGGTTCTTTTTGAGGGGTTGGGGATTGGGGATTGGCAATGTGATGAAAACTTCAGAGTTGCTCTTTTCGTATAGCAACGAAGAACAACCATGGGTGTATGTTCTTTTCTGCCAATAGTTTTGCAACAGATTGAGTGGAAGCACACATGTTAAAAATGGAAGTTTCAAAATCATCCTGATTGCACTGCTGCCATTCTTTATTTTCAGCTGTTCTTTTGTTACTGCAAATGGGTGGATTAGACAGCATATGGCATATCATAAATAGTTTCAGCACTGCATGTTTCCCCGTAGTCTGCTTTCCCAACTGTTTGAAGTGTACATGCGAAACACACAGAGATATCTGCTTCATACATTATGACAGACACCTGCAACCTGGTCCCTGGCTGTTGATTTGAAGTCCCACTCCCATCAGCCCCAGGTAGCATGGCAAATAGCCCGGGATGAGAGGAGTTGTATTCCCAAAAGCCTAAAGGCCACCTGGTTGTGGATGTCTGTGTTATGGGTTACAAGCAGGTGCATGCTAATGCATAAATCCAAAGAACCATGCAATATTTTTCACATGAAATCCACACTGTATCTATGTTTGCAGGTATTTAACCTTTAATCAAATTTTACGGGAAAATCTATTTGCTTCTTGTGATACAGGATATAGACAGATACGTGCCAAATCTGTAATGTGTGAAACAGCTATTAGGCTGTAAATAATATCTGAAAATCAGCTGGCAGGAATTTAACCCTCTCACGTATTTTTCTCCATTATAGGTAGAAGAAGCATTAGAAGCTGTGAAGAATGCCACAAATGAGCAAGACCTTGCAAACCGCTTCAAAGAATTTGGAAAAGAGATGGTGAAGCTTAACTATGTAGCTGCTAGAAGACAACAGGTGGATATAATTAAAAACAGTAAATGAAGAAAAGAAAACAGTACTATTTCAACATAGTATGCAAAGATTCTAGATCTTTTATCAGTTTCAGAGACCGGGAAAGGGGGTGAGGTTCCAAAGAACCCCTGCATTCTGGAGTTCCTGATGTTATCCTTTCCCATTGCAGCCTCTTCAGCCCCCTGAAAAGCTACTCCAAAAATAACCATATATGCTACCTTGAGCTCCTTGGAGGAAAAGTGGGATATGCATGCAACAGTAAATAGAATAAATCTTGTAGAATGGCACAGCATGAGGAGCTGTACTCATGGGAAACTTCCTTGTATCATATGAGCCTAATTCCAGATTCAGAAATCCCATTGCATTTCCAGTTAGGTCACTGGAGGGATGGTGGGATCACCAATCCTAAGGCACCTTTGGGGAAGTGCTATAGCTCAGTGGTAGAGAAGCTGTGGTGCATGCAAGAACTCCCCTGTTCAATCCTCAACATCTGCAGATAGGACTAAGGAGAGGCCCTTGCCTGAAACCCTGGAGTTCTACTGCCATTGTAGACAGTACTGAGCTAAATGGGCCACAGGTCTAATTCAGTAGAAGGCAGCATCCTTATATGCCGTCACACACGAATCAAACACCCGTAAGTGGGGAGATGCCTGTACTACTTCTGAGCCTGGGAATTATGAACTTCAGTCGCAACTTTAGTTAAAAATCCTGCTGTGACTGTGGATATGCTTCTGTGCCTTCTCTCTTCACCTTCTATTTGGAATCATCTTTATCCTAATTTCTGGAAGAGGTCAGCGTATCAGTGACCCCCTATAGATAACCAAACTGCCTTGAGATGAGTCATAATTTCCTGTGCAGTAGTAATGAGGATTTTATTATGCTTTACATGCAGATGTGTGATAAACCCCTAATTGGTTATCTTGTTATACTGGTTTTCAGCTGAAAATTTTCATCCGAAGTGGATTCACACCAGACTGAATGAATCAGGCTGCTACCAGGGGAGGGGGCGTGGAAATGTGTGTATTTTTTTAAATGCAATGCAGCACTTTGAATGTCCTCCTTTTAAGAACCCTAATCATGATGTGCTTCCTTCCCAAATGGGCCATGCAGTGCTTTAATGGGAACAGAGGGCTTGCACTTCTGAAAATTAGGCCAGAGGATTATATAAGTTTAACCCATATTTTCAAGGCTTGGGTACAGAAAATCTTTTTTTTTTTTTTTTTGTACAAAAGGCACTATGTAGGAGGCAAGACAACTAAAGATACTTCCTTTTAATGAGAACAGTAATGCTTTGTGTGAGCCAAAACATTGTTAATCTTGGGGTGGTTTAAAAAGATGACTCTTTGGCTCATTCTTCCCATTAATGAAGGTAAAAAAGAGAGTGGTTCAAAAGTAATAATATAATATGATCTGCAGTTATATTCCCATTGTTCCTAAAGAGCCTCTGGGTATAAAAATAAGTAGCCTATCTAGTCAATTTTGCTTGTCATGTAGCCCAAGATTTTAGATGTGCACGCAATTAATTCTGAAGCCTTTCTTCAACCTCCACATCACTTGCCTTTTCGATTCCACCGAAAGTCTATTATATCTTTCATAGAGCACACACTTGGGACACATTTATCCAAATCATAGCCCTCATTCATATGTTCAAAAGTCCCTAATGATGACCTGTTGGAGCTTGCAGGATAGGAATTTTGTGGAGACCTGGTATCTACCCCGCCCCCCTGCTCTTTTGCTGCTGCCATCTGCATGATCAAGACTGTCCTTTTTTGAGTAGCTGCAATTGAATGGACCTTGTCAGCAGTCCTGTTATGGAGGTGTTGTCTCATACAGTTGATGCAGCTACAGTTCCTGTTAGGATGTAAGACTGTCAGGAGCCCCTCATATGTCCATAGAAGGTGGTTTTAGGGCTCTTGAAGGAAAGAAACGAGGTGTTATATTTTGGGTTCTGAATTAATTTGGTTTCTCCCTTGAAGATCCATAGATGTATTTTTTTCCCTATGAAGGTGCCATTCCCCTTATCCAGATCTCTTGACTATCAAGCAGCAGACAGCCAGTTTGGGCAAACAGTTTGACTTGGACAACTGAGGTTCATAACAGCTATTCACCCATTTTGCTGAGTGATCATGGGTAAATCACAGTCTCTCAGCCAAGCACATCTCATGGGATAGTTGCAAAAATAAAACGAGAGCATCACCAATGTCTGCTCCCTGAGCTCCTTGGAGAAAGCAGAGGGTCCAAACCAGACTTTTAACATTTCCTCCAAGCCATTGGTTAGGGGGGGAAATCCCATGCTTATATATGTATGTTTGTATATTTTGCAACAGGAACTCAAGGATCCCCACTGTCGGGATGAAATGGCTGCTGCTCGTGGTGCCCTGAAAAAGAATGCCACCATGCTGTATACTGCTTCTCAAGCTTTCCTCCGTCACCCTGACGTAGCAGCAACCAGAGCTAACCGGGATTACGTCTTTAAGCAAGTCCAAGAAGCTATTGCTGGCATCTCAAACGCTGCTCAGGCCACCTCACCAACTGATGAAAACAAGGGGCACACTGGCATTGGGGAACTCGCTGCAGCGCTGAATGAGTTTGATGTAAGTGTGTGTGTCCCCCCCCCCCAGCTTGCATGAAAAGAAAGAGGGGGTGCTTACTTTCACATGATCACAATGATTTCCGGGTGTCTAGGAATGAAGGTTAAAGTTGGAATTAATACTACACAGTGAAAAACAGTATGCAGGGCTGGCCTCAAACATTCTGCATCTTATGGAGCAGAATAAGAAGATGTCTTCTCTTCTTTCCATATACCTAACCAACTAGACCAGCGGTTGAATCTTCCTTTAGTGCTGGTGATGGCACTGCATCTTCTATCACATCTAAGTGTAGCACATTAGCTGAGGAGGGGCAGAATGGACCACTTGGTATATACATCTGTGTCCTCGAGTAACTTGCTTCCACTTCCTGCCTCCAGCATCTACCACCTGAGGCAGGTGCCTCACTCAGCCTAATATTAGGTCTGACCCTGATACAATGCACTAAACTATTGGGATCATGTTATCTGAAAGATCTCCTACAAGCCTACCTGGCACTAAGATTTTCCTTGTAGGCACACACCTTTACAATTAATTCAGTTTCTGTGCATGAGAGAGACAGTTTTTCCTTTAGTGGTTCCCAGATTGTGGAACTCCCTCCCCATGGAAGTGCAGACGGTTTTAAAAACGTATTTAGTTTGTCCTGCTTTTTTGTTAATTTAGGCCTTACTGTATGATTTTAATTTGTAGAGGTGTTTTAGTGTGTATTACTTTTTAATCTGCCAGGATTTATTTTCATTACAATTAAATTTGTAATTACGTGAATAAATTGTTAGGTTTTGGTTTGGTTTTGTATTGCATTACATTGCAATGAATTGTGTCTTTTACTTTTACTTATGTTGCCTCTTGTGGGCTGCTATTCTCAAAAAGGTAGCCTATAAATTAGTGTATAGCTAGATAAGTAGTATGAAACTCTTTCTGGCTTTTCCTGCCAGTGTATCATAAGCCTTGACCAATTGAGGGTTCCATTGAGGGTTCCTGCAGCAAATGTGTGAGGAATTTACTTGGCATCAATGATGGCTTTACATAAAATAATTAGAAACCAACACCAGAGCAGGTAGAGACTGTAACACACGATCCTATAGTCTTGTATGTTTAGGCTAGTATACACGTTATACAAAATGCCTACAGCGATGAGAGGAATTTCCCAAATATATGCTACTTTAGTCTGATCATGTTCTGGAACTGGCAGAAAATCCCTCCCTCCCCATTTCCCACATGGTAATATGCACTGCACATTTTAAACTCACTAAAATCACCTGATGCTTGGCAGCTTCAAGCTAATGCTAGTCAGTGCCATCCAGAAAGGACTGCACTGAACACCAACAGGGGACATTGTGTTGCATCATAATAAACACAATAACAAATAGGATGGAGGACACTATGCAGAGCTTCCAGCAGATACTCTACATAGCTGTGCTTTACTTGCATCCTTTTAACTACAGGTAATTTTTTCATACTTTTTATGGGCTTTAGAAATGTCATTTTATCTCTCTAGTATAATTTGTAAGTTGTTTAAAAAGGGGAAGTAATTGTGCATTATTAATATGACAGTATTCCCAATTTATGTATGAGTGACTTGCTTCCTTTGGACTTTTTTGTTCTTCAGGTGCATGAGATATTTCGTGAACTTACTATGTATGGCCTTCAAAAATAAGCTTTGTATTTCCCTTGAAACATAAACATCATCCTTTTATAGCTTCAGCTGCTGCCTACATTTCTAAAATTGCTCTTGGTTCTTGCATGTATGTGTTAAAGCTATCCAACAGACCTGTATAATGTGAACTTTGCATTACAAAGATTTCAGATGAAGGTCAAAATAAATCTTCTAGAATAAAGTAAGGAGAACAACTTTCTCTTTAAATAAGAGAGGACTGGAACTTCTGATGACAGGGAAAATATTAGAAAGCAGCAGGTCATCCTGGAAAGTAGGCTTTTAAAGAACTGAATCGTCAATTACACTTTACAAAATGAGGTCTGGCAAGTATTTTAACTTTGGTTGTTCGCATCTCAGAAACCCCCAAACTGCTATCTGGATATTTCTGCAGCGTAATTGTTGTTTTGTGTAGCAGCCAGAAATGTACTTTATTGGTCTGGAAGGATCATTTGTGCAGATACCAAAATTTAGAAATCCATTACGTGAAACTTTGTATTTTCAGTCTTTTTTAAAACCTCTTTCCTTTTATCCTGCATTTAGTATTTAACATATCACTACTTAAAGTGTACCTTAAAAGTGGAGATTAGATTATGGCAGTTACTGTACTTCTTCTAGAGTTACTAGAATACATCTGCTAGCTACTTTATTCTAGGACACCAAAATGTAGAAGATGCATTTAATGATTTGAGTATATAGGCACTAGGGAACAAGTTTCATGCTACTTAAAAAAAGAAACACTTTTAATGAGATACAGTGGGTTTAGCCAATTTATTTTTATTTCACATAATTTGCATACTACTTCAGTGTAAACCTCTAAGCAGTTTACAGATAATATTAAAATATACCTTGCAATTGTCAAAAGAAGTTTTTTAAAAAGGGCAAAGTTAAAAATCACTTTAAAAAAATCAGAATATAAATAAAACCAGCAGTTCTCTCAAGCCATTAGAACAATCCAACTCCCCTTCCCCTAAAATTATGACTTTGATTGCACTTGAAAACAAAGTGAGTTTTGACACATGTGTGCTGTTTTGCACCTGTGCTTTTTAGTATTCCTCAGACTAGGTGGCTGGTTTTGGCAGGAGCTCAAAAGCTGATTACTTTAAATCCCTTATTTGGTCTCAGTGGAACTGTCTTAATTACTGTAATTGATTGAGTAGTTTGTGAGTTAGACAAGAAGCAGAAAGCAAGGATCACACATCTCCACTTGCTCTCCCCAGCTGGGCCAGGGGATGGTGAAATGGATGCATCCCATCATCCATGAAACGCTTTGTCAATCACTTGAGGTCAGGTCAAGGAAATTCAGAAGCACACTCTGCATGCTCCGTTATTCTTTTCTTCCTTGAAGCACAGTTGTTGTTGTTGTTTAGTCATTTAGTCGTGTCCAACTCTTCATGACCCCATGGACCAGAGCACACCAGGCACTCCTGTCTTCCACTGCCTCCCACAGTTTGGTCAAACTCATGCTGGTAGCTTCGAGAACACTGTCCAACCATCTTATCCTCTGTCATCCCCTTCTCCTTGTGCCCTCAATCTTTCCCAACATCAGGGTCTTTTCCAGGGAGTCTTCTCTTCTCATGAGGTGGCCAAAGTATTGGAGCCTCAGCTTCAGGATCTGTCCTTCCAGACCTTCCAGGGCTGATTTCCTTAAGAATAGATAGGTTTGATCTTCTTGCAGTCCATGGGACTCTCAAGAGTTTCCTCCAGCACCATAATTCAAAAGCATCAATTCTTCAGCGATCAGCCTTCGTTATGGTCCAGCTCTCACTTCCATACATCACTCCTGGGAAAACCATAGCTTTAACTATACGGGCCTTTAAGCACAGTGCCAACTTGCAAACACTGCTTTGGGCAGATATTGGTTTCATGCAGGAGCTCTGATCAGGAGTCCCTGAGTGGACCTGATTTGAGTGGGCCTTGCACTCAGTGCTTAACTTGAATTTAGTGTCAACCTGCAATCTGCTTTCAGCAGGGATGAGGTCCAGTCAGGAGTTCCTGAGTTGAAGCAGTCCTAGCAGGGCTTGCATTTGGCACCAAATTTTAAAGGGCGCCAAATACAAGCTCTGCTTGCCAATGAATAATTAGGAACATACTTTAAATATTCCAGTTCTCTTGCAGCTGCACCTTTATCTGCCCCATACCTGATATCATAGGTGTCTTTGGGGGGAACTGTCTCACAGGCCAAATTTTGACAGCTTGTGAACCTTATGGGCTGGAGGTACCCTGTACATGCTGTGAGGCAGGGGTGAGTTAAGCTGTGATCATCCAAAGGTTGCTGTGACTACAAGTCCTATCATCCCTGACCATTGGCCAAGTTGTTCAGGGCTGATGAGAGATGGAGTTCAACAGCATATGAAGAAGCACAGGTTCTCCAACCCTACAGAAAGGCCAACAACTCTAATTGCCTTTTAGTCACTTCCAGGAGGGTTGGGTTATCATGTTTCCCCCCACTTCAGGGGCTACCAAGACCTGTTTGTTTTTAAATTGTGAACAGTCCATTTCCAGACAAGCTGGTCATATGTAAGAACCTCGGAAGGTTAAGGGAAACATTAAGAATTTGGTGCCTGAGTTTGCTTCCCTTCTTTCCTCTACCCTCACCCCATATTTCATTTGCTGTCATGTATTTTTAGATTGCAAGCCTGAGGGTAGGAACTGACTTGGTTTTTATTGATTCATAAGCCGCTGTGGGAGTTTTCCTGCTCAAGAGTAGGGTGTAAATGCCTTTAATGACTGAGTGAATAAAGTTGCAGTGCAAATTACAGAAGATAATAGAATATCCTGACTCTTGAAACTAGGAGAGTGAAGTATACCTAAAGGGTATGCACATTGATCATGTAAATGTGACCTTTACATAATGTAAATGTAACCTTTTTTTTTTTTTGGTCTGTGGGAGAAGGCAAAAAATCAAGTGGCATTTCAAGAATGCACATTCACAAAAACAAAAACCATGAATGCTTGAAACAAAGCAAGCTGATCATTTTTGATCAATTGAAGGTGCCTCTCATAACAGGCACTACAGGAAGCTTTCTGTTCACTAGTGAACCACATAAACTTCCTCTTCCTTAACCCCATAAAACTCCTCTTTTATATATATTTGTAAACTTAATCCAGAACAGGAGACCAGCCAGATGCCTGCAGGAAATCAGCCAAGCTGCCTTTGGTCCTGGGTGGCTCTGTGGGTTAAACCACAGAGCCTAGGACTTGCCGATCAGAAGGTTGGTGGTTCGAATCCCTGCAATACGGTGAGG
This sequence comes from Podarcis bocagei, assembly GCF_964188305.1. NCBI lineage: Eukaryota > Metazoa > Chordata > Lepidosauria > Squamata > Lacertidae > Podarcis > Podarcis bocagei. The sequence goes on along the minus strand of NC_138134.1, from coordinate 73,569,469 downwards.
TCCCGTTGCTTGGTCCCTGCTTCTGCCAACCTAGCAGTTCAAAAGCATGTCAAAATGCAGGTAGATAAATAGGTACCGCTCCGGCGGGAAGGTGAATGGCATTTCCCTGCGTTGCTCTGGTTCACCAGAAGTGGCTTAGTCATGCTGGCCACATGACCCGGAAGTTGTACGCCGGCTCCCTCGGCCAATAAAGCAAGATGAGTGCCGCAACCTCAGAATTGGCCCCGACTGGACCTAATGGTCAGGGATACCTTTACCTTTACCCTAGCATTCAGAGATCAACTACCTCTAAAGCTTATTTAGTTTGACAGGACGTAGAAAGGAGACTATTGCTATATGAACTCTTAGCATCATGATTAAAATAGGTCAGCCGGATGGCAACTCTGAGCATGGAGGTGTCACATGGACGGCTGGATATCAAATGACTTCTGGCATAACTGATAAACAGATCTATTGTGTTTGTATTTTAAAACGCAAACTGAGGCATGAAAGTTAAAATAGTAAACACAGGGAAAAGTCTAGTAAAGAAGCAACAACAACGGACAATCATGGGAACCTCTTTGCTAATGTGATTCTAGAATTACTCAGTAACAGAGGAAGCAACAGAATAAAAGCAACTGTTTTCAACAATGCTGTGTTGACAGTGCCAATGGCAAAGAAATGGATACAGGAATAAAGAGCGGGCGTAAGCCTGGAGGCAAAGCTGTGGTAATGCAGAAAAAGAACCCTTTTTGTTGCTTCCTTTTGCAAAGTACACTCGTGCCATATGCCTCCTGTGTGTAAATTGATGCACAAATGCACTATAATTGCCACTATAATTACAGAAGAAGAAGGAGGAGGAGGAGGAGGAGGAGGAGGAGGAGGAAAACTGTCAGTCAATTGTTCTTGGAAAATACAGCTGGAAACAGGAGAGAACTCCTCAATAATTTAGGCCTCTTTGTGACCTCTGCTCACATTGACTTTCCTCCTCTTTTTTTTTAACCTTTTGTATCCCCCCCACCCAATATCAGCCTGACTGAACTGCTGTGCTTCTGTTGCTAGAGGGTGAAGGCAAAGATATTGATAAATACAGTCAATGAAGGGTCAGCAAAGTCAAAATGCTTAAGCTTCCAGCTCCTTTTATTGTCAAAATCCCCCCAGTCTTTTGCTAGGAGGGACTCAGTTCTCCATAGCATGTGTGTGTGTGTGTGTGTGTGTGTGTGTGTGCGCACACACAAGCACACGCACAGGGAGGGGAGGGGAGATGCAGACAGAAATGGGGTAAATAGGCTTTTGCCCCTCTATTCCTCCAGTGAAATTCTCAACTTTCTTTAAAAACAAAACAAAACAAAAATCTGATAATAGCTACTATGTTTAATTTATTGTGTGTGTGTGTGTGTGTGTGTGTAACACTCCTTGCCGTGTCTCTTTCACTGATTTAGCAATGAGAATTTGCTACCTGTTGTATATTTTTTTTTGTTGTGTGATAGAGACATCTAGTGGGCATTGCATGGAACATTTCCCCCCCAAGTTAAAAGTTAAAATTCATGAAATGCTCCGTGCAGTAAGCTTTTTTGTGGTAATTGTACTTCACATTTAAAGACAAATGCTTTCATGTATAGTTCATTATATGGGCAAGCTTTGTCTAAGGAATCAGTCCCTTTCTCGCAAATGACTCAGGCCATTCATTCAGTAGGTTTAGTTAACATTCTGGGTAACTCCTTTAAAGCAAGACAGTAATAATTGAATATAAACAATTGTTAGGATACAGAGGAATGGAAAGAATTCACAGCCCTATTACTGTGGTAGAACTTTGAAACAGAGATAGGGGTGGGTGGTGTGTTGTAATTATTATTTTCCTGGATTCATTTCCAGCCAGGTCTTTCTCTGGAGGCGGAATAACCATTTTGGTTGTTGTTGTTTTTTGCACTACAGTTCCCATCAGACCCAGCCTGTGTTGGCAGCGCTCAGGACTGTTTGGAGTTCTAGTCCACAACTTCTGGAGGACATCCAAATGGATACCCCCAATCTAGGGAGTCTTGCCCCACCTGGATGTTTAAGTTGCCCCAATTGCTGCTGTGGCATTGCTGGGACTCCCAAATGCTGCCGCCTCTCCCACCCTCAGTTTTTGCAACTTAGAGCAGAAAGGGGAAGATGGCTGTAGAAACTCTATGGCTGGAGCAGAGAGGTCATGGATACAGTTGCATTCCAGTAATCAATCTTGCCACCCACCCAGCTTTTTAAACTGTGGAACCCACTCCCCCAGGAGGCAGTGATGGTCACTAACTTGTGCGCCTTTCAAAAGAGGACTGGACAAATCATGGAGGAAAAGGCTATCAGTGTATCAGGATTACAGATATCCCTCTTACACCAAGAACACAGCAAGCTGGCGGTTTAATTGTGCTTAGATTTATTAGTATTCACACAGTAGTTTCGGTCCGAGCTCACAGCTCAATCATCTGCTGAGGACGACGTTGAGCTCACTAAAGGGCTGATCCTCCGCCAACAGGATATCCTCTATCAGCCGCCCCTTCTCCTGTTGGACTAATGCCAAGCATGGAGGCTTCTCCTTCAGCGAGTCTGTGGGTAATAGGGGGCAGTTTGCCCACCCCCCTCTGGAGCCGTCTCTAAAGGCTGCAGTTCCTCTGAACCTGCCTCTGTCTGACCTACACTATCTTGGGAATTTACAGCTGGCACTTCAGGACGAGGGGCTTGCATCACTCTCAATATGAAAAGGAAGCCTCTGTTTTTCCTCAGCCTGCCACCCCTCCTCATAGAATCATAGAATCATAGAGTTGGAAGAGACCACAAGGGCCATCGAGTCCAACCCCCTGCCAAGCAGGAAACACCATCAGAGCACTCCTGACATATGGTTGTCAAGCCTCTGCTTAAAGACCTCCAAAGAAGGAGACTCCACCACACTCCTTGGCAGCAAATTCCACTGTCGAACAGCTCTTACTGTCAGGAAGTTCTTCCTAATGTTTAGGTGGAATCTTCTTTCTTGTAGTTTGGATCCATTGCTCCGTGTCCGCTTCTCTGGAGCAGCAGAAAACAACCTTTCTCCCTCCTCTATGTGACATCCTTTTATATATTTGAACATGGCTATCATATCACCCCTTAACCTCCTCTTCTCCAGGCTAAACATGCCCAGCTCCCTTAGCCGTTCCTCATAAACCTCTTCGGAGTCCTCGCTGTCGCTCTGGGAAGCAACGTTCCTGACACAATGGCTACTAGCCACAATGACTATGTGCCACCTCTGTTTCAGAGGCATTGTGCCTCTGAATGTCAGTTTCTGGGAATTGCAGGTGGACACAGTGCTCTTGTGAGCACGTCTTGCTTGCCAGTTTCCCATGGACACCAGGTTGGCCACAGTGAGAAGGTGTTGCTGAACTAGATGTTCCATTGGACTGATCCAGCCTGCTGTCTTGTGTTTTTGGGTTGCTCAATCCCTTCCCCCCAGTTTCGGGTGTGTGTGTGTGTTTTTTTTAAATGGTCATTGATCTGAGATATATGGAAAGGGTACAGGGCCATCAGTGAGCCTCGTTCTATCACTTTCTGACAGCTTCCTAATCTACACTAGCTTTTTGTGACAGCTGAATTAAAACCACAAATTGTTATTCTTGGATCTCAGTGTTGCGACTCCAGTCATTAAAGCGCCTTTCATTATCACAGAGAAATTGTCATCTTCAGAAATATTATGATCAGGAAAAGACTTCATCAAACAGTATATTACCTGCAGATCTGTCATTGATACAGCATGCAGCTACCCGAGTTGCCATGGATGGTATGTTGGGGGAAAATGGAACAAAACTATAGATATTTATACCAGCTTCAAGAACTACAAATGCCTATTACCAAACAAACAGTCTGTTGTCAGACTTGTCAATGTGAGGTGATCTAAGGGTCCATTTTTTCTACATATTTAAGGAACACTGCCTATTTCATAATTTAACGCCTGCAAATTAATGCCAAAGACACTGCATTTAAGTAAAAATGATTTAATTTCATGTTTATGTGTGTTTTTCTATTGCTCATTCACTTAGGCATTTTTCTGACTGACTGCATCCACCCACTGACTGCTGAAATTGCAAGGCATTACATACAGTTGCAATCGAAATTATTCAAACCCCCCCATTGCAAGTCAGGTTGATTATCTAAATTTATAGACTTTCAGCTGTTTGCAATGAACAAATCAAACAAAAACAATTGAAATAGCTCAACACAACAATGCTTCAAGTGGTCTCCCCAAATTCAGCTGAAATTGCAGCTTATACAGGCTTTTGCAGTCCTATTATTCAACCCCCTGAATAGAATCCCTCACAACAGCACAAATATGACAGGTGTTGTCTCAAGCCCACCATATGCAACTAATCAAGGGCTCCTTTAGTTGCACCAGGTGTGCTTGAGCTGGAATACATGAAATACCTGAACTGGCTAGGGGTTTGCTGAATGTCAAATTGGGCTGCATGTTAGAAATACAGTGGATGCTCGAGTTGCGAACGTGATCCATGCGGGATGCATGTTTGCAACCCGCAGTGTTCGCAACCCGTGTCTGCACATGCACAGGTTGCGATTTAGCACTTCTGGGCATGTGTGACCGCCAAAACCCGGAAGTAACCTGTTCCAGTACCTTTTTAAAAAATAATTTATGGTTTCCAACTATATACATTTCAATAGTTTTATAATCATTCTAACATTTCAAAACTCAACTTCCTTCCTCCTCTTTCTGCAGTTCTTTAGCTTTTTGTTTTTGTTTTTACATTTCCTGCATATTATAACTTATTCTTTTATCCACCTACTTTAGATATATGCTCCTATGAAACTGCAGGTTATTACAATAATCCTGCCAGTGTCCTTATCTGTTTACAGTTTGTTTGTAAATATTCAATACATCATTTCCATTGTTTTATAAAAAGTTTGTTATCTTGATTTCTTATTTCTGGTAAGTTTCGCCATTTCTGCATGTTCCATAACTTTTATCTCTACAGTGGTACCTTGGGTTACATACGCTTCAGGTTACAGACTCCGCAAAGCCAGAAATAGTACCTCGAGTTAAAACTTTGCTTCAGGATGAGAACAGAAATCGTGCTCCGGCAGCGCAGTGGCAGCAGGAGGCCCCATTAGCTAAAGTGGTGCTTCAGGTTAAGAACAGTTTCAGGTTAAGAACGGACATCCGGAACGAATTAAGTATTTAACCCGAGGTACCACTGTTTTCTTCTTTCATTGGAACTACTTCTTTCCACTTTTGGACAAATAGCATTCTTGCCGCTGTAGTTGAATGCATGAATAAATTTCTATAGGTAGTTTTACCCCTATGATTCGCAAAAGGAAAGCTTCTGGGTTTTTACAAATGTTATTTTAAACATCTTTTTCAATTCATTATATATCATTTCCGAGTAAGCTTTATCATTTCCGAGTAAGCTTACTACAAGACCACCACATAATACATTCTTTCTCTTTGCATTTCCAACAATTGGCAATACATTTTTGCCAATTTACTCTGTGTTAGATACCATCTAGATAACATTTTCATATAGTTTTCTCTTAAACCTTAGCACGCTGTAAATTTTATATCCATATTCCACAATCGTTCTCATGCTTCCATATCTGTCTTATAACCAATCTATTGCCCAATGTATCATTGAAGATTTTACTTGCTCATCCTTTCTCTCCCATTCCAGTAATATTTTATACATTTTAGACAGCACTTTAACATTACATTCCAACAGATCTCTCTCCAATTGTGATATTTGTTCCCCAAACCCTCGTATCCTATCTTTCTTAAATACTTCATTCAAATGATGATATTGTATCCATGTTGTTAGCTTTCCTGATAAATCCTTAAATTATTTTAATTTATACTCTCCTCCCTCTTGTTTTAATAAATTTCTATAAGTTGTCCAACTTTTGATCATTTTTTTTTTCTTTACCACTATGGCTTCCAGTGGTGAGAGCCAAAGTGGTGTTTTGTCTCCAATGAATTTTTGTATTTATTCCATACATTATGTAGGTTTTTTTTTTCCTAATTATGGGATTTGTAAATCCTTTATGTACTTTCACTTTTTCATACCACAAATAGGTGTGCCAGCCAAAAATATTATCATGACCTTCTAAATCTAAGATATGTGGATTATTCAATGTCATCCATCCTTCAACCAACAAAGACAAGATGCTTCATAATATATCTCATATCCGGCAGGGAGAAACCTCTTCTCTCTTTTTTTACAATATTTGATATTTTATTCTCAGTTTATTCCTTGCCACCAGATATATTTAGCAATATCTTTTTGCCATACATTGAAACAATCTATCTTGCTGATCAAAACAAAATAACATTCTTGGTCATACATTCATTTTTATAGTCGACATTCTACCTAACAGTGAAAGTTTTATTCTGTTCCAAATTTGCAAATTTCTTTTAACGGCTTTCCAAGTTTTTAAATAATTATCTTTATACAGATTTATATTATTTGCTGTTAGCCATACATCTAGATCAGTGGTAGTGAACCTATGGCACGTGTGCCAGAGGCAACACTCGGAGCCGTCTCTGTGGGCACACGTGCTGTCTCCCAAGCACTGAGTGAAATGGCGATCCCAGCCCCTTCACTATCTTGAAATGGAGCTGGAGGAGGCTGCTAGAGGAGCGCTTGCGACCATGCACACTGCAAGTGTGTGTGTGTGTGTGTGTAGGGGGGCATCGGCTGGAAGAGAAGCGGCCGTAGCCGAGCAGAAGCCCAACCTTCCCGCCCTCTTGGCAGCCTGACAAGGACGGGTAGTTGAGATTTTGCACCACGCGTAATGTGAGGGGGTGTGAGAGGTTGACTTGGTATGTGTGCATGTGAGAGGGAGGAAGGGAGTGTGCGAGCCCATGTGTTCGAAGTGGAGGTATGGAGGAGGGTGCCAGAGTTCATAAGTCCCTTTCTTAAAATGATTGTATTGTTGCCGCTGCTGTGTGCCTGCCTGACAGCTCCTCTCTATGCGCGTGTGTGGTGGAGCGTAAGTGAGGTCCAGGCCAGTGGGGCATTGGCACCCAAAAAAAGCTTAACAACTCAGGGCAATCCTCCCCGCATTATCGTAATTAGTAGTCCCCGCAAACAGGGAGTGTGTTATGCCCGGAAAAATATGATAAATTGCGGTGTTGGCACTTTGCGATAAGTAAGTGGGTTTTGCATTGCACTTTGGGCACTCTGTCTCTAAAGGTTCGCCACCACTGACCTAGATACTTGACCTTCCTTTGAATCTTTGTCCTGACTCCTGACACATCATGTAATTTATTTTTGCTCTGATTGTTCTTTTTTTTTTTTAACCAAGAGTTTGGTTTTGTCTTTATTACACCCCCCCCCTTATCTCTTATAATACTTTCAGAATTGACTCTACAGTGGTACCTTGGTTTGCGAACAGACTGGTTTGCATACATTTTGGATTGCAAACACATCAAACCCAGAAGTGCGTGTCCTGGTTTGCAAACTTTTTTGGGATTATAACCCATTTTTTTGGATTACAAACAATTTTTTTGGAGGCCCCATTGGCGAAAGTGCACCTTGGGTTACAACCTGCTTTGGTTTATGAACGAACCACCGGAATGGATTATGGTTGTAAACCAAGGTACCACTGTATTGGTTCTTCTAGAGATATCACCATGTTGTCTGTGAATGCTTTTAGTTGATATTGTCTCTGTCTGATTCTTATACCTTAATTTCTTGGTTACATCTTATTATTTGTGCCAACACTTCTAAAACTAATATAAACAACAATCGGCAGTCTTGCCTTGTTCCTTTAGTTATTTTGCAATTCTCAATCAGGACATTATTTACTCTCAATTTGACTAACTGTTCAGTATATATTGCCCTGACTACTTTTATAAGTGTCTCCACTTTTACAAAAGTGTGTATAATCATGTGTTGACCATCCCACTACAGACACATTTTCTGTTACTTTGTCGTTGGCAGCTAGGAACCTCAGAACAATTAATCATAATCTGAATTACGTTGTCAAGCTTTGATTTATGACTTCAATGATTTTGATTAATTACAAATGTAAATGAACTGGAACACTTTACATTAGTCATTCACTAACTGATTGTCAGTAGCTATGGGAAGTTTAAGGCTGCCATGTTTATAACTTTTGAGTTACCAAAAGTAAGACCTTCATTTATTTATTTATGTTTGTATCAAAACTTATTTTTCCTGTTAAAAATGTAAGTATTGAAACAAGGCTTTTTTCTCACATGGGTCAAACTTGAATTCAGGAGTTTCATTTATAGCTCATTTTATCAGAATCAATTCAAATTGTCAAACAGGGAAATACTTTTTATTGAAGTGTGTGTGCAAGAGAGAAAGGAGGAGAAAGGGAGAGAGAGAACGAACGTGGTCAGCTCTAGTCAGAACTTCAGCTTAGCATGTCATGGAACAGAACTGCAAATAAAAAAACAATTTCCCCTCTACCCCTTTCATACTATATGATTTTGAATGACTGAATAGGGCTCATTGGGTGCAAAAAAAATTCCATGTGCATTTTTATTCTTTTAATTGACTAGGAGTTCTGGACGTGCACGAATTTACGTTGCTTTCCAAATTCTGTGTAGGCAGTGCCAAGGCTCGTCCTTTGTTATCAGGGGAAGCCATTATGCAGTCTTATTAGTCTATCTCTCCGTAGCACAAAAGTTAAATATTTATATTAATGTAGGGGATTTTGCCAGCCTGTTCTGTTTCATGGCTTTCTTGGTCTTCCTACTTCCTACTTGGTTTCCTTCTTTTTCTGAAGTGCTTTTCGCTTAATGTTTATGCTCTGGCTGCAGAGAAGAAGGCAACTTTCTGCTTCCGCAGACAGATTTCTCTTATGCCAGTTCTTTTGCAGCCTGTTTTATTGAGCAGCTGGCAGTGTGGGTAAAGTGCCGCAAGACAGGAGCACAAAATGACACTATTTTTTGCAGCTGCCATCTTGAACCATAAAGAGACTACCATGAGTTAGAAAACAACCCAAGGGTGACCTAAAGCCCCTTATCATTGGGATGAAGGATTCTTCAAAGGGGGAAGGGATGTGCCACCTGGGATTCTGTCTTGCTGCCTGCACTGGAAATCAAATTGCAGGTGGCTGCAGAAAGCATTAGTGTGGCGATAAAATGTCCTTAACGTAGTAATACCAGAAAATCAAGGAAATTGTATCCACCAAAATAAATATAGCTTTGAATTGGTGTAAAATGGATCACTTTGTGGCTTTACACTCCAAAAATGGAAGAACAAGTGTGATTAGGAGCTCACCGCTCAGGGTATAATCTGTTTGTAAGAACCATTCAATTCAGTAATCTGCTTTTGTGAGCATTTTTTTTCCCTGGCTCAAAATCGTTCAGGTTAATCCAATCTCTGCTTTGCTAGATGGTTTGAATGGAAATTTTCAATTCTTCTCCTTCTCCAGAATCTTAGTAATTGCTCTCTGCAGTTGCCTTACCTTTGTCTGCATGGGAGGTGCAAAGGTCATGGGGTTGGTACATTAGAGGAAATAAGGGTAGAAAGATCACATGGGACAGTGACTGTTTCATGTCACTTTATAGGTAAGGAAAACAGTCTAAGGATATGAAGAGGGGTGGCATGAAATACTGGAGATATGAGAGGTGAATTATTTTTACAGTGGGGTTTTGAGATGCAAGAACATAAAAGGATAGAATTATAGAGTTGGAAGAGACCCCACAGGTCATCTTGTTCAACCCTCTGCAATGCAGGGAAGTCAACTAAAACATCCATGACAGATGGCCATCCAACTTCTGCTTAAAAACCTCCAATGAAGGTTGCAGTAATTAGGAGATTACCATAGCATGAACCAACCCTTCCTTCCTTCCTTCCTTCCTTCCTTCCTTCCTTCCTTCCTTCCTTCCTTCCTTCCTTCCTTCCTTTCTCTTGACACTGAACTGGGAGATCTGAGAGGAAAGGGTGGACATTTGCAATTTTGTGTAGACAAAAGTGATTTGGTGACAGATTGAATAAAGGGCAAAACATGAAAAGGACCTGAAGAACAAAGGCAAAGTTTCATATCTGATCAGTAGTGTGGGTGGGGATGTTAATGTAATGTGATCTGTTACTGTCACATAATAGTGGCATCATTTGCATGCAATATTGTCAGGAATCCTATGTCATAAACCTATTTTTGGTGCACAACTGCAGCCAGGCAGCATCTCTACTGCTTTGTTCCCTGCTTCAAAGAAGCGGCAACAAGTCAGGATTTAGTATTTAACCATGGTTTCCTCTTATGTGCAAACCCCAAAACGATGCCAAATGTGTTCCAAAAAAGCCACAATATGAAGGCAACTTTAAACTATGTCATTATATTGTGACTTATTTTGAAGCAATTAACCATGGTTTCCTGATTGGCATGTAACGGGAAACCCTGCCTTTTTTTGGTGTTTCAGCAAAGAGGAACAAAGCAGCCACAAAGGGTCGGTATATATGTTTGACCTGCATATGCATATCGTGACTTAACAAATGCAGATGCAGCCAATGTTTGCTACATTTCAAAAAGGACGATTAAGGGGGGAAATACACTTCTAATCACTTGTTTTCCTTTGAAGGTTACATTTTTATGCTTTAAGCATTTGCAATGCTTTCCTTCACCAGATATATGTTGAACTTTAATTTTGAAATTTGAAACAATTATATGCATTCTTTCAGGACCAGCTGTTTTGGCATGAGTTCCTCAAATAATAGCTGGTGTTTTTTTTATTTTCAGAACAAGATCATTTTAGACCCCATGACGTTCAGTGAAGCCCGATTTCGACCATCTCTTGAAGAGAGGTTGGAGAGCATTATCAGCGGTGCAGCGCTCATGGCAGACTCCTCCTGTACTCGTGATGACCGCCGGGAGAGAATTGTAGCTGAGTGCAATGCTGTACGACAAGCCCTCCAGGACTTGCTTAGTGAATACATGAATAATGTAAGTGACATTCTGCTTTTTGATTTCTTCTTCCTCTCTGATTGTTAAATGGTTCCATAGACATGGTTAAAGGTGTATATGCTGTGCTAGATCCTAAGAGTCCTGACCACTCACAACCTAGGCAATCAGTTTAAGTAACGGAAAGAATTCCGCATTTTGAAGTTTTGCGAGACCATCCTTCGAGGAATGATGTAAAGGCACACAAGGTTCATCTGTGGTGGTTCGACCCGAAATAATGCTCGGATTACTGCAATATTAGAGGTTACCTCCAACACACTTCCGCTGCGCTACTCTGCATGTGTGGTGGCACTTCGGTATAACCACTTCTTATTGTTTGTAGTAGAGTTTTCCCCAGAGGCAGAGGACAAGAACAGGAGTCATACTCAAATTCACAGTGAAGAGCTTCTTTATGGCTTGAATGGTTGCACAAGCATTTCTGTTACTATTATATACAAACTATTTAAATTCCTTCTTTATCTCTCCAGCACGGTATAATCTCAGTCCAGTAATTAACAATCCTGACACAGCAAAACTCATAGTATCAGCAGCACACATTGTCTTACTTCCAGCCTTGTTGTCAGTGTATATGCTAATAGTTTGTGTGTGTGTGTGTGTGTGTGTGTGTGCGCGCGCGTGCGCTTTGCTCATGTGGAAATTGCAGCCTGCAAGTTCCTCCCTTTATTTGCACCTCCAGCCGACACCAATCAAGCCTAGGGTCCCACTCCTACACACTAAAGAAAATTCTGGAACCCTCTTTAAAGCTTCCAGGAACTTTTATCTGTTTCTTAAATAATGTTTTCCTAACATGCAAATCGGTGGGACGCGGGTGGCGCTGTGGGTTAAACCACAGAGCCTAGGACTTGCCGATCTGAAGGTTGGTGGTTCTAATCCCCGCAATGGGGTGAGCTCCCGTTGCTCGGTCCCTGCTCCTGCCAACCTAGCAGTTCGAAAGCACATCAAAGTGCAAGTAGATAAAGAGGTACCGCTCCGGCGGGAAGGTAAACGGCATTTCCGTGCGCTGCTCTGGTTCGCTAGAAGCAGCTTAGTCATGCTGGCCACAAGCTGTACGCCGGCTCCCTCGGCCAAAAACGCGAGATGAGCGCCACAACCCCAGAGTCGGTCACGACTGGACCTAAGGTCAGGGGCCCCTTTACCTTTACCTTTTAACATGCAAATCATGTATAAAGCTCTGAGAACCTCAGCATAAGAGTCAGTTAAGAAGGATTTTCTTTTCTTTTCCTTTTTAAAAATAGCCTATGTTTTGGCCTGTTATTAAATATCTTCTTCTGTGGCTGAAAATGCATTAGGTAATTATTCAGCAAACAAATTGAACTGATTATATACAAATTGCATATGTGCCTATGGAAAAAAGCCTGCACCGATCTCTGTTAATTGTTTTACTTATCCACATTAACAGATGACTGAAATTACCATCTCAAAGCACCTGCTTATGTATGATGTATTATCTTTTAAACAGCCCCTAAGGAACACCTTTAGTCACAGCAGGCCAAAACATGTCCAGCTGTTTCTAAAGAATAAAACCCACATTTCATAAGCATCTTAAGTTATCCCCTTTGTTTTGGATGCTCACCGTCTTTTTGCATTTTAAAAAATAAGTTTAAGAAACAAATTTACCATAGCAATACATTTGTTTTCTAACATTTTATCATCTCGCGAAAGGGGACTGGGTATATTCTCATGACAACACACAATTCTGACAAAATATCTGCAAATGTTTTTGATCTTGCACTTATATTTCTAAAAAGCTCAAATTCTGCTACAAAATGGGTAGATTCTGCTAGATATGTTCTCAGCAGGAAAATGTGCAAATCAGGTGGAGCCTTAAACAGTTACCTTATGTTTCTTACACACACACACACACACACACACACACACACACACACACACACACCAGTTCCATTTATTAGTTAGAAGCATAATTTCCTCCATTATTAACTGTTATGACAAATGTGGGAATGTGTGTGGGAGGAAGTGAAACCGTAAAGGAAGGATAGCTGTTTGCTAACAGTCTAATTGGAGCTATTAAATGAGTGTGACTTGTGTGAGTTCCCTGGAGGTGCTGAGTAATCTCTATCATTATGGCAAGTGCACTCAGTGAAATATTTGAAATCTATTAAATACAGTGATTTGAATTTCCAGGCATATGAACCACAATCTTTCCTAGCAAAATATACAATACTTTATATTATTCAGGGAATGTTGCACTTTGCAATATTGGGGGTAGTCTTTCCGTTAAATGGCACATCACAGCAAGATATTTCTAGATTTGAACCATTAATGGCTGTTTGGCAAATGGTTTGCTCTACTATTTCTGTTTCTGAAATGTACAACATAAAAAACCACCACCAGTCACTTAGCATTTGGTATGTTGCAGAATAACTTCTTTGTTTGTTGTCAAGAGTTGTATATTTCTGAATAACAGAGCATTTTATACTTTAAGTAAACCATGGATAATACTATAGAATATCTTTTCAGAAGGCTGCATAGGCATCAATGTTCCAAAGCCATTTTTTCTTGACAATTTCATGTACCGGTAATTTGCCATTGCATGTCCTAAACTGGGGTGTCGGTGTGGGTGAGAACCTATGCTTTTCAGTTGTGGACTGTGCTTATCAAAATGAATTGTTTAATCTAGCAGTAATAAAGTGCACTGCAAATTGAGCATTATCTATTCTTCACCCTACCTCCTTTGAGATGTAAAGGTTCGAGAAATATTGAGTTATTTATTGTATCCCTCTTAAGAAAATCCATAAATGTGCAGCATAAAAACAAAATCCCCATTGCTTTATTTTATGTGTAGCAAAGGCAACTTTGTTTTAATGCATCAGATCACTTTTACTACTCAGTCAAATGGCACTGACTTCAAAGAATCTCTCCTTCCCAGATAGAAATGGCTTGCTGTATTTTATCAGGTGACAGTTAAGATGTTTGAGTACAATTGACAATAAAAGGTGGATGCAGGTTTATCTCGAGGTGAGAGCTATAAAGTGAGAGAGTTAAAGAACAGGTGATTATGATGATGTGAAATATATTGCTTTGGCATTGCTGAATATAAAGTCTTGTCTTATGGAATTACTGCTTTTTGGTGGAAGCTCTAAAAGGTCTTTCCCTTAGATGGTTCATGGCTGATGGATGGTTGTCTTCCCTTACTAGCAGTGCCTGTTTTTTTTAAATGTGAAAACTTCTTTGTGATAGCAGAAGACATTTGCCCCTTCTTATGAAACTTTGCTTTTATTTTCTGAAGCTGCGCTTGGAGAAATTCTTAAAGTTGATTTTCCCCCCTGTATACATCTACATGTGTATTTTCTATAGCCATATTAAAACTGTGCCTTAAAGATGTAAAGTGATTTGGAGGGGGGCTGTGGGTTTTGCCCCACAGTTGTGATATTATCCACACTGAGTTGAACTAGCAATGATGAGCCACAGAGGAACTGGCCCTGTAGATCTGTCATGAGAAGTTGTAGTTCACACAGCTGGACCTTTTATTTGTGAAGACCGGTAAACCATGTCCAATAGTTAGAAATGTTCTTTAATATGTTGTTTCATGAAGCACAGATATTTAACAAGGCTGGTGTGCTTGACTGTCAATATAATCATGTCAATCTTTTTAATCAATATTTTGGATTGCTTTTTAAAAACCGCTTAGAGGTCTTTGGTTCAGGTAAGCAGGCATATAAATTTGATTAAATAAACAAATAAATGTGGTGAAGAACCTTTTGGTTCAGTTTTGTTACGAAGAATGTAGAACAGACAACCATAGTGCTTAATTTAATATTTCTGCTCACCAGTGAAAACAGAATACAGTGGTACCTCGCAAGACGAATGCCTCGCAAGACAAAAAACTCGCTAGACGAAAGGTTTTTCCGTTTTCGATTTGCCTCGCAAGACGAAATTTCCCTGTGGGCTTGCTTCGCAAGACGAAAACGTCTCGCGGCTTTGTTTCCTTTGTCTAAAAACAAAGACATGTTTTGTTTATAAAGTTAATTTATTTTCCCTTCAATTTTTGAACTGCTCTTTACAGTATGTGTGACTTTAAAGAGCAGTTAATAAACTGTTGTTGTACCAAATTTGGCTTTGTTTGGACTTTTTTTGACCATAGGAACACATTAATTGATCTTCAATGCATTCCTATGGGATTTCGTGATTCGCAAGACGAAAAATTCGCTAGACGACAAAACTTGCGGAACGAATTAATTTCGTCTTGCGGGGCACCACTGTATTCTGTGGGATGAACAAAAAATGTGACCCAATCGGCACATGTGCTTGTGCTATATTTGTAGACTGAACAATTTATACAAACAGTGGGGCCAATCCTCCGTCACTTTGCCATCACAGACACATTGTGATTCATTGAATCACATAGGTTTCTAAAATGTGCCCAACACTGAAGGAGAATGAAAATATATATCAGGCATAGGCAAACTCAGCCCTCCAGAAGTTTTGGGACTACAACTCCGATCATCCCTAGCTAACAGGACCAGTGGTCAGGGATGATGGGAGTTGTAGTTCCAAAACATCTGGAGGGCTGAGTTTGCCTATGCCTGATGTATATCTTTCAGATTATATTCCAAGAATTGAAAGATAGTATTTGTACCTGTCTTTTTAAACGAAGGAGCCATTTTTAGGATTGCTAGCAGTGTCAAATCCTGCTATGCAGAAACACCAGTTATCTCCAACTCAGTGTCTAAATTAGCAACTGATATCCTGTCATTCACAATACCTCCTGCTGGAAACTTTCTGAGATGATTCATGAGCGTTTTTCTCAGTTATACTGTCAGCTGACCAAACCTGCCAATCTGCCCAGTGAATTGTCAGAGAGAAAGAAGTTCTTAGCAGAACTCTCATAGCAGTGGAATGGAGAGTCAGACCCCTAAGCGATGTTGAAATGGGGCTAAACAGATTTGGGATTATTTAAAGTCAATTGGTTCAATCCAATCACATAGCACATCAATGGTTATTTATTTTCTTGGTTTAAACGAGTGGTTGGCTCAATCATTAGCCTCAAGGAATCCTTGGGATAGGGTGACATCATTCTCAATGTGTTTTAAAAAGTGAACAAGATAGCTGGCAGCTGTTGTAAGCAGTTAGCATAATTACAAGCTGTACTTAGTGCAGTGAAAGGCTGTGGAGAATGATAACCAAACCAGAAAGACTGAAATTGAAAACCCAAAGAGTTACAGTGGGGAAAAAACAGCAGAAATGTCCCATTTGAATTTTCTATGATAGGAAGCATCAGGGCAGGAGAGAAAGTTGGATTCAGACAAGGAAGAGTCCATTTCAACAAGATGGTCTATCCATCTGATTCTGTTTGAAAGATCTTATATTTCTAAGGTAAAGAAATCATAAAGCATTCGGTGGTTTTGCTCCATGAAGTACAATAAATAGTTTTCATGGACCCCAAAATAAGACTATGTCAAGTAGGCTTGACGGTAAATGAAAGATGAAATATTTTATTGAACACTTAGAGGCAGCTGTTCTAGAAAGCAGAACGAAACTATAATGAAAAAGGTCGCAGGGAAATGAAAATCTATGAACTCACAAGATACTACCCAAGCCCATATTTAACATCTCTGGCTGAGCCTCATGCTTGAAAGGAAAGGAGAATAATTTTTGTACTCCTTCAAATGGTGACTTGGAACTGTACAAGGTTAATCTGGGAGATAGTGAGCAGTAAATTACATTCATGAGACAGCAAAATATCCATAGCCGTCTCCAACTCACTCATCAGTGATTGGTGCTAGCTGAGTCACCAGGATTGCCTAATTTAGTTATGGTAGCCTAGAAAGGGCTATATATCAACTGATCACAGTTTTGTATTTCTGGCTTTTCAGGGAATATTGAGAAAATGCAGGCTATTAAATGTACATGCTAGCAATCTGAACATTATTAACTCAGCTAGTTTTGATAAGTCCAAGAAGTTTTGTCCCTGAGTTTGGATCAGAGATGTGAATTGCAAGCATCATTTACACAGTAGACTTTATTGCTTGGAAGAAAAGGATTTGGTGATAAAATCTCATCTTCATCTCAAATGTCAAAGCATCTGAATCCTTAGAAGAAGTGTGTCAAACTAAATTTTGTTTGAAGAGGTAATGAAATGGATTGTTTCAAAGCCATTGATCACACTTTCTAGTTTGTCCTCCCTGTATATTGAGGGCATTCATATCCTTGCTGCAGAAAGAATTAACCTTGCCTCCTGATTGCTTGTGATCAAACTCATTTACGGTATATTTATTTAGCAAAAAATGCTTAATTGTAAATAAAACCTGTAAGTGATTAGCAAAGATTATAAAAAGTATAAAATACACAATAAATTACATCAATAAGAATCAGAGTTAGAAACAAGTTTTGTAAAAAAATCAAAATATTAGAAACTTCAAATACATATTAAAAGACAACTTTGCATGTCAGTATAGGCTTGCCTGAACAGAAATTTGTTAGCACTAAAAGAATGCATTAAAAAAAAACACCCTGCTTAATGTGAATGAGTAGGATGTTCTGGAGTATAGGAGTCTCCATATTAAAAAATTGATTCCTTGTGGGTGCAGAACAAATGTTATAAAAAGTGAAAGTTGTAAAAGTGCCAGTTTCACAGATTGAAGTGGTCAAGTGGGCATATATAGGGCAAACCATCTGTTTTGTAAACTAGTCCCAAGCCTTTATATACTATGTATACTAATAGTAACACCTTGAGCTTGGCCCAGTAACAAATCAGGGGCCAATACACATCAGGGTTGTTACAGGCAGACGGGGTCTCAGTCCTATCAGCAATTAGCACTAACTGCAGTTTCTGGACCAGGCACAATGAGATCCTGCAGTTTCTGGACCAGGCACAAGGAGATCCATACATAGAGTGCATGGCAGTCATTCAGTCTTGAAGTTATGACTGCACTACTGTGGTCAAGCTGCCCCTGTCCAGAAATGGAAACAGCTGCCATTGTTCAGCCCAGACACTCAGGTCCAGCTCCGAGGGCCTTCTGGCGGTTCCCTCCCTGCAAGAAGTGAGGTTACAGGGAACCAGGCAGAGGACCTTCTCAGTAGTGGCACCCACACTGTGGAACGGCCTATGTGAAAGAAATAAACAACTATCTGACTTTTAGAAGACATCTGAAGGCAGCCCTGTTCAGGGAAGTTTTTAATGTTTGATGTTTTATAGTGTTTTTAATATTCTGTTGGGAGCCTCCTAGAGTGGCTGGGGAAACTCAGCTAGATGGGCAGGGTATGTATGTATGTATGTATGTATGTATATATAAATAAATAAATAAGTCATACCAGCTGGAGCTTGTAGAAGGCACTTCTAGCCACTGAAGCTACCTAGGCAGTCAGTGATAAAACTGGATCCAGAAACAGCTCCAAACTAGATACAGTGGTACCTCGCAAGACGAATGCCTCGCAAGACGAAAAACTCGCAAGACGAAAGAGTTTTTCGTTTTTTTAGTTGCTTCGCAAGACGAATTTCCCTATGGGCTTGCTTCGCAAGACGAAAACGTCTTACAAGTTTGTTTCCGTTTTCTTAAAACCGTTAATAGCCGGGAAACCGTGCTTCGGAAGACGAAAAATTCGCAAGACGAAAAACCTCACAGAAGGAATTAATTTCGTCTTGCGAGGCACCACTGTACCTGCTCCTTTAGGGGAGAAGTAAAACCACATGCAGGACAGGCAACTGGGCAGCTTCTTGGACACAGGAACTGCAGTGCCTCCATCTTGCCAGAATTCAAATTCAGCATATTCTCCCTTATTCATCCCAGCACTGTGCCCAGGCCCCCCACAGCCTCTTGTGACTTAGATGTTATGGAGAAATAGAGCTGAGTGTCATCTTTTGTAAACTGCTTTGAGGTTTCTCAATCAAGCAGTATGTAATTTTATGAGATAAATAAAACAAATCTGTTTACGAAAAGCACCTTACCTCAAACCTCCTAATGACTATTTGTCTGTTACTGAGGATGAGAAACTGCTATTGTTAGGGTTGCCATTGGTCCGGAATTTCCCAGACATACTGAGGATTTGGTCCTTGGGAACTGTGTCTGGGCAGAAATCTCTGAGATTTCAGGCAAAATCGGAATGGATGGCAACCCATATCGGAAGTGGCGATTTTGGCAATTTCTCGGGGGGAAATAGCTCTAAAACCTCATTTTTTTGCATTTTTTTCAAATAAAAGCTCACTTTCTGAAATATGGCAACCCTAGCTATTGTGGATAGTGTACACACACACACACACACAAACACACACACACACACACACACACACTCTACAAAAGTAGTTTTTCAAACACAAACTACAAAAGTAGTTCAATACTTGTTTTGCTTCACTTTTCCTTGGTAATCAGATCTTGGCCTTACAAGCCATTGCTCTGACTGCTCAGAAACTCGTACAGGCGGAAGCCTCCAAGCAATTTCTGGATTCCATTATTTAATGGGAATTGCTTGCACTCTGACTATCCTGCTCTTGGCATGTCTTCATTTTTCAGGTCCAGAGTACTAGGTTGCCGTCATCCAATAAGCACAAGTCAAAACAGAGTAGCAGTGTGGAACCCCTAGGATTGCCAATAAGGCATCTAAACAATTTGTTGCAATTTTTTGCTTCAATGGTCTCATTCCCTCTAGCATGCTGTTGAAATGCTCAACTAGATCTTCCATTCACAGAGGATAGACTGATGCTTTCTCTAAGTTAATATTCAAACAGGCAGCATATTTCTTTCAACAGAGAGACATTCTGTGTTTTGGTCGAGGTGGCAGCAGCAGCAGCAGCAACAACAGCCGTGCTTCCTAAAGGTGCCCATCTTGGACTTTAGTTCTCAGCTTTTTGAGAACTCTGTATTTCCAGGACTGGAACTTTTCAAATCTCAGAATAATACACTTAAGCTACACCAAGGTCCCAGCCTTCCTTATTTGACCATAACTTCAGCAGCAGATAATTTACTGACCAATCACAATCTTGTGCGAACATGTGTGGGGAAGGACATTATTGAAGGATAAAAGTTTGATACAACATTGATCTTAGATTTAGGCAATAACTATACTAGATTAAAAATAATAATAATAGCAGTAACAACATAAAACTCTTTGACTACTAGTTCATCCTGCGTTACAATTTGTTCATGCATAATCTTACCCTGCTTCGTTGCCATTGTTTCTTCTGTATGTACATTTCAGCCCAGTAGAAATACTGTGGGAAAGCCAATCAGCTTTTGTCCTTCCAAATCCCTCTCTACAGGCCAGTCAGTGAATCAGATTTATAAGCTGAAAATCAGATTTATAAGCTGAAAACCACTGGCCATCACAAGACTGCGAGCGATTGATACATTTTTAAGTAGATGATCCTCAGCACAGGGGCGGAGGAAGGGGTGGGTAGTGGGTGCAAGCTGCCCCGGGTGTCACCACTAACGAGGGTGACTAAATATTGGGCGGCACTCACTGTGGGGTCTGCAGTTCACCCGAGCCACGTGTCTCTCCCAGGAGAGACGTGGTGACTTTGGTACGTGCAGGGTCCGCACTGCCCAAACAATCTACCCGCTGCCTCCCCCCCCCCCAGCTGTAGGGTGGCTGAATGGGAGAAGGCAAGCCGACTCCGGAGGCCCCACGGTGCGCCACACCCCTATGGGCAGCTCGCCTCACCCTCGCCCCGCCCCTGGGTGCATCACCCCAGGCACCCAAGCGGCTTCCACTGCTGCTGCCTCAGCAGATTGTACCCTGTTTTGTGCATGGTTAAAGGTAAAGGTAAAGGGACCCCTAACCATTAGGTCCAGTCGTGACCGACTCTGGGGTTGCGGCGCTCATCTCACTTTATTGGCCAAGGGAGCCGGTGTACAGCTTCCAGATCATGTGGCCAGCATGACTAAGCCACTTCTGGTGAACCAGAGCAGTGCATGGAAACGCCGTTTACCTTCCTGCCAAAGCAGTACCTATTTATCTACTTGCACTTTAACGTGCTTTCGAACTGCTAGGTTGGCAGGAGCAGGGACCGAGCAGCAGTTTACAGGTCTCTCCCCTCTAACCATATTGTGGGCATATTTTGAAATCTCATAGCAATACATGCTTTTCTCATTGCACCAACGGACAATGCCAAAAAGTAACCTGGAGGACCACAACCAGATTTAACAAAATGGTAAAATGATTACAGCCGCACAGTGTAAGCATGGCATTGTTTTACAGCTCTTTCACTAGTTACTATAAGGATGTTGGGAATTCACCCATACTTAATCATACAAGGATTTCATATTTATTGGCTCAGCTATTAGAAATTCACCCTGGATAACAATTTTTGGGGGAAGGGGCTTGTATCTGGCTTAGGCTGTGATTTCCACAAGTAATCGTTCCCTCTCCAGGGGCAGGCAGTCTACTTTTAGTAATATGTCAGGTATAATTGGCATTTTTTTTTTACCTGTGAATTCAAAGGAAAACCTTGCAAATATAGTAGAGACCACTTGCTTGAACTTCCTATAGTGGCTTAGCCTAAGTTTTCCTTTGAACAAAACCTAAGGGTAAATTTAACTTTATAATAATTTATTAGAAATGGCATTCTTACTGTATTTTTTAAAAAAATAGGTTTTTATGGTCTGTCTTTGTGAGTAGTCTTGAACTTGTATAAAGGTGAAATATAAATATTACACTCTATAGAGTTGTTTTTGTTTTTAAGTGTCAGGCATAAAGTACCAGTGCAAAGGAAATGCAGTTTTTCTGAGCTGCTGAGATAATCTCTGCATCCTGATGAAAAACAGACACTTAACATTGCAAAGTGTGTCTGTGTGTGCTCATGTAGAGACCCCTGAGAGTGCTTGTGCAAACTACATTATTGTCAGAGCTTGGGAAAGTGTGCTTTGAGTGTGCATCATATTGCAATAAAACAGCTGAAGCCAATACATAAAACGGCTTTAGTATGCATCTTTCTTACTGCAAATGCAGAACAGTAAGATAATTTGTGGCTTCCAGTTTCTGATACCTCCACTAGGTGCCACTGCAACCTGTACAGTATATAATATAATTCAGTTAGAATTCAGTGCCCTTTATTCTCTGTAGGTAGCAAACACTGTGTGACATCCTGAACGTCTCATATGGCTTTCTGTTTTACTCTTGAGACCTTCTCTTTCCTTTTTGGGGCCAGATTAACAACATTTGGATAGTGTACTCAATATTTAAATAATACTCTAGTTTGCCCCGTTTGGTCATGTGAGATGAATACAGTTGATTTTTTGTACCACTCAGGATCTTACATTTCAGCTCTTGGGTACTTTAGATTATGGCTTGTCTGTCATACTGTGAAACTGACTTACCCTCCATGTTATGCATCCTGCTGGATGGGTCCTCTTATGAATTAGTAACTAGTTAAAGAACAGGATGCATAATGGAAGCATATATGCAGAGTTTTCATAATGTGGTGAGAAACAGACAATGGGATCCTCTATTTAAGGTCTGGTACTAGTGTTATCCCTAAATTATCTGGATAGGTGACAGTGAGATACAAAGTTGGCTAAATTATTAATCAACATTAACGACATCAGAACTGACTATGACTAATTAGGGAGGAGATATTGGTGTCACTGTAGTTTGCTCCATGAAAATGTAAATGCCATGTTACAGATTATTGGGGGTTGGGAATGAAAATAAGACTTGGTTTTACATCAATTGTGGTGTACAGTCCCAGTTTCCTCATCCCAGTTGCCTCAAAAGAGAGCTGGGAAAGCTGCAGGAAACAATAGCCGACAAATTTCAAGGTTCTTAGGGCATCTTCCATATGAGGAAACATCTACAGTGTTTGAGGCTTTTTAGTTCAGAAAAAAAAAGACACTGGACATGATAGAGGTAAAAAAAAAAAAAATCCAAGTGATATCTGCAGCAAAATGTAACAGTATATCCCCTTGCCCCTTGGAATGCTGCTGTTCATCGTACCAGCTGGTTATGCCCTCCAGGATTCTCTGGGGTGAAATCAGGTAAATTCACTCCACGTTCTATAGCTCCTAAGAGACCCTGAACATATTGTGGTGCAAGATTCTTGGGGTTCTAGGAAATAAGGCACAGGGGAAACTGTTGTGTCTTTAGGATATATGGTTTCTTTGCACATATATATAACCTGAGCCTACAATGGAGGGGTTCACAGCATCAAATCCATAGCCACAGCCTTGGGTTCAAGCAGAGATCCTGCCTGACTCTCTCTCTCTCTTTGCTTTCTGCTTTGCTTCTAGCTCACATCCCTGCCCAAAACTCACAGCTCTCAACTCTGGCTTGCCATCTCCCACAGAGCCCCTTCCTTGGTTCTTACAGCTCTCCAGGAGGCTAGCCCAGCTATTCCAAGAATTAGAAGCCTTGATTAGATTTTAACACTTGCTGGATCCAGGGATTAAAAGAGTCTCTGCATACAGTCTACTTCAACACCCCTCCCTACAAACTCATAACAACATGTAGTCCTTGTTGGGTTGTCTCCTCTCCCTTTGTGCATTTACAACACCTTTGTTTCTTAGTTTCTTCCTTGCTGGTTCCAATCATGGTGTGAGCACTAAATTGCTTTACTTAGCTGTTATGGGGTAAGGGCTAGTCTGTACCAAAATATTGGAAGGCGTATCCTTGGCATCTTACAGAAGTATTCCTATTGATGGCTCCAGTCAGCATGGAACAGAAGTCTTGTGCTGCAGTTCAGGCCTCTTTTTGGGGTGGGGGCAGAATTTAAACAGCACTAGGGAGCTGCTAGTTGAAACTCAAGTAAACATATTGTGGTTGAAGGCACACAATTCTGCAAAATGGAAAGACCATCCCCTAATCTAAAGCTTCTACGTTAGCTACTTACTTTCAGCTATCAGCAGCTTCAGCACACCCTTTCCTCTCATTCACTACCTTCCATGTTCTTCTCCTCTTTCAACTCACAAACAAACATTCTGTCTCTCAAACTGCTCTTGGACATTGACTTTATTAGTAAGACTCATACAGACTTCTGGTCCCCTTGCACATTTCCACTGGTGTTGAAATAACTTCCCTTAGAATTCTTCCTAAATGTCTTGCCTTCTCTTTTGACTCTGCTCTTGGGAGAGCTTACTCCTTGCCACTTTTCAGACTTCAATTCAGCAAAGTTCTTGAACATTAACTTAAAATTCAGTAGATGCTTGGCTTCTTTGCTGGTTTGGGGTCACTGTAAATCATCCTTGGCTTTCTGCTTTTGACTGCAGGCACTGCTTTAGAAGAGACCTGTAAAAGCAGAGTAAAATAAGATAGATGTGTCCCTGTTGATAATTTTTGGCTGTATAATTTCTGTAAGAAGATGTTAGTTATACACACACACAATTATATTATCAACTTTGCAAAGTGAGCCTTTTTATGTTATAGTGTTAGGCTGAAGAAATTAAGGGATCAGTTATACTGAATGTCTGAGCAGATTTAAACCCCCCCCCCCCCATGTCTTAACCAGGGAAAGGGGGATCAATGAATGATTGTACTCTAGAGCTGTGCGGGGTTTGAGAATATGCTGTTGAATGGTTTCTTTAAATGTAAAGGTTCATCATTGTTCCACCAGATGTGTATGTCTTTAAGGGGCCAGAGCAAGGGCCAGAGCAAAATAACGAGACCTAGCTTTACAGCTGTGAAACATAGCAGGTGCTGCTGAGTTGTATTGATTAAGCTGTGTCAGCAATTGGGTATAGTATTGGGTGTAGTATATAAGGAGCAGCACCTAGCTCTCCCATTACCCTGGGGGATGGTTTGGTGGTTGGGTCAGGTTTGTTGTTGATGTATTTAGTGTAAAAGGAGTTTTTGTTTTTGCAATTAAAACCTTGTTTAAGTTATTTTTGAGTCCCTTTTTAATGCATGGTCTCCCCAGCAAGCTCTCTGCAGCGCTACCAAACTGCAAATAGCCAACATATGCCTCAGGAATTTGCTTTAACCCCTCTATTTTCTGGGTATAACAGGATCTAGGAGGGACCCTATTAAGCTGAAACCTATTTCTTGAGGAAATCTTCCTGGCTTAATCACATAACCCGCAAATTTCCTTGAAAATCAGGACATCTCATTTTCCCTTGTGAGAGCATGGCAGCCATGATCTCGCACAATTTCACATCAATATTTCACCCTGAAAAATGCTTATTTGGGGCCATGATCTCATGCGGCAGCTCAAAACGCATGTTTTTGGGGCGCTGTAAGAGCACGGCCCTGAAGAAAGTGCATATTTTGGGCTCCATGATCTCGCGCAGGAGCACTGATGGGAAGATGAGCATCCCAGTTTTGGGACTCAACTTGTTGGAAGGTATGCAATCATCAACTCTGATTTCTTGGAAGTCCTACCGGGCCCCACAATGTGCAAAGGCTTCCACAACCTTCTCTTCTTGTTCAAAGACTTGGCTAAAATGTGCCAAGATCTAGCAGCCTTACACAACATGTTTCTTGCTTTTCTTCATTCTAAAGTCCAGCTACATTTTCCATTTCTGGGTTGTCAGGTTTCCAAGGAAGTGCCTTGTACCCAAGCTTACCCTGAGATATCCTCCGATGGAAGGGAGTTGACAGTCTTGTGCTTTGCAGAAATATTTATTTCCCAATGGAAACTCAAGGCAGCTTGTTCCCTGTATGTTGTTTCTTTCCCTGGTGATGTCTGTGAATGAGCCTGAGGCATGTAAAGGCCAAACTAGAGCTTTAATAAATATCCTGACTCTCTGTCTCTCTTTCTCTCTGTGTTTTTAGAGTGGAAAGTCTGTGTGAAGGAACTTTGGGGATGAGGGGCAGTTTATACATTTCAAGTATTTGACAAAGTCAGCCCTGGTATTTCAGTTAGCGAACTGGCTAAGCACAGGCTAGGTGCTAATACCATCTGGTGGGGAATTGTACTCAGAGGGGTGGAGAGAATTCCTATGAAATTTGTGGATGCTGCAATTGTGAGAGGGATAAGCTAACATCCAAAGATAGGAATCAACTCAAAACAATTTTGATAGAATGGGAAACTGGGCCAGAATGCACAAAGCATGATATTAGGCTACATGAACGAGACCCTAGTTTCTAATCACAAGAAACCGTAGTGTCACTATTTTCTTCACTAATCTCCTGTTACCTGTAGCACTGTGTCTGGCTCTGACTGCCACACTTTAGGACTAAATGGACTAAATGGAACATGTTCAGAGGAGGGCAACAAAGATGGTAAGAGAACTGTTAAACAAGCGCCACAAGGAAAGGTTGTAGGAACTGAATACATTTAGTCTAGGGAAGAGAAGACCCTGCTGCCCCAGAGGGCAGAGCAAGAACAAATGGGCTTAAGCGACAGGAGGGTAGATTTAGGTTGAGCATTGAGAGAAATGTCTTAACAAGCAGTTCAACAATGGAAGCAGATACTCAGAGGGCTTCAAGCTGAAGCTGGGTTGATTTCCTGTGTCAAGCAAGGGATTGCACTAAATGGCCTACAAGGCGTCCTCCAACTCTATGGTTGCTTTGAGAGCACAGGCAGTAAAGGACTTGCCCTCTATCTCTTTGTTGCTTTTGACATGCAAAAGCTTAATATTCCTGAATTTCATTGCTTTGCAAATGTAGGCGCAGTAGGATTGTTAAACAGGACAGGTCTGCACATTATAACAGCTGCAGTGAAACACCTTTTTCCCAAAGCAGATGTTGACATTTGGATATCATACAAGCATGCCTGTGCACAAATATATGACAAGGGAGCCTATTGTGTTTGCACAGGTTGGTGTTGCCAATGCATTGCGACGATGGTGAACTGCAGCATAAAGGGTTCCTTCCATCTCCCACCCCCCATCAGTCTTCAGTATGGAATGTAAACATTCCCTTGATATACACACATTTTTGAATGTATAAGTTTTCTATCTTTTGGGTGCTCTTGAGTGTGTGATCCCCTCCCCATCTGCCATTGATGCCTTGCTTTTGTGAACCTATCACCTTTCTTACATGAATGTAAAGATGAAGTCATATATGTATGTTTGATATACATATGTCTTTGCTGTAATCAGTATTGTAATTGTGGGTTGTTCGGTTTTTTGCAGTGGTTGTAATGTGAGAGCTTTACAACCCTTATAGCAGATTGTAAAAACACTATATAAAGTGCTTTCTTGGCCAGCCAGAAGATGGCATACTTGCACACTACAATACTTTTCTGCATAATTGAAAGATCTGTATTCTGCTGTGGTACAGCTATAATAAAAATGAAATTTAATAATAATAAACAAAATGCAGAGCTTATTTTTATGAGGTACAGGATCTTTAACAAGGCACTGTATTCTGACGGTTTCTCCAGCATATAATAACGATGTAAATGGTCCTACAAAAGGTCAGAAGGAAGCCCCACTTCTGGTATTTTAACATAAAAGTATTAAAAAGATTTGGGGACTTACTGGTGGTTGAGGCAGGGCATCTGTTGGCAGCAAGCTGCTGCTTTTGGAAGGTGATGGGTATATATGAGCAGGAGTTGAGGTAATATGCTCATCACAGTGTACTTCATGCAGTCCTTAACCAATATATAAATTTTACAGGGACAAAGCTTCCTGTTGCCTTTGTTTAGAGTATAAAAACAGAATCACTTTGTGAATGAACTCCAGTTCTGTATTTCTTGCTCCCAGTTAACACCTATCGTCATCACATTCTGAATCCCAGTATATTAAATCCGACAGCTGGATATCCTAAAATTAGGGGTGCAGAGAGGATTGCATTTCATTTACTTTGAATGTGCTTTTACCATGTAGGTAAAAAAAGCAGACATCACAGGAGAGACACCTAGTTAGCTGACAATATAGTCACAACATGATTGCAGTGTGAGATGTGGTTCGTTATAATAGTTCCATGTAATCAGTAAATTATAAAATAAGCCGGCAAGCCTGTCATTAAGTGCTGACTTGAATAGGTGGTGTGCTTGGGCGTTTCATTTTTTGTCCACAGAGTTTATTGACTAGCAATGCTTGTAAGCTAGTTTGTATTATTGCTGGGGGAAACGTCTCCCCCTATGAAATAGAACAGAAAAAGATGATAAGAATAGCTGCCCTTAAGTATGTTACACCAATAGGTCTTGAGATGAAATCAGTCCCAGATAAGTTTTACCCAGATCTTACTGTATATTTTCTCACTTGAAAAAGCTAGCGCCTCGCACATTCATGCTGTAGCCTTTTCTAAACTTTCTAACCTGAGGCCGTTAATCAACTTCAGCATCATCCACAGAGACAGAGATCAAGGAACCAAGCCATGTACTATTAACGGTACATAGCGTCATACGTATTATCTCATTCGCTGGCACATTGGGTAACAAAGTGTTTCTGCTTAGAGCTTTCATTACAATCAAGCAGTTTATAAAAGTTGTGAAATAAATAAAAATATGCATTTGTTCCACTTTCATGCTATATTTGGTTCCTCCCTAAGACTACTTACGAGGGACAATGGGTATCCCTTGCTGGAGATACATGACTGCATTGTAAGATGGCCTCACAAGGGAGTCATCACAGTTGTCAATCTATGCAAAATCCAAGCACAGTTGAGATGTAGAGAGCTAAGGACTTTATCTTTTAATAGCATTAATTTTATTACAGTGGTACCTCGAGTTGCATACGCTTCAGGTTACATACGCTTCAGGTTACAGACTCCGCTAACCCAGAAATAGTACCTCGGGTTAAGAACTTTGCTTCAGGATGAGAACAGAAATTGTGCTCCGGTGGTGCGGCAGCAGCAGGAGGCCCCATTAGCTAAAGTGGTGCTTCAGGTTAAGAACAGTTTCAGGTTAAGAACGGACCTCCGGAATGAATTAAGTACTTAACCTGAGGTACCACTGTATTGTTATTATTTTGGTACTATGATCAGGCAAATTATTCTGCAATGTGAAAACAAAGAGCCTCAGCTATATATTTCTTTGTCTTTTTAAATGGACACTGATTGGATTTTTAAAACACTGTCCAAAATACCTTAGGGTACAGTGTGTAGTAATGCAGTTACTGCAAGGCTGTCAGATTCATTGTCAAATAGTATTCTGAATCCAGGGATCAGATAAATTAGGTTTTAATTGGGTTTTAAGGCTAAGCGGAAGTAGATAAGGTTGAATTAGACAGAGAGACATTAATGCAATGAAACCCCTGGTTACTTTTAGTCTATTGTATTAAAGACCATGCCATATATCATTGATAGGAGATGTCATGCTAGAGCTGAGAGAGATTGGCATTGATAGGTAGAAACAAACAGTGGTTCTAATGTAATCATGTTACCTTGAACACTGGAAATCCCAGGAAATGGGCAAGCCCATGTTGGTTACTCTATAGTATTTCAAAACCAAAACCAAATTAAGTTTCACAATGCCGGTAGGGGACCATTTGAGCAGAGAATTAAGGTTTTCTTTTCTTTCTTGAAAGAAGGAAAAATAAATTACTGCTTACTCTGAGAGGATAGTAACATTAGCCTATTTATCTCACTTATTAACAAGCTTATGATGTTTTTTTAACAGTGCCAAATGTAATTTTCATTGCAGACATGACCTTTTTCCTAATAACCTCATTTTGTCTTTCATTTAGCTTTTACATAGACATGTTCAAATGACTGAAATTTAAATAAGGCTGTAAAACTCAAAGCACTGAATTAACTCCGTATTCCATTAGTCAAGTTAAAATATCTATCTGTTAAGAATTGCAACTAAGCAGTGCTTTACATGCAGAAGGGGTTGGTGCTGGCCAGCATTTGTATCTGTAAATCATCTCTTTAAATGGATTATTTGGCAAAATGTCTGTCTGGGTAGTAAACATTTGTTGTTTTCCACTTGGGAAAAAAGAAAGGGGGGAAAATACATATATTCGGAAGAATCCAGTTAGCAAATGAGTGTTCATAGAGTGGCACATGTACAGAAAGGATGCCTCTCTGCAACCTCCACACTCACACCATGGTACTTGAGCTGGCTGTGTGTTTGTTGATCCATACTTAATAAGGGTTGTATGTACCCTTGTCTACCAGATGGTCGGTGTCCTCAACTTTGATAGTACCCATCAGCTGTTGTGAAAGGGCTGAATCTATGCCCTTCACCCGACTGGTGATCAGTGCACCTGACTTGACTGCACCAAGTCAAGTGGTATGCAGTATAATAAGGACCCAGGCTGCTGCTTTAAAATTTGCCCATGTCTTGATATCATTAGTATCTGATGTGCTGGGAAAGCTGATGGGGCCAGGAACATAGGAAGCTGTGTTATACTGAATCAGACCACTGGACCATCTAGCTTGGTATCATCTACACCAGCTGGTAGCAACACTCTCTTTAGTTGAGATTCCTGCATTGCAGGGGGTTGGACTAGATGACTCTTGGGGTCCCTTCCAATGCTACAATTCTATGATTCTCTGAGACATGGGGCACTCCCAGCCGTAACTGGAGGTGCTAGGGATTCAGCCTGCGACTTTCTGCATGCCAAGCAAATGCTCTGCCACTGAGCTGCAGCCATCCACTGTTCATCTTGCCATTTTCATGGCTTAAACAAGCAGTGACTTCCAAGTTCATTCATGCTGTTCTCAAAAGGAAGGGAACTTCCTGTTCCCTTAAGGCAGTGGTCCTCAAAGGGTGTGGCACGCCACACTGTTGTGGTAGGAGAAAATGGCAAGTGTGGTGGAAAGATTTGAAGATGATCAAAGAAACATTTTAACATTCCAGCATAGCATAAAGATAAAGGTAAAGAGAAAAAAGTTTGAGAACCACTGCTTTAGGAGTAGTGATGATGAGAACCATCAACCTCAAACCTTGATTAAGCAACCAGTGAAGTATCATACAGTGGAGTTAGCCATTAGGTCTGAACAAATAGGATCTGCAACAAAAGTTCACAATGTATAATCATATGCTCCTATTCAGGTTTCAGAACTGGTCAGTCACATGTTGTCTGCTAGGATACAATGACTTCACCTTCTCCCCCAAAAGAAAGTTTTCCAGCTTACTTTTCTGACATTCAGCATTCTGGGGCTCCTGAACAAGCTCAGTCCTCATTCTCCTGTTTTGAAGTGTTGCTGTTTTGATACTTTGGATCTTAAAATAATAATCATGCAAACCCCCCCCCCCATTCTGATAACCCTTTATAGTTTCTCAGTGGCACTGTTTTGCCTCCATTTTTAATTTCTGTTTGCTATTACAGGAAGTAATGCATGCCTGTAATGAAGATCAGACACATTTTGCCAGAGACTGAGAATAATTAAGGATGGGAAAAAGTGTTTATTGAAGAGAGTTCAGATTACATGCAAAACGACCTTCAAAATACTGCTTTGATATTATGGCATAAAGAGGAATTAGTGTGTATGTGTATGGAAAGTGTCATCTAATCCAGTTTTTCATTTTGTATCTCCAAGGTACCCCAAGCAGATGGTTGCTTGATCTCTTCTTGGAAATCTCTGAATCATGGAGACTCTGTAGCCTTCTTATGTATTCTGCAAGTAATGCTAAATAGCCTTGGCATAACTTGGATCAAATTCTGATCCAAGAAAATCTCAAGCGTGCTTCCCCTTCTTAAACCTTGATTGTATACCATGGAATTGTTTGTACTTAATAATTTAAGAGATAAGGCTGCCATATTACTAGGGCTCAAGGTGAGTGGTTAAGCTGTGTTAAAGTTATGAAAGTGAAAATGCTAATTGTCCACTATTCTTAATATTCAGTCAGTAAAATCCATGACCCGCTATAGGTATGTGATAACAGTAGACTTTATCTGAGCGATCCACACACATCCATTGTAGAGGTAGCAGACAATAAAACTTGAAGGCTCATTAGCTTGGAATGACCCAGCTGTGTTTTATGCATAGGGGTCATTTCTTTACTAATGAGCCACTAAACCAGATGGCTAACCCCACAGTAGTCTAACTGCATTAGTTTGATTTAGCTCTTTAGGCAAATTACTTCAGGGAACAAAAGTACTCAGCCTTTGAAAGCCTCATAGGTAGATGTGAGATGGCTGTTACCTTATTTATACAAACCATCCACTCATTTGGGTAGAACTACATAGCAGAATGATGATAGTACCTTGTAGCTATAATGGTCCATGGGCTGCCTGTGAGTTGCTTTTTGAATAATGCCATTCTACAGCTGGTTCCTGGGTGGTAAGATGGAAAGTTAATCCACGCATTATGCTTATCACATGGCCTGTGTTACTGCTTCTTATGTCTCACATAGTGATTTGGTGGTGGTAATCGTAATGTGCTAATATTGGCCCACTAGGGCCCTTTCAGATTTGTATAGAATTGTACAGAATATAGGATGTTGGCTCTATCAAAGCTAGGCAAGAGAAATTTGGGTTTTTTTGAAGTTTTATTACGTCAGTATGCAGTGTGAATGAGTGATTCATACTTCCTCTTACTCAGTTATTCAGACAGGTTCCTTCAGGACACTGTTGCCTTGGCAGTTCAGATAACCATTTTCACCTTCTCGTGGTTGATTGGTTTGATTATGATTTGCCACATCATTGTCATCAGGATCGGCCATTGCCATCTTCAGATTTATGTGAATATTGCACTCTGTAGGCCAGAAGGATTCATTATTATGCTTCTTATTCACACACACACACACACACACACACACACACACACACACACACACACCTTCCAGATGAGTTGTGTACAACTGGTAGGAGAGTAATATTTTAGATATGTTTGTTTTTTACCAGTGTCTATTTAGCGCTCTGAATACATTTTAAAAGATTGTGCATATTGGCAAGAGAATGTACTCTAAATATGTACATGTTCCGCAAGTCCTGTTGAATATTATTTATATTGACTGGGAAATGTGCACAGTTCCCTCTTTGTAGACAGATATGTACACATCTACCATGAAGTATGGTGAATATCCACAATGGCTGGTTGTTAATGTACATTTATCTAGCATATGTATAGTGAAAAAGTTGGTATTTTACTGCTGCCTTAAATGGAAATGCACTATCCAGCTGTATGATGTGCTAAGCATTGGCATGTCTGTCTGTCTGTCTGCTAGCTCGCTTAACAAATATCAAACTGGAAATAGATTTCTGTTTCTGAAAACCATATGATACTCAGTAAAGGCAGATTGTAATTTTGATCTAAAGAGGGTAAATTCAAGGCAGAGTTCTTCTCCTTTGACTTCCAGATCTGAACTGTTTTAAAACTTTCAGATTCATATTAGATATGATGGCAATGAAAATGTTCAAGGCCATTTCTGTTTATAAACAACACATATCTGATTTTACAGTTTGGCTTATCTAAGGAACAACAAATGCAGAATTTTGTTCAGCTTCACTGATTGCTTAACCAAGTGCTGCTTTTTATAGGATATTTTGTGTTCAGGTAGAGATATACACAAAGAGTGCTGGTTATGAAGAGTGCACTCACATATAAATTATTTTCCTACCAATTAAAATTCATTAAGTCCCCACTCCCCCAATGATTGATTAGTTCAAGATTTAGTTGATTGATTGGCTGGTTAAACAGATGAAAGCTTGCAGCTATGGATAATACATATTTATGGGAAGGCTAATACTTTGCTAAAGAAGAATCAAAATGTTTACTTACCAAACAAAAGATGTGTTCCAGCCACTGAATTTATTTTCCTGACAAATGGATTAATATTGCAGAAAGAAGAGTGAGGACTTCATCCATATGGTTTAAAAGGTGCATTTCAAGAACAATTGATTCATAAGTTGATACTCCTACCCGTTCAGTGGCAATAAAGCAATATACTTTGCCCATAATAATAGGATTGACGATGGGTGAACCCTGCAGTTGATTGATCATATAAATAGTTGTGTGATTCAGCACAGACAAGGGAAATTGCACAGTCTCCTCCCTCAAAAGAATTATGAATGGGTTTTGAAATGGAGCGGTGGTTGTGTGTGTGTGTGTGTGTGTGTGTGTGTGTGTGTGTGTGTGTGTGTAATGCAGGGGTAGGTAATGTAGATAATGTTTGGACTCTGGAAGTCATTAGCCCTAGCCGACCTGGACCAGTGATCAAGAAGGGTGGATGTTTTGGTCCAGCAACTTCTGGAAGAGGGCACCACATTGGCTACCCCTGATGTAAAGGATGTAATTTTGCGGTCTACTTCCTCTCTTTTTTAAAAAAAATATATAACACTAAGCTGAGAAAGAAGTTCTAGTACTAGTATTGCACAATGGGGAAATGCATTGATTCCCACTAATGGGCCTCATCAACTATATATAGTAGGTGCTCTAAGTGGTTGGTGTCACGGTCCGGTTCACGGGCGATCAAAGTCCTGGCTGGGGACGTCAGGACCGGGGGCAAGATGGCGGTGTGGTAGCAGGAATGGGAGTCCAGAAGCCAGGAGTCAGGAAGCCAAGAGTCTGAGGGTCAGAGAGCCGGGAGGCAAGAAGTCAAGGGTCCGAGGATCAAGAAGCAAGGAGTCAAACGCAGCAAGGCAGGGAACGTGTTGCTGTGGCAAAGAGCAGAAGGGAAAATGCTGACTTTATACCCCTCCCGGCTCTTGCCATCAGGTGCTGTGAGTTACCAATCAGCCTCACCTGTGTGGCCGCACCTTGCCTCTTCAGAATGAATTTAGGAATGCCCCAGTCCTGCTGAGTCCTATTGGTCACAAGACCTGGCTCCTGCACACACACCTGACAGTTGGGGAAGCTGCATCCATGTGCTGTTGCCCTAGAATAGACAAGGCTACACTATCTGGGGACTGGAGGAGGAAATGCTGAGATGAGGGTGAGAGTGCCCATCTTTTTAGGTGAATCTGGAGTCCGAAGGAGGTGTAAAGAGATCCAGATGGAATTTGAGGAAGAAACCAACACTCAGAAACAGAACACATACTTTGCATGCAAAAAGCCCTGGTCTTAGTCCCCATGCCTATCCAATTAAAATAATCCAGTTACAGGTGATTGAAAAATCTTCTGCCTGAGATGCTGAAGATCTGCTGCTAGGCAAGAATAGATAATATTGGGCTTGTTGGGCAAATAATCTGAACTGCTCTATGGTAGCTTCCTGCATTCCTGAGAGATGAAGAGAATGGTCCAGATGAGAGTTGGATGGTGGCCTGCTATGAGTGGGAGATGTGGCTCCCACTCAAGGTAGGTCTGTGATTTGTGACTCACCTTGTTGCCTTCAAATCTGCTAACTCTGCATGCAATACACTTGGTATGTTTCAGAGTTTCCTTCCTGCTGGCTGGTATGATTGCACTTTTTGGAAATTTATATTTGTTGATTTAATAAACTGTTTCTGAAATTATTTTTGCGTTTCTTGATAAGCAGTTCTTCATTACTTGCTATACTGATATTGTTATGTTGGTTGAAATGTTATTTCATGTTCACATTTTTAGATGGAATTGTTACTGTTGTTGAGATTATGAGGTGTAGCATAGCTGTTGAAAAAACGTGCTAATATCAAATCAAAATCCTGTGAGTCTCAGAATGGAGCATATTGAGTGATGAGGATATATGAAACCCTTATAATGCTCACAAAATATTGAGGGCAGGAGCCCCAGATCTGTTTAATATAATCTCTCCATCCAAGCAAATACTACTGTAATAGTTGTTTTTCTCCCTCAAAGTTCTAATGCTCTGCATCCACAATATATTTAAAATTAGGTGGGCTGAGAGCCTTAGATCTTCTATTAGAAAATGGCCACAAGAACATATATCTTACCACAAGTATAGTGTTATAAATTCTTTTAAGAGACTATAATGTAATTGACTTCAAACGAAGAAGGGCAGAACTGCTGATGTTTGCATGTAATTTTTAATTTCCGTGTTTTTTTTTTATTATGTGAGAGAAGCTAAAGTTGGGCTTTCTAGTGACCTGTGGAAAGAACTATTAACAATTCAAAACGGTTCCCAACTGTTCTTGCTTTGACGACGTCTCTATTTTTCTTTATGGGGTCATTTTCATTTCTCTGACTCCTTTCAAGACTTCATGACACTCAACTGACAAAGCCCACCTGGAACATAATGCATGAAGGCTCCAGTGAAGGTGTTGGCAGAAGCAAGATGACACTTGGATATTAAATGCAACCTTTCCCTGTCACTTTGTTCTATATTAGAATCATGAATGGCAGCACCAAGCAACATACCTTTTTTCATCTGCCACAAAAAGAGATATTGGTCAACTAAAGTGAGGAGAATCTGTAGAAGTCTTTCTCCCATCTTTTGTTTTATGGTACTTGGAGATTTATTGCATTCTGTTCCATCATTTTCTTTTAATTCTCTTTAAGAGCATAGGAAGAGTCTGCTGGATCAGGCCAATGGTCTGTCTAGTTCAGCATCCTGTTCTAACAGCAGCCAATCAGTTGCCTGTAGAAGACAGGCAAGTAGAACATGCTCCCCTCTTGTGGCTTCCAGTAATGGGTATTCCAAAGCATTGCTGCCTCCAACTGTGAAGGTAGAGCCATCATGGGGAGTAGTGTATTGCATGCACAGTTAGCCCTCCATGAATTTGCCTAATCCTCTTTTAAAGCCACCAAGGTTGGGGTCCATCAATGCCTCCAATGGGGATGAGTTGCATCATAGCTTAACAATATGTTTCATGAAGAAATGCTTTTATCTGTGCTGAATCTTCCAGCATTCAGCTTCATTGGATGTCTACAAGATCTAGGGTTACAAAGAGAAGGAAAACTTCATGTTTCCTTTAGTTTCAGCCCTACTTTATTCATCTACACTTTCTTCATCTTTATCTTAACAGCATAGTTATAAAGATTTCTGAGAAAATATGCTTGCCTAATAAATGGTTAATGCTGCTGCTGCTGCTGCTACTACTACTACTACTACTACTACTACTACTAATAATAATAATAATAATAATAAGCTGCTTGAAGTCCAACTTGCTTAATAGCTGATGCTAGTGAATACTATCCCCTGGTCTTAAAAGCAGCAAGTCACTTTGATGCTCTTTGTTCACTGCTTACCTAGTTCTGCAAAACAGGAAGATACCTACCACCAATGCTATTTTATTTTATTTTATTTTATTGAGGTTCAGTTTTCAACATGAAAAGTGGACTTCTGAGATACAGAAGTAAACCATCTTAGAAGTCTCTCACCGTTTGTGTACTTTTGCTTGCAGTCCAGATATAATACTGCTTCAGTGTCGCTATCCTTTTCCACTGCATGGTCCCCGTCCAGTTGGGAATCACTTAGTTAACATTCTGATGCTACAAAGATAGATATAAGGGCAAACAAAGTCTTCCTATTATGCTTACTCTGAATGAGATCATGGAGAGGGAATATGTCTCACAGTCTCTCTTGTCCAGGCAGCTGGTGTTACCATGTGTCCTTGTCCTCACATGCAGGTTGCATATGCACAGAACATTTGTTTTCAGGCCTTTAGCTCAGAGTCAGAGTGCATCAAGGGGAGGGTATACTTAGTGGGGGTTTTTCTTAAAAAAATGTTTAGGGGTACTCTCATTTTCCTACTCATATTGAAATACTTCCCTTCAGTGAGGCCAAACTTAGATTCACAAAATGTTTAGGGGTATGTGTACCCCTGCGTACCCCCCAGAAAAAAGCACTGCTTATACTAATGGTATCAAAGGGAATTAACAACCACACAACAAAGTTTAGAATTAACTGGCAACTTTGGAGTTAACTCTAAGAGACTGTATTGACAGAAGGGATCTAGTGCCAATTACTGAGAGAAGAGGCAAGCAGGTGCCAGACTGGCATGTTTAAAGGTTAGACAGAGAAGTTAGGATGTGAATACACATTGTGCCTGAGTGACAGCTAGGATGTGAAAGAGAGACTCATCCCCAGGAATTGCACTGAATCAGAAGGTTGTCCTCAGCACTTGGAGACCATGGATTACCTGGGCTCTTCCTTGCAAATTCTTAAAACAATAAAATACCCTGTATAATCTAGGACTATCTTCCATGAGAAAAGCAGTGATGGGATACTTAGACCTGTATTGTCTGGAACTACTTTTTCAGTGAAGGGAGATACAGTGGGCTCATTCAGACTTCCTTTTGTGCCGCATTTCTAGGCATTGGTCCGTGTTCTATTGCTCTGTGTCCAAACAGTTTTTTTGTGTCCTGGAGCTTTCAGAAAACCCAAATTGTTGTTTGTTCTAGTGCAGCAGTAAAGAGCAGGTTTTCCAGGGGGAAACTGGAGGGAGGATGCTTGGACACAGAGCTTTAAAGCATGGACCTGTGCCTAGAAAGTGTGGGGCAAAATGTAAGTGTGGATGAGTCCATAGTTGTGCATCTACATTGGTGTACACTATCATATATTTCAATAAAGTGATCCAATGCTGATGTCAAGGCAGTTTCAATGAGAAGCAGAGATGGCAATACAATTTCTCTTTCCTCCAATCAATTTTAAAGACATATAGCACCCCCTCCAAAAAACCCACAAACATTCCACAACTATTTGTCTAGCATCTGACTACCAAGAAAAAACTAGCAAATCAGCAAATTTCATTATATTCTGCTTTAAAAGTTAGAGTGGTTTGTTGTTGTTGTTGTTGTTGCTGCTGCTGCTGTTGATTTTCCCATTAGCAACAATTTTAGAAGTCACCCAAGACTTTTGAAAACAACCAAAATAGGACTCTGTTTCAGGTCTGAATCAAGGTGACTCACTGTCTGAAGCAATGAAGTGGGTTCCAGTTTGAATGTTACTCATCTTTTTTTGCACAGACCCAATAAGGATACAACAGAGAGTCTTTAAATCTTGTCGACAATCCTACCACACTGAAATCCCACTCTTTGGAATGGAATTTTGCAATGATACTCCTGGGAGCAGATGATAGGTGGAAGTCATAATGTTTTCATGAGCCAGCTTTGTAACATTTCGTGTGGAGGCATAGTCATGGTGGTATCTATTCATAACATTTTTAGAAAAGTATTAATACCAATTAGGTATATAATGAGTTCAGTCTACTGAACTTCCACTGTGTATAGGAAGCTGGCAGGAGCTGCTAATGGTGTAAGAGGACAACTTATCAAAAATAATAATGCCAGCTATAACTGTGCCTGCCCTGTGCAATTAATTCTTAGGGGGCAAGGTTGTGTTCTTTCTGTGGTTTGTTGTGAGATGTTTTTTGAGCTTATCTCCTAAAGATTTTAGCTTGTTTGCACTGGGCTTTAACTTGATAGCAGTTTCTGGGGGCTGATATGACTCATTTATCAGCCAAGCATGGAGAGATTCAGAGTGATACTTCTGTCATTTACTACTGTCAAAATGATCTATTTTCTTACATCCTAGGTACTGCAAAATAGCTCAGGTTTCACATATTGTGCAGGGCAAACTTGTAGGTA
The DNA here is from genome assembly GCF_964188305.1 of Podarcis bocagei. Classification (NCBI taxonomy): domain Eukaryota; kingdom Metazoa; phylum Chordata; class Lepidosauria; order Squamata; family Lacertidae; genus Podarcis; species Podarcis bocagei. The sequence goes on along the minus strand of NC_138134.1, from coordinate 73,530,421 downwards.
GAAATGCCATGAGGAAAACAAACACGGATGGCAGATGTGGTACACCTTAGGGCACAAAAAGGTGGGAAGCTTCTTCTTCACTCAAAACATTGGATTTGTGGATAAATAGTGAGGTAGAATGACAGGAGTTGTTTTAGTTTGTTGTTCTGAAGCATAGAGTAGGGAGGTGGAGGAGGATAAGAACATAAGATGAGCCTTTTGGATCAGGCCAATGGTTCAACTTGTCCACTGTCTTGTCTCTCAGATACCTGTGGAAAACCTGCAAGCGGAACCTGTGCACAAAAGCACTCTCCCCTCCTGTGTTTTCCAGCAACTGCTTTTTAGAAGCATTACTGTCTCTGACTGACAGTCCCTACTTTACAGAGGCAGAAAATACACCAGGTGGGTCCTATGTTTGCCAGAAATCTGCCATGCACCTAGTTTACCTTGATTTCAGCAACGGCTAAGGGAGCTGGGCATGTTAAGCCTGGAGAAGAGGAGGTTAAGGGGTGATATGATAGCCATGTTCAAATATATAAAAGGATGTCACATAGAGGAGGGAGAAAGGTTGTTTTCTGCTGCTCCAGAGAAGCGGACACAGAGCAATGGATCCAAACTACAAGAAAGAAGATTCCACCTAAACATTAGGAAGAACTTCCTGACAGTAAGAGCTGTTCGACAGTGGAATTTGCTGCCAAGGAGTGTGGTGGAGTCTCCTTCTTTGGAGGTCTTTAAGCAGAGCTTGACAGCCATATGTCAGGAGTGCTCTGATGGTGTTTCCTGCTTGGCAGGGGGTTGGACTCGATGGCCCTTGTGGTCTATTCCAACTCTATGATTCTATGATTCTAAGCATTTGACAAGGTCTTCCATGATATTCTTCTTGACTAGATAGTAAAATAGGAACAGGACAGCACTGCTGTGGATCCACAGCTGGTTCGACAATTGTACGCAACAAATTCTTGTTAAGGGCTGTGGAACTCTGTTAAACTAAGCTCAAGGGACTGGGTCAAACTGGAGAGAAGTCTTGAGTGGAGTGGCTCAGGGCCCTGTTCCAAGCTCTGTACTCTGCGGCATTTTTTTATTAATCACTTCAATGCAGCCATAGGGAAGATGCTTATCATATTTGTCGATGACACAAAGCTGGGATAGATAGCCAAAGCTGTAGAAAGTATCAAGGTTCCAAACAATGTTGACAGGCTGAAACACTGGGCTGAAACCAAAAGATGAAATTCAGTGGAAATATATTTAAAGGTCTGCATTTAAGTACTACTACAACAAAATCAAATCAAAGAGACAAATAGATGGGGTAGACCTGGCTTGGCAGAAGTACATGTGAAAATGATCCTAGCATCCTAACAGTTCACAAGCTGAACATGACCCAGCAGTGTAATGCACCCACTGAACAAGATAATGCAACCAAATTACAGGAAGTTATAGTTCCAGTAATGCTGCACTAGTTAGGTCACATTTAGAAGAGGGTAAATGAAATGATTTAGTGTTTGAAAACCATATGCTATGAGGATTGGTGGAAAGAGCTGGGCCTGCTTAGCCAAGAGAAGAGAAGAGGAAGGGGAGACTTGGTAGTTAATACAGTTAACACAGAAGATGGAGCAGACTTGTTCTCTGTTGTTCCAGAAAACAGGAGAAGAATAGACTCATAGAATTGTAAAGTTGGAAGGAATCCCAAGGGTCATCTAGCTCAAACCCCCGCAGTGTGAGAATCTCAACTAAAGCATCTATGACAGATGGCCATCCAACCTATGCTTTAAAACCTCAAGTGAAGGAGAGTCCACCTCCTTCCAAGGAAATCCATTCCACAGTCAAACAGGTCATACCATCAGAAAATTATTCTTGATGTTTAGTCAACTTCAGTTTACAAGAAAGGAGATTCCATTGGTTCGAGTCCTACCCTCCGAAACAAGAGAAAACAAGCTTGACCCATCTTCCATGTATCAGCCCTTTAGATATTTGAAGATGGCTAGCATATCTCCTCTCAGTCTCCTTCAACTGTTCCTCATAATACTTGGCTTACAGACCCTTGGTCAACTTGGTTGCTCTCCTCTGCACATGTTCCAGCTTGTCAACATCCTTCTTAATTTGTGGTGCCAGAACTGACTAATAGGTGGAAATTGCAGGGAAGCAGATTACATCTTAACAGTTGGAGGAGCTGTTCAGCAGTGGAACAGATTGCCTTGCACAGGGGGGGGGGGTTCTCCTTCACTGGAGGTATTTGAGCAGAAGCTGGAGTGCCATCTGTAAGGGATGCTGTAATTGCATCCTGCATTGTAGATCTTGCATTGAGCAAGCAGTTGGATTAGATGCCATGTAAGGTTACTTCACTTTCTTTTGTCCCAAACTCCATGTGTAGCATGGTTGAACTCTCATGAGATCACATATTGGAACATGCCTAGCATATTGACTTGGTTATATAGCACTTAAAATTAATGAAATAAAGGGAGAGAGGGAAAATAATTGCTGTGGGCATACCTTGGTTCATGTGTATCATCTAATATTTTGTACAATATACCATGATCATGTTACTTCTCACCTTTCGTTGTGGTCATGACATTCTGAGTGAGGGCTACTGAAGGTTAAGCAACTTTAAATAGCTTTGTTAGGCTAATCCAGGCATAGGCTAACTCGGCCCTCCAGCATTTTGGGACTACAACTCCCACCATCCTTAGCTAAGAGGACCACTGGTCAGGGGTGATGGGAGTTGTAGTCCCAAAACATCTGGAGGGCCGAGTTTGCCTATGCCTGGATTAGCTATTCAATCAAACTATTACATTATAGAGTTCAAGATCTCCAGAATTTTTCATCAGAGTAGATGTTAACCGAAGCAGTGTGGGGTTGGCGTGAAGCCATGGAGTCATCATCTGGCCACAGTCTTAAGGGAGGAGCAGCTAGCAGACATTCAGATTAGGGTATTTTAAGTTTTATGCAGGGTTGAGCCCTGCACCAAGATATACTGTGATCAAGAAGCATAGACATGGCTGGTTTTTCATCTTGGAAAACAAAACAACACAAAAGGCTGTTATTCATATCTGATACCCAGATGGAGGCACACTTGAATAACAGACAGTTCCTCCTCTCTCTCTCTCTCTCTCTCTCTCTCTCTCACACACACACACACACACACACACACACACACAGAGAGAGAGAGGGAGGGAGGGAGGGAGGGAGGGAGGGAGGGAGGGAGGGAGGGAGGGAGAGATGGACTATGGAGACCTACTCCTCTGTCTCTTTCTCATACAGATCACATATCTACTTGCCTCCTGTTTCTGTCTCTCTCTAACCCCAACCTGCCTGCATGCCTCCCTCCCTCTCTCACATACACTTCCTACTCTTCAGGGCAGATTTATGGTTTGTTGGACTTGCATGCACCAGGAATGGGGGGGGGGGTCGGCTTTATTAATTCATGTAAATCAACATGAACAGCTTTTTTGTGTGTGACAGAACTAGATAGAACTGATGGCTGCTCTTCTGCTGCTCATTTGGGCTTTTCAAGTGGATGAAGAGGGAGGGGGCCGTCACTCCCAGGCTTCAGAAGAAGGTGTGCAAGGTGGGGAGGGCAGCTCAGAGGCCTTTTTGAAACTGCCCTTGGTGTTTTGCTTCTTGATTCCCACAGCGGTGATGAGGAAGCCTGTCACTGTAAATGAGACTGGGGTGGGGATAGGGATTCTGGCTCTAGGCAGAGGGCTGACCACAGTCAGTGGCAGTGGTAGATTTATAGGTATGCAGTAAGGGTGTGCTGAGGGACTCCCCTCAGTCACTTGTGGTCCTTCTTTGCATATTGTGTGTGCCCATAAATCTGTTGCTGCCTCTCTGTCACACACTCGAACAATGGATCTCTTCCTTCTCTCTCTCTCTCTGACATTAGGGATCTCTTTTGTGTGTGTCCACACAGAGAAAACACAGAGTGACACCTCCTCCCAGGGCCATCTTCAGCACATGCGGTGCCGGGGTGCAAAAATTTGCCCAGCGCTCCCAATTTTTTCCCGTGTGTGTGTGTGTAGCTCAAAGTTGTTGAGCTTATTTAGAGGAGCAGCTATAACTCCGTTTTTGCAATCATGAAAGACGCTGGATATGTTGATTCTGTAGCTCTTATGCAAAAGAGAACGGAAATGACCCAGCGGCCACAATCACCCAGGGGTTGCAGTTAAGAGCTTAGGCGGCTTCAGCGGCGGGCACTCCCCAGAATTCGGCACCCCGGTACACTACACCCCTTGCACCCCTGGGTAAAGACGGCCCTGCCTTCTCCCATCAGGAAAGCTCCTTTACAGACAACAAACATCCAAGAACAGAGCCCACTGTGGTTTATTCCTCCTTTAAGAATTAACAATGCCCCTTCAGAGGGCAGAGGATGTGGCTGGCATCAAACATCCCAGTTGCTTCTCGTCTTCATGCTCCTCTTTGGATGAAGCAAGCAAACAGGTGCTAGCAGTACATTGACCCCCCCCCCCAAAAAAAAAGCCCTCCGCTCTCCCCACAGCTCATGTCTGTGTGTCCTGCTGGGGAGGAAGGCATCTGGTGAGTGCTGATGGACTGGGACCTAGAGGTCATGGGCCCTCATCCAGACCCCTGCCAGGCCGCAGTGCTACTGCCAGCCATGTATTTTTACCATCCCTACTTCTTTCCTGTTTGCTGCTTTGTTAATGCTGAGCTTTGAAATTTCGATCCACTTTCACCTTTTCTTCAGCTGTGCTGAATTGCCACCCACACTCACACTTTTCTTTCTCATGATATTTAACTTTGTCTTCTGCCATCTGCGTTTTTGAATTGGCAGTTGCAGTGTAATATTTGGAATCAAACTGAGTTGAGAGCTATAAAATACGTTGTTTTGATTTAATCCTGTGCTTCAGAGCTAAGCTGGTTTTAGAGCGTGCACCTTTTAATACCCATTAATGTTTACTAAAGCTGTAAAACATTTCCATCTGCATTTGCTAAGCAATGTGCTATATCACTTTATCTGCAGAAAGACTACTTTTAGTGGTGGTGGAGATGCAAGGCTGGTTGCTTCTTAACCATGATTAGGTCATTGAGAGCAGCCCTCAGGGTTGTTTGTGCTATTTCCCCAGTACTGTCCTTCCATGTGCAAATTTCCAAGGTTGTCCCTTCTGCTGCCCTCAATCATCCATCAACATTATATCTCCACTGTCAGGTGCTGTTAGCCCTATCTGGGGTCTTCCTCAACCAAGCACCTGAAAGCTTCTGCTCAGAGCAATCTGAATAATATTAAATATTACTTATAGAAAAACTCAACAATAACCCCTCCCTCCCCACCCATCCCAGGGTGATGCAGAACTTCAGCTGATGCAAAAAATGGCAGCCAGCGACGTGTCCTAGGCTCATAAGGGACGCAGGTGGCACTGTGGTCTAAACCACTGAACCTCTTCGGCTTGCTGATCAGAAAGTCAGGTGAGCTCCTGTTGCTTTGTCCTGGCTTCTGCCAACCTAGCAATTTGAAAGCATGCCAGTGCAAGTAGATAAATAGGTACCCCTGTGGCAGGAAGGTAAATGGCGTTTCCGTGCACTCTGGTTTATGTCATGGTGTCCTGTTTGCCCCAGAAGCAGTTTAGTCATGCTGGCCACATGACCCAGAAAGCTGTCTGTGGACAAACACTGGCTCCCTCTGCCTGAAGTGAGATGAGCGCCACACCCCATAGTTCCCTTGACTGGACTTAACTGTCCAGGGGTCCTTTACCTTTTTTTTTTTTAACTACAAATGCAATCTCAGCAGGCCCATGGAAGGGAAATTGTAAAATACATCACAAGGGGCACAACAAGGAAGGGTATTGGAATTCTCTACTACCATCTGGGAACTGCGCAGGTGGCGCTGTGGGTAAAACCTCAGTGCCTAGGACTTGCTGATCGTAAGGTCAGTGGTTCGAATCCCCGCGGCGGGGTGAGCTCCCGTTGTTCGGTCCCAGCTCCTGCCCACTTAGCAGTTCGAAAGTACCCCTAAGTGCAAGTAGATAAATAGGTACCGCTTTATAGTGGGAAGGTAAAATGGCGTTTCCATGTGCGGCGCTGGTGCTGGCTCACCAGTGCAGCCTCGTCACGCTGGCCACGTGACCCGGAAGTGTCTGCGGACGGCGCCGGCTCCTGGCCTCTTGAGTGAGATGAGCGCACAGCCCTAGAGTCGGTCACGACTGGCCCGTATGGGCATGGGTACCTTTACCTTTACTACCATCTTTGGTCTACAACTGTCCTCTAATATAAAAAGTAGTGGTAGTCTGTTTTGCATCTGACCATATCCCACAGAGGACAATGTCTCACAGCCATTGTGTGTGGCCCTTTCTTTAGTACCACAGCTGTGAACTATGTCAAGCAACACATCCATATATAAAGAAACCTTCAGTGGAAGAAGACTGTTTTATCTACCTGTTTTACTTGGATCAACACCTCACCCTTTCCTTTGATTTTGGGACAATTTATCTCTTCTCAAAACCAAACTCAAACCATGCTACCTTGCAGCCATGACCCTTCCCTCTAGAGTTTGAACTGAACCAAGGTGCTGAGAAATGCTTATGCTCATGGGAAGCCTATAAGTGGTGCTGGTTAGGAGGAAAACCTGCTGCTTCCCTTCCACTCTCCTGTGTGGGAGGCACGGAACAGTATCCTAAACCCATTTCAATGATTAGTTGGTAGAGAGACTAGCTGTATTGTAAGCAGGCCAGGTGATTAATGGTCCAAAGGCTTTCTAAGGATACCTACCACCTATTTGAAAGCACCCTGCTGATGTTGTCAGCTTCTACCAGTCGAGAAGTATAGAAAATGAAATGTTCCATTTGGCATTCATATACTTGTTTTCTTCTTTTAGAGAAACTTTCCATGACAGAGTGTGAGAATCTCAGCAGTAAACAAAATTTAGTAATTAGTCTCTGAACTGAAGGAGAATTTCAGATCCATAAATCCAAACCGACCCGCCTTCCTTTTCAATGTGTTAAGTTCAATAGATAAGAACTAGGAAATGGATCATTCTGAATTATGGCTCACCTCCCCCACCTAATAATTTTCCCTTGTGAGATTATAGAAATATCAATATATCCAGGATAGTTTATTTTACATATTCATCTTTCTAAGATATTTGTCAGAGGAATGACATGTGAAAATCTCATAAATCTTTTGTGGTGTGTCATTCTTGCAATAAGCTACTATGGTAATAGCTACTGCTTCTACAGGTTCATAGTTAATATAATTCTTTGTTACAGTGCTGCTCATTGGCCTGATGGATGCTCAGTTGCAGGTGAGGACCTCTTTCAGAAGAAACATTTTCACTTGGGTCAAGATCACCCTAAAGGCTCTGGCACGACGTGTCCAACTACCTATGCCTTAAGCACAACTTTGTCACCATCTGCTGCGTTCTAGCCCTTCATCTTCTAGGCTTTCTTCAGCCTGTGAGCAACTTTCTCAGGCACTGTTTCTGCCACTTTTCCTGACTTCTCTAGCCTTCTGTCTTCCCCTCTTCCTTAGGCTCTTCTCTGCCCAACTCCATATTCAACTGAACTCACAATAGGGCTTTGTCAGGTCTTTTATTCTCTGTTGGCCACAGCCAATGACATGAACTGCGCACAGAAACAAAGACTAATAGAGTTTTTTAGATTGACTCTCAACAGCAATTGGATTAGACCTTTCTGATGCTCCTGATAATCAGTATACATACTAGGAACATTCACTTTCTGCACTGCTAAGTGTCAAAAGTGCTTCTCTCCTTTGGCATCTGTTGGCAGGCCCTCCATACACTGTAACCTTCACAGAGACATGTGGCCTAATTACATGCAGATTTGCCTCTTGTTTAAAGTGCAGGTATTTTAAGTATTGCAAGCAACCTAGTTATTTCATAGCATGATCATATATCTAAGCACTTTTCATTTTACTTTAAATAATACTAAATGGTTTCTTCACAGGCTTGTGCTGGTCAGGGATGTGGAATGATGGGTGCAAAGATTGGTACCCAACTGTTAGCCAGAGCATCTGCCTGCAGGCCTGTTCCCAGAAACACACCAAACATGGGGTCTGAAAGAAATGGCATTTTTTAAGAGAGAAAAACACAAGCTTGTCTATTGAAAATGAACATTTATGGGGCAAAAAAGGGGCAAACATGCCAGGGCTGTTTTATGAAATAGGGACACTTGATGGGTGTATTCGGTCGTAGGTAGAAGATTACAAATGTACACTTGGGCTTGTCAATCAATAAGGGGTAGCATATTGATTCAACTGTTTTTGCGTGAAGAAGGTATTGGCTTAGCCTATCCCACATCCAATAACTCTGCAGCTGAAGCCATTAACACACACTCCTCTGCATTTCAGGGTGGAGGCTGCTCCTGATAGCTAAGAATTTTGCCATTGGTTACTAGACTTTTCCAGCCTAGCACTGAGAAACAAAAAAAGAATTAAGAGCACAAAATAGAACCAACCTGGCAACATAGATTATTTCAAGAAGACCAAACAGAACTCATGGAGTGATGTTTTTCTGAAACCATTTGTGATTGGTATTTAAAATGTACATTCTTTTTTTTCAAAATTGAACTCACATGGGGCAATGTTTTTACAGTTATAGTAATAATGGCTCTGCAAATATTATTCTCGCCTTTTACTATAGTAAAAATATGCCTATGTGTCTAACATTCACTGTTGATATGTTATAGTTGTCTGCTTTATCCTGCCCTGACCATCATTGTTATTGAATAACAACACTTAAATGAATTTCAGGACCTTGTTCTTGATTGACTGATGATTGTGGCTTTGTTTACGGAGCACCACAAATACTCTTGCCATCATGGTTAAAGGGGATTGCCCCATCACTAACCTTCTATGAATTACAAATATGCAGAGTAGGGATCAAACTTTTTGTTCACTCTCTATTCATTGTGCCCAGCTGCCAGGTGTCACTAGCAAAAACTAACAGAAATGGTGAGTTGCTATGGGGTGAGTGGTTAGGGTTGCTGTAGTAAAATAATCAGTCTAAAATCTAGCATAATAGTATTGCCCAATATTTTTTTCTAATATTGTGATATGTGTGTGTGTGGGGGGAGAGAGAGAGAGAGAGAGAGAGAGAGAGAGAGAGAGAGAGAGAGAGAGTGAGTTTTGAGGCCATACTTCCTGTTGCTGATTAAGTTCCCAGTGACCAAGGCAAATATCCCATTGCTTGCAAATACTACATGCACAGAGTATGTGAGTGAGGGGGAGGGGACTCTGCTGCCCTTTGCACTGACTTGTGAGAAAAGGTGCAAGAGATCCTACATTTTCTTCTGCAAAAGCCCCCCGCCCCATACCTCTCCATATATGTAGTGTTCTCAGGGTCACCACAAACAGTGACTGGTCAATGCTAAGCCAGCATTTGTGGACCCCTGATTAAAGCAAATGCAGATACAGACTTTGGCTATGTACTTTTGACAGCTCTTATTATATTGGGATGTTTTACTTTAAATGAATGTCACGGTTAAATCTTCCTTTCTTCCTTGTTTCTTTTGTTCTATAAATGGCTTTGTCTTCAATCTCTATGGCACTGACAGGTATTGATGTACTTTGTCAAGGAAGAAATATCTTCTGCAACTAGGACTAAAAATTCAATGATTTTCAGCAGACTTTCTGAAGATAATAAAGTAATTTGTCTTCACGTGGGGATTACAGTCAAACCTTGAAGGTGGGGAGAAAAGAGAAAGAAAATAACTCCAAATTAAAGGGAACATCTCTGAAAAGACAGCTTTTATAGAAACTTGCATTAATTCTTCCCTTGAGTCCTTTCCAGCCATAATAATTCCTCAATAAGATGGTCTTTAAATTAGGAATGTTTACATGTCTGCACGTGTATTACATTTCTGATACTGGGCTTGGTTTGTAAGGCAGTTACACCTTTTCAGGGTGTGAAGTGAAGGTGCACTCCATAGCTCTGTAGCCACACCCCCAAAACACACATGTCATAGCAGCCGTTCAATGAAACTTGCAATTACAGTATCCCCGGCCAATAGTGACAAGCCTATGGCTCCCGTCTTCTCCAGCAGCTTATAAAACTCCATGGATTTGCAGTGGTGCATTAAAATTCGCTGCACAGAAACTAAACTGTGAAGTTTTGCTGGGGTTCAGCTCCCTTCAGCGGATGCTGTGGAGCAAGGGGGGTGGTGTGGGGAGAGGGGACACACCAGCACAGTGGGACACTTTTATGGACAGCTTCCTTTCTTGTTCCCATTTACTGCTTTCAGAAAGAACACCTTAGCTGCAGTGTATAGTATCTTAACAAAAGATCTGTTCAACAATATTTCTTTCTTATGTCGTGCTATGTTGTAGTTCAATTTCTCTCCTTTTAATCAGGCAATGAATTATTTAATGAATAATACAGATACAATAAGGAAGAGACATTAATGCATGTTCTGGGATTAATCTACAAAGCACCATTTTTTTCCCTTTCTCTCTGTCTCTCTCAAACAAAAACACACAGACAAAACAATGCTGAGGATGCAACAGGTTCCAATTTTGTGATCCCAGTCTATCTACGCTTTCTAGGGGCATTTCCTGACTCACTATTTTCAAGTGGGATTTAATCACATCCCGGTGAATTCAGGTTGCATAATTAAAGCTGATTTGGAAGGCTGGCAAAACAAACCTGTTCCCCAAAATGATTAGACTTTTTACAATAAGGAAAGTCAAAGCAAAATGCACTATAAATTCTGGGATAATATTTGTTTGAAGCAATGTTGTCTAATCACCCCACAAACAAATCAGGATGAATACTCATTAAATAGCTGATGTTGTCTAATCTCTTGACAAACAAATCAGGCAAAATGTTCATTAAACAGGTTGTTTGGAAGCAACCTAGTAAACATGGGTGTGGCATGCAGAAACATACTTGAACTCAAAGTTACGCATTGAAAATCATCAGGAGATTCATGTAGGCTATACTACCTGAGTATATTTTAAATGACCAACAGTATATAAGATAGCAATATATGTTCTATTAAATATATACAAATCTGCAATATTCACAATATGAAGGGGAGTATCAGTTAGGTGAGAGATATCTGAAGCAGAAGAGGAAAATGTAGTATTTATCTTGCTACCGTTTTTCTTTTTAATCATGCCATTTTGATAGTTATGTCATGTGGATTTAAGAAGCAAATGGGGCAAAGGTCTGGAGTCCTATTGGATGCCAAACAACCAGACTTAGCTGATTTTCTGTAAGAGGGGTGTGCATAATTTTGATACAGTAAGACTAGAAACATTTTAGAAATTCATGCAGGCCTTGAAAGTCATCTTCATTGTTCTGGTTGCTCAAGTCCCTGCTCTCTATGAAAGGAAAATCAAAATCCAACTCAAGTGAGTCTTCTTAACTATCAGGATTAGAAGACATCCTATATGGTTAGTACAGTGGTGGCCAAAATTTTTGCTTTCCCAACCCCACATTCCCAGCTTGTTTGCACTCCTGTTGCAGTGATATCTACACTGGCTTGGTCATGTCCACAGAATGGAAGATGGTAACATCAAGACCTTGCAGATGACTGCAGTGTCTGCAGACAGACAGACAGGTTGTGGTGGCGCTGTGGTCTAAACCACTGAGCCTCTTGGGCTTGCTGATTGGAAGGTTGGTGGTTCAAATCCATGCAACTGGGTGAGTTCTCGTTGCTCTCTCCCAGTTCCTGCCAACCTAGCAGTTCAAAATCATACCAGTGTGAGTAGATAATTAGGTACCACTGTGACGGGAAGGTAAATGGCATTTCTGTGCGCTCTGGCATGCATCAGGGTGTACCATTGCACCAGAAGCGGTTTAGTCATGCTGACCACATGAACCAGAAAAGCTGTCTGTGGACAAACACTGGCTCCCTCGGCCTGAAGTGAGATGAGTGCTGCACCCCATAATCACTTTTGATTGGATTTAACTGTCCAGGGGTCCTTTACCTTTACCTTTTTACCATAGGATTGGCCAGAGGAAGAATGGCCGCTGGGAGGAGCACATAGAGAAGCAATGCCATGGTGCATCTGCAGTAGCAGAACTGGACACCTTCATTTGCCCCCGCTGCAACAAAACATGTTTCTCTCGCATTGATATCCACAGCTACAGCAGGTGTTGCAACCTTCTTACAGTTTTACTTCATCCTCAAAGGCACACTCCTCCATTGTCTCCAGAGACTGACAGATGCCAACAAAAATGATAGCCTATGGGGTATTGATCCATTAGCCCAACAAAGGGTCAACGGAATGGTGCCTCTCCTTCAGTTAGAAAAAGCCAGAGTTCAGGGATTGCAGTTAGATATTATGCAAGGGAGCTAGTAAGCAGTGGGCTAGAGAGTCAGAGAGCAACATTTGCGAGCAAATGGTTGGGGTCTGTTTAAGTCCAAGAATGCTGAGGCTATGGAAGAAGCCAGAGCCTCTTGGGGTGTGAAAGTTGTGTACCCCTCCATCATAGGCTCAGATTGTATATACTGTATGTGGAAATAGACCATATATCATAATGGCACCAAAGTCTTCACTGTGCTGTAACAGTATAAAATGAATAACAGTTAACTTCCTCCTGTGGTGTTGATAGTAGGGAGAAAATGTTCCACTAAAAACAGGATGATCTGAATAAGCTAACTAAAGTCTTTTGTTAATGCTGAATCTTAAGTGAAAGATTATTGTGCTTACAGTGGCAGAAAGAGTTCTTGCAGTTCTTTTGTCTGATTACATCATTTGCTACATTAAGTTCATTAGGAATATTAAGTAGAAAATAAAGGGCAAGGGAAATGAACCATTTTTTTATTATTATAAATGAATGATGGGTATTGCTGAGACCATTTATTGAGTCAGGATGAATAGCTAATAAAACCACAACTTAGTTTCCTTGACAATCTATTAACATGTGGGGTGCTAAGTGTTTTTATTCAAGCACATGAATACATTTATGAAGAATCAGGCTGTAAGATAAATGCCAAAAGCATTTGGAACCCTAATATTTTTTTATTTTATTTTATATGCTTCAATCAGTTTTCTTGCAGTACCCAAAACTTTTGCAAAATATCCTGGTAGAACTGCCTTATTTGGTTCAAGGTGATGAATGTATAAATAATTATATCATATGTACCGGTTATTGTTTTGCACTCATTTAAAATGTAGTCTCTTCCTATCTCAGAGAAAGTTTAGCCGGTACTTGAGGTCAGAATTACTACCCTCATCCTCTAGTGTCTGATGGAAGAAAGGTGGGATAGAACATAAGAAAATTAATAAATCAGTTGGTATATAAACTAGCTAAAATGTTTAAAAAAGCAAACCAGAGCTGCTAGCCATGATGGATGTGTTCTGTGAATACTAGTTGCTGAGATTCATGATGTGTCTCCAACCAGAGATATACCCTTCCCTTAACATCCCATACAACCTGTGTGTGCCATTTATTAATATACAAAATGATTCACCATATTTTCTGTTTTCCTAACAATAGGATTATATTTTGCTGTCACCCATCCATGTTGTGTTATTGGATGACTAATATTGCCTCTGTAGTTTCATTCAACAGGCAGAAGACATGCTATATACATATTTTAGTCCTTTTTAAAGTATGATTGCGGGGGGAGAGGGAATTGAAATAAACTCAGCTGAGAATGAGTAGGAAGGCAATCTTAACACACTAGTAGCTATATATAGATTGAAGTATGTGTCTGCACTACCAATTACCTTCCTTTGTTTTGGTGTGATGGTGCTTTGCATTGCTCAGAGCAAAATTGTGTCTAAATATCTAAAACTATGATTTGAAGTAATCCAAAGGTCATCTAGATCAGCACTTTTAATCAACATGCCAGCCCCCCTTCATACCATCCCATTAAATTTTCAGCGCAGTATGTCAAAAGCAGAACATGCAGAGCTTTGAGTAACTCACAATCTTCTTAATCTAGCCAGGAAAACATTGGTATTGGCATCAGTCAAATTGCTGATGAATGTGTATGTTGTTTTCAGTTTCTGTCTATCTACCTGTCTGTCTGTCTATCACCATGGTTAGGGGAGATGCAAAACAGCAAGGGGGAAAGCAGAACCTTTGTGACATCAGCAATCATAGCTCAACAACTTTGACATGACCCCAATATAATGGGGGTAGATCACTGCCAGTTTTTAATTCTGTAGATCGCAGTCTCTTGGAAGTTGGCCACCCCGGCTCTAGAGGAAGGGAGGTCCATAGAAATGGGACCATCATTGAGAAAGCCTAGTCCTCTGTGCCCACCATCCTAGCTCACCCCACTGGTGGGCTTATGAAAAGAAAGTGTGTAGCTGATTTCAGTGCACATACAGACTCATATGGGTGTGGATGATCCTTTAAGCAATTTGGTTACATTCTGTGCTAGCTAGAGCTTCCTAACTGTCTTCAAATGTATCTTCATGCAAATAACATTAGTAGCCTGGAAACAACTAACTGGAAACAACTAACTGTGGAAAGATCTTTGCTGCTTCTGTTGAGTCTGAACAGAGGATGAAGATTGCACATTCATTTCAGATGTCACAAAGCTGCTGCATCCCAACTCCAGGCAAATCAAATGTGTGCTATTCCCCCATAATATTTCTTAGGGAGTAAGTGTTCAGGGGGGAGAGGCCTTTTCTTGGGTGAAAATCTGCAGATAATGGTTTAGCATCTTTCCCTCCTCTTAGTAAAAGGAAGCAATTACTTTCAAGCATTTATCCCCCACCTGCATTTTCTTGATAATATTGCTGGGAGAATATATGTGAAGTGCTTTGAACACTTAATATGCTATATTAATGCTAAGTTGTTGCTAATTATCGCCTCCCTGAGATGGTGAAATTTAGGAAGGTTATTGCTGGCATTGGTCTATCGGTGAGGTCAAATTGGTGGAGAACCACAGCACCAGCTGTGGCTGCAGATAGTGGTAACTCATTACGGCTGCCTCTCACATTATTTTTGCTGCATTGGCAGGACTGAAGTGAGTGACTTCTCTGCGGTAAAAGCCTGGGCAGTGTATATGGAGGTCCTGGGCTGCCCAGATGATGACCCCTCTCTCAGCCTCACTAATGTGGTCCAAAGCAACACATTTGGCACCAGCTGGGCTGCAGGAGTTGCTGCAAGGAGGCATACAAGACACCATCCAACCACCTTAAGGACTCCACTCCAGATTTGTGTAGGGTTTACTGCTTAGCAATTTCTTCTCCCAAAGATATCCTGCAAGTCGGACTTCCGGGTTGACGCGATCTGGAAATGGCGGATTCCCTCCGAGCTGCGGAGGGAATCGGCTCTACCGAGGACGGGTCTTTGCCGCGCCGGCAACGCGGGGACCCTTAAAAACCGCAGGCGCGGATGCCTGCGGACTGAAGACTCGGCGGGTGCCTTAAGCGCCCCCCCTGATCCACGAAGAGCCTTTTTAAAGGCTGCGGAGAGGATACGGGGGTGGCGTGGCACTGAGAGTTGATCGCTACCTCGGTGGAGCGAAGCCGCGAGCCATGACCAGAGAGCGCTGACTTCCTTCCTTGAAAATTTGGACTGAAAGAATCACCCGTGAGTAAGACGGATTGGGACTTTAAAAAAAATTTACCCTGAATTGGAGACGACCGGGGGGTGTGCTAAAAGGAAGTCCGCACCCCCCCCCCCTTGCAGACGATCTACGCAACGACATAAGAGCTAAGCTGGAGAGCCTACCCTTGGTGGGGTGAGTTAAAAAGGACATTAACTTTCAAGATTTGGCTAAAGGAAATTTTGGGCTGGAGAGTGGAGTTTTGGAAACCTTCTTTTTGTTTTAAACAACCCCCCCTCCCGGGCTCGGGAAAGTCCTGCCTTTGTGCCTGTGTAAGAGCTGCGGAGTTTGACAGCTGTCAAAGCTGTCAAACGGGCGGTTTAAAGTGGAAAAATCGCTATCTAAGATCCCTCTGGACTAAGACGAGTTATAATTGAGCCAAAATTGTTGGAAACAAAGTAACAATAATTTGTTAAAGGACTGTTGGAGAAAAGACTAATAAGTAACCAGATTCCCTCTAGGGGAAATTCTGTGAAACTACAATGGATACAATGGCTGTGGAAGGAAAGTTACTAGTGGAAATCGAAAGGATGTTTCAATTGGTGGGAACCTTACAAGAGCAGAGCTTGGCCATGAATAAACAACTTGTGACTATGACCTTGGGAACAGGCAACTCTGCTCTCTGTATTGAGGACCTGAATGAGAAAGAATCCACAGCTGAATGGGAAACAATATCTACAGAGGTGGAAGAGACTAAACAACAAGAAAAAGAAGAAGTAACCTTGGGAAGTAACAACCAAAAGCTGACATCTGTGGAACACAAGCAAGGAGACGCTGGGAACTTATCTACTACAAGTCTGCGAAAGACACAGAAGAAGAAGGAGGAGGTCCCGGGACAATATGGAATACAGGAACTTAAAATAAAGAAATATGACTGGGGCCTCAGTTTGGACTTTGATTCTGAAGATACAGGCTTTCTGGAAATTTTTCAGCAGTTACTTTCAAATCTCCTTGTGGGAAGAGAATACACTTTGATGGTGAAAGAACTTTTTTCAGACTCGATGACTGACATAAAGGACTACCAACAAGACAGGCGGAGAGGGACTGAAATAGACTTGAAAGCCTCGGACGTGAGGAACCCAGGCTGAGAACCTCGAATTTGGATTTCTATTGGGAAGGGACAAAAACCGGGGATGGGAGGGAGGGAAGAGGAGATTCTTAAAAACTCTTAAGACTTTTAGGTTTGGTTAATATGACTCTTAATTAAGACAAAATGAAAATCGATGGAAGAGAACTTAAGTCCAACTTAGGAAAATCAATTTTTATTATAAAAGAGGTAATAAGATGAATAAGAGGGTTAAGAGGAGAAACACCAACTTGCTGATATAATCTTGGGAACTGGGATGCACGAGGGGGGGTGGGGGAAGTCAGGGAACAAGGTTATGAAATGGGGATTTGCTGATTTTATACATGTTTTTGTTTTGTGTCTTTTTTGTGTGTGTTTTGTTTTTATAAAAGCAGAAAACCAAATAAAAATTTTTATAAAAAAAAAACAAAGATATCCTGCAAGTCAACAGAGGTTTAAGACCAGAGTTTTCCTTCTCCTAGATGGGATACTTCCCTAAGTTCACGAGTGCCATCTGCCCCTCATTTCCCACTACACCACATGCAGTAACCACCTTCTTGACTGTTGGACCCACTGTTGCTCTTGTCTTCTCAATCCGCCAGAGCCTGTCTTTGTATGCGGGGAAAGTTCCTAACTCACTGAAGGTAGGAGACCCTTTGCTACCCTCACCTGGTTTAGCCAGCCAGTCAAAGCCATTCCTGGGGTGTGGCGACTGTTTCATGCTGACAGCTTATAGGAGCCACAGGTGAGAGTTTAAGTGCAGACTGGGGACAAACTATGCCAGAAGAAACATGGCACATCCTCCACCAGATGTACTACCCCTCCCCTTACACCTTCCCTCTGGGAAGGTAGGCTTTAAGTGAATTGATAACAAAAAGGAAAGAAGCCAAAGTTGTATTGGAGCCCATTTGCTTCTTCCTCAAATGTAACTGAATATCTGTAGGGCTTCAAGCACTTAATCATCCTGAAGCATCCTGGGGCATTTGTTGCTTATTCTGAAGAGAAAAGGAGGCAAGTGCTGAAATGAAACATCAGCTGTCGCATACCAGTGGCTTGGCATAGTTTAAGAAGCTAATGCAGCCCTGACAAGGAATTTGATTTTCTGCTGTTCCTTTCATTTCAAGGTGAAGAAACAATGCTGAAAGGCAGTGTTATTTAATCTAAGCCTAAGGAATGATGCAGCAAACAGGGGGAAAGCAGGTGGAAGGAGACACTATGTTTAGGGGGCAAGATCACTGGGATGACTAAATTAGAAATTGGCAGTTCACCCAGCTCAGACGAAGATGTCAGGGTAACTTGCTTAAAGTGGCTCAGATGGCTGAGCGGAAACTGGTATAAGCACCCCCAAATGGCTGTGGCAGGGGTGGGACCAGGTAGGGGTGACTAGCTGGACTTTAAGAGTCCCCTGAAAATAGGAATTGCTTGTCAAACCACTTTGGGAATTGTAGAGGGGCATTGGGGTCTCCCTAGAACTCTTGGCAACCTTGACAAACTACAGTTCTCAGGATTGTTTTTAAAGGGGCAGCTGTAACTTGTTGAAGGTGATATGATATTGCTTTAAATGTACAATAAAGATGGAGCCTTGGAAGCAGGTCACTTGAGTAAGATCCTTGTTCAGTTCAAGCAGAGTGCTTTATATGTTCCATGCTACTCCCACGAGTGTTTTTTCTTTGTTTTCAACAATTGGATCATCAAAACAGACTTTTCCTTCCCCTTGCTCTCAGGCCTCTCCTTCTCTCTCCTGCTGCTTTATTGTTGATAGGGCCAAATGAAGTGCTTCACTGTGACCATTGAGTGAAAGCAAGGATTTCCATTCTGCAGCAGCTAAACATGGACAAGTTACATTGATTTCACTGGGAATTTACTTCTGCTTATCTGTCACATTGTCGCCAAAAGCTACAAATGAGTAGGTTCAAGCATGCTAAGAGCCAGATTTTAAATTATTTCCCATTAGGAGACAAGTCAGTGGTATTTTGTGGCAGCTTAATTGGCCTATTTAGAATAAACATCATCTGTTTCCTATTTCCCCTGAATGTTATACTCATACTCTTGGACATTAAATGCTCATTGGATGGGCAATCAGAACAATTCCAGCATCAGATAGCCAAAATGAAGAGGTGCATTGCTTTCAAATGTACTCTTATACATTTTCCCTAAACATTAGTCAAAATTTTGGGGAAGGGGAATCTTGATTCATGCAATGTTCCTAAACAAACTACTCCCCTAATATCTTCATGTGGTTGTGTATTTCCCCAGGTAACAACATTAGGTGTTTTCATTCATCACTTAGTGATTAATTTAACTTATTTCAGCAAAGAGTTTTGAGAGGGGATAATTCAAGTTGATTTAGAAGTGTTTTTGGTTGATTAAACATGCTTAGGATTGCAACCTAACTCTCTTGTTTCTAGTGTGAGACGTTGTAAGATTATGTCGGGTGCTTTAACTAAAAATTCCTCTATGGCCTGCTCCCAATGACTTCTTCTAAAAGACTCTTACTTTCTTAGTGATCTTTCATGTGTTGGGGGTTAGGTAATGAAGCCCTGTTCCACACACTTGTAAGTATTTTTGATCTAGATTTATACATTGCCTTTGGGCAGAGCTTCCAGGATGCTTTACAGAAACAAGATAAAATCCATAAATATAAACAACTTGTTAAAAATGGAAAATGCACTTTAAAAATAATTTTTACCACTTAGGCATTTTAGTTATTGTGGCTTCAAGGCTTTCATTTGGAAACCAAATAAAAATTAAGTCTAACAGTGTAAATAAGATGTAATTCCTCATATTCAGTTTTGTTATACTCCCCACCTCTTTCTAATGGTGAAATGACATTATTGAAAGCTGTCAAGATAAAAAATATAATTAAACAAACAAAAATGCTAAGGCACTCTATTATCTTCTCTCCTCCTGTAGCATCACCTCATTTTTACTTGGCATATTTAATACATGTGCATGTGGAGGTGGGAGAGAGATTCCTACGCTCCCTCCTTTAATTATATTTTAGGAACTGTGAACTTGTTTGCAGAAATAGCCATGGTAGAAGCTGAAATCACTGGGCTTACTGGGAGTGTTGACAGCTTCTGGTGAAAATCCCCCATGCTTGTGTCTGATAAATTAGTCTACTCACAAATTCTGAACCACTTTATTTGAAAGTCACTCTGATTCTAGTGGAACTTATTTCTCAGCAAGTTCTTACCCACATTACCCTCCTATTTTGATGAAGTTGTGTGAACCAGTCCCCTGTCCTAGTTCAATCTAGCCAAGTCCCATTTGTTTGTTTTTCTTGTCTGGGGTGAGTACAGATGTTACACCATTATTTCTTTAAACATGTTTCAGAGATTGGAAAGGGGCTATAGGAATATGCTATTTCTTTTTCTCACACATAAACTCCTTGCCTCCTCCTCTCAGTGACATAAATCATAACTCAAGTCTCCAACAATCTGGCTAATACTAACCAGCTAGATTTGAAAGCATGCTTAAGTTCATGGTTAGCATTAACCACTGTTCAGGCCATCAAAGAAGGATGTGGGAAAGGACGTGGAGTGCAAGATAAATGTTCTAAAACAGGATATAGTTTGCAATGAATTGTTTATTGTATCCAGACAATTGGAAGAACAACTTACAAATGTTTTTTGTATTGGTTAAACATATTGGGTGATATCCAACTAACTCGCACTCTAATTAGTCCCACTGAGATAAATGGACAAAAGTAACTTAATCCCATTTATTTCAATGGATCTAATCTGATTATGGCTGACACCGGATATCATCTATTGCTCATAATACACTCAGATAATCATAGAAAGCTGTCTTACACTGAGTTGAACCACTGTTGCATCTAGCTCAACACTGACTGGCAAGTGGTCACCCAGGATTTCTAGCCCTATCAAGAGATTCTAGGAATTGAACTTGGGACCTATGCAAAGCAGAAGCTGAGCAACTATATCTCTTTGGTATATGTAATGACTACGGTACTTCAAGGTCCAACTAAGTGACATGCTAAATATGTGGTTTGCTGTATTTTGAATAATTGCTGACCATCAGTAGTGATAGAGCCAATCCACCACTTACCAACTCAAAAAGTAGACTGAAGAGTCTTTTCATGTACTATTTAGGACTGCAACCTCCATGATGTGTTTAGGAATTGGCAGAAGTCATAAAACATATAAGCTACATCTCAGAGCCTGCAGTCTATTTTACTTCATTTCTTTATACTTTACACTATCAAATACTTTGTTTTTGAGCTCTTTAAGTTTTTCTTTGAAATATAGATAGAAGCACTTGTTCCAAAATTGCTATCCTGCACTCTATAATCAAGACCTTGTCTGTCATGCTTGCTCACTACAAAGTTTTATTAACCCTGGAGTGAATTTAGTGTTCAGCTCTGACTGTGAGCTACCTGACATGCTGTATATAACAGAAATGAAAACCACTTGATATATGGTTGGAGGGTAATAGACTTCTCTCACCCAGACTGATAAGTCATTACTAGCACTTGCATTCAATAAATCAGAATTTGTTCCTAGACTGCAGTCTTGGGTGGGTGTTGGAGGGAGAGTTCATCTTGTTTCTTTTAATACTTGTCAGTCTTGCATTATCATACGTGAGAGATGGGTCGTGGTGGGGAGAGATTAAGAATAACTGTGAACTTGGTAGCAAAGTGAGCAATGGAGCCAGAAGATGTTGAATCTGTATTCTGGCCAGTCAAACTCTCACATTTCCTCATGCTTGCATTCGTATATTGTGCATTCTTGTTAACACAGGGTGAAATGGCATTCTTTGAAACAAGGATGGCCCTCCAGATATGAAGTACAGCTCAGTAACTATTTGTCATGCTCTCTGGGACTGATGGGTGTTGGAGTCCAACGACATCTGTTGAACCACAGTATAGCTATACCCACTTTAAATTTTAAAGAAATAAAATGAATTCATATTCTAGTGACTGTGGATGCTGAGAAGGAATGAGAATGTGATTAGAAGCACACAACAGTGTCATAAACCAATGTACCTGTTATTGATAGTAAGCTGTTGGAATTGGATTATCTGGCCCATTTGGTTCATACATGATCCAGCTATGGCAGCAGACAGTATAGAATCATAGAATCATAGAATCATAGAATCATAGAATCATAGAGTTGGAAGAGACCACAAGGGCCATCGAGTCCAACCCGCTGCCAAGCAGGAAACACCATCAGAGCACTCCTGACATATGGTTGTCAAAGGCAATATCTCTTTTGAGTTTTTCCAGCTCACAACTGGTGGGGTGAAGCTTGGATAGTAACTCAGGTACTTAAGGACTTAAGACAGATGTGACACACATTTAAAGCATATGACACCCACCCCCAAAAAATAATATTGGGCACCCTAGTTTGTTAAGGGTGATAGAAATGGTAGCTATGTGAAGGGGAAACTCCACTTTCCAGGATTCATTGGGGAAAGCCTTATTCTTTGGATGTGTGTTGCATATGCTTTAAACGTACAATGCATATCTAATTTTTGTTAATTCCTGATCCTTGTGGAAGCAACCAATGTCTGTTCTCCCTGGAAGTTTTCCCACAATCTTACTTTGGTTTCCTGCTATCACCCTTTGCTTCTAGCTTACTGCTTGCTGTTACTATCTCCACCCCATTCCAGAATGTTTTGTAATTCTTCCATGGTTAATCATCATAGAAATGCACTGCCACAGCATAAAACTATATCAGAGGGTTTTTTGTTGTTGTTTTCTTAGGGGGAGGACTGATTGAATAAGGTGATTATAGCCCTGTTTTGCCACAGGACCATGCACTTATATATAACCAAAATAAGCATTACAGAGCCCTCAAATCTCACCCAGCTCTGGCGGTGGGGGGGGGGGTGGAGTGTAAAGTTGCCTTGTCAGGCTTCTACAGCTTTATTATTCTAAGTCAGACAGGGACAATTGCTCTGTTATCTTCACAGAATGGAGGAGAGCAAGGTCAACGCCAAATCTATACCCAGCTGGTACTTGGCCAATTGTTTCTGCAAAGTTTTGCTTGGATTGATTCTGCTGTTCATGATAAAATAGTGTTCCACCAATAGACAAGCAAGTAGCCAGAAAGAGAGAAAAGTTTTTAAATATTCACCTAGGTTAACTGCAGCACTAGACATATGATATGACAAGTTAATGCTGATTCTACAGACAGTGTTATCTATGGGCGACCTTTAGATGACACTTAGCTACAGTTGAATGGAATTGACAAATCAGGGCGGATCAACTTAATTTGTTTTGAATACATTTCACTAATTGTTCTTTAAATTAGATTGTAAGAGAGTTCAGCTATAAGCACTTGGAAAGCATATCAGAGAAGAAACTGAAAACTTGCTGTTGTAAGAGAAAAGACTTAATTTTAGGGCCATTTGTACATAAAGTTTCACCCTAACTGATAGTGTTTGAAACATATGGCTGTGCAAGCAGCAGCAATGAAGGCAAGCTTACATATTTAAGTGGTTGTGATGTAGAGAACCAGAATCCAGTCTACACTTTGAGATGTACTAGGTCTATACTAGGTCACTGCAGGAGGCAGTGGAAGACAGGAGTGCCTGGTGTGCTCTGGTCCATGGGGTCACGAAGAGTCGGACACGACTAAACGACTAAACAACAACAACAGGTCTATAGGTTATAGAGTGTTCAACTTTGCACTAGAAATGCTTTTTAAAATAAGTATTTTGCATTTTTAAAAATGGTTGAAAATAGACAGAAAATATCACTGAATGTGGATTATGTGAAATTTCACCCAGTGCATCATTGTGTCTTACTTTGTTAGTTGATAACTAAACCAGTGCACTGACTTCCTATCGTCTTCTATATTTATCACGCACAATTCTTTTAAAGCTCCCAATGTCCTTGCCCCGCCCTATCTTTCAGCTCTTATTTCTTAAAGCATCAGTTCTTGCTACCTTTCTTTCTTCAGTGCTACATTCTCAGTCACCAAATAGTCCCCCTTGCGTCCATAAAATATGTATTCCCATTTCTCTTCCTTCCCCAGTTTGAAAACCCTAGTACACTCCCTATTGTCCAAATGTAAAGCGCAAACTTATAGGGTGCAGATCTGAGGTTTTTGGGAGCTATGTTAGTTAATGAGGCATGTGCAGTAATGGTGCTAAAAGAAAGAATGATTGAATAACATTATCTGTTAAGCGGATAGGAACCAACCTGTCATTTAATGATGTATTGACTTCCACCCTTTCCTTTTCCAAAGGTAGCAAGGAAACTATAGCAATGAATTCAGTTGTTTAACCATTAAAAATACTTTTCATGCACATACACAAATCTGTATAAAGATATCGGCCTGGAGCAAAATAGAATAGGCTGCAATATGCTGAAATGAACATTGTGATAAAATCACCAGTATGTTTCAAAGAGGCAGAGAGCATCTGAGAGTAGCAATAGCAATGCAAGTGAAATGAAAAGACTCAAATAATAATCTATGTAAGAATCGCTTACAAGCGGGAAGGTAAACGGCGTTTCCGTGTGCGGCTCTGGCTCGCCAGAGCAGCGATGTCACGCTGGCCACGTGACCCGGAAGTGTCTTCGGACAGCGCTGGCCCCCGGCCTCTTGAGTGAGATGGGCACACAACCCTAGAGTCTGGCAAGACTGGCCCGTACGGGCAGGGGTACCTTTACCTTTACCTTTTAAGAATCAACATTAAATATGCAGGTATTCATCATCACAGAAGCTGAAGTTACTGTTGTATTTTCATTGTTCTTATTGATAGGAAATCTTCCACTTATTTTGTTCAAAGTATGCAACTGCAGTTGGTCCAGGATGTAGCGACCAGTTTATTACTTAAAATTTGACTGTAAGGTCCATATAACACTGCTCAGATAACAGGTTGTGCTCACCTTTGGGTCAAGTTTAAAGTATTGATACTCAGTCAATCTTCTGCATCCCGAAAAAGTTTGGGTCTGGGATGCTCAAAGGATAACTCCATCCAAAATGTGCCCCTACTCCCCAACTGTGAATTAGTCACGGTTTCTGGTCCTGCCTGCCTTAATGGAAGCAGCCCACACAACAGCGGGGGCTCATCAGTGAATGAAAAACAAGGATGACAGAGGGTAAATCATCCTTGCAAATTCCTCCCAGGGACGGAGGGAATGGACTTCACTTGCAGTTCATCTCAGTACCTGGCCCTCACTCCGGCATAGAATGTGTGAGGCAGGGAGGCACTGAATGGGATCTCAGGTAGCAATTTCTGTCTGAGCGCCTATGGTTGGTCAGAGTAAACGGCAGTGGGCTAGATGAATCAGTGATCTGAGAGCAGGCAACTCCTGTGTGCCACTTGGAGGCTGTAATTTCACATTTGGAGAGCAGTTGGTCTTTGCTACCAGGGTTAGATGACAACCTGTATCAATATGATTCAGCAGTAGTGCATCACCATGCACTCAAACCTTGATCTATTTTTGATTTGTTCTGCCTCTTTGACTTCTCTCCCTCCCTCCCTCTTGATTTTGAAAGTTGTCATGCTTATTTTACTCAGTACCCCCCTTTCTGGATGCACAGATACTCTTGCTTCAACAAGCGCACAGTTAATTCCATTGGCATCAGAAATGTGGAAGCCAATTCCCAGAGGATGTATATCACAGCTAGCCAAAGGCATTAGTAGAAATTCACCTGCAATTCTTCACAATCCCCCACAGATTTTAATCAAGGAATTTTGCAAATCTCACCGTGTGTAGAATTGCCACCTGGCTTATTCTACAATGAACCTGTCTCCACCCCTTCCAAACACTCATCCCTCCATTGTTTAGGTCTACCTCAGTGCTAGCATTGGGCAGTTTTAACTTGGCATGCATTTAAATGACTTTATATATGCAAATACAAAGTGGATGAAATGTCTTTGCCCAGTACCTCCAATGGTTTTGATGATTATCACAATAGTCTCTTGTCTTTACCATTCATTCATTAATTCATTTGCAACATACTTATTTATTTGCACTAACTGGTCAAAGGGCAGTGTGCATATGTAAAACAATAGAAAGCATTTAAGTAAATAATTAAAGTAACTTTTAAAAACAACAACAATCATTTGAAAGAAGTAGCTACTTTCAAAGCAACACATACCCTGTTCCCCTCTCTCTTAATTGCCTGCATGTTGTTGTTGTTTAGTCATTTAGTTGTGTTCGACTCTTCGTGACCCCTTGGACCAGAGCACGCCAGGCACTCCTGTCTTCCACTGCCTCGCGCGGTTTGGACAAACGCATGCTGGTAGCTTCGAGAACACTGTCCAACCATCTCGTCCTCTGTCGTACCCTTCTCCTTGTGCCCTCCATCTTTCCCAACACCAGGGTCTTTTCCAGGGAATCTTCTCTTCTCACGAGGTGGCCAAAGTATTGGAGCCTCAGTTTCAGGATCTGTGAGCACTCAGGGCTTATTTCCTTCAAAATGGATAGGTTTGATATTCTTGCAGTCCATGGGACTCTCAAGAGTCTCCTCCAGCACCATAATTCAAAAGCATCAATTCTTCGGCGATCAGCCTTCTTTATGGTCCAGCTCTCAGCTCTCACTTCCATACATATTGCCTGCATAGGCCTGGACAAACAGATATCTTTACCTACTGATGTGAATGCCTGCTGAAAACCTGTCTGTTCTGCCAGGCCTATGTAGGCAATTAAAGAGTACATCCTGCACAATATTCTATTGATGTCTGTTTTTATTTTTAACTTTTTTGATATTATTGTCTGATTCTATGTTTTTATATTATTACAAACTGCTGTGATATCCCCCCCCCCCGATAAATGTCTTCATAAATTAATTAAATAAAAGGATGGAATGTTGGTGTGAGGACATTCCACAGACCAGGGGCCACCACCTAGAAGGTCCTCTCAAGCAACACTGCTCCCTGACCACTGCATCCATGGCAAATGGTTTATTATAAATCACCATACCATCACATGCCTAGCAACCTGCTTTATAGCAACGATCAGATGAAGAGTATTTCTTGCCACATGTATTTGTACCAGTGGTGTATTGACGCAGCCCTATGGCTGCCATGGAGGTGTTGAAGTCCCAAGCAGGCATTCTGGGTGCTGCCTCGACATGTATGCTGAAGTCTCCCAACTCCACCTCTGAGGCAACCTCTGCCGCTCTAACAAGGGAGGCAGTGGGTGGCCCGTTGGCAGCATTCTTGCTCTGTCTCTCAAGCCCAAGGCTAAGAAGAAGCCATCAAGGCTGGTCCCATAATAATAATAATAATAATAATTTATTATTTATACCCCGCCCATCTGGCTGGGCCTCCCCAGCCACTCTGGGCGGCTTCCATAAAAACCAAAAATACAGTAAAATGTCACACGTTAAAAACTTCCCTGAACAGGGCTGCCTTAAGATGTCTCCTGAATGTCAGATAGTTGTTTATCGCTTTGACATCTGCTGGAAGGGTGTTCCACAGGGCGGGCGCCACTACCGAGAAGGCCCTCTGTCTGGTTCCCTGTAGCCTCACTTCTCGCAATGAGGGAACCGCCAGAAGGCCCTCGGCGCTGGACCTCAGCGTCCGGGCAGACTGATGGGGGTGGAGACGCTCCTTCAGGTATACTGGACCGAGGCCGTTTAGGGCTTTCAAGGTCAGCACCAACACTTTGAATTGTGCTCGGAAACGTACTGGGAGCCAATGCAGGTCTTTCAAGACCGGTGTTATATGGTCTCGGCGGCCGCTCCCAGTCACCAGTCTAGCTGCCGCATTCTGGATTAGTTGTAGTTTCCGCGTCACCTTCAAAGGTAGCCCCACGTAGAGCGCATTGCAGTAGTCCAAGCGGGAGATAACCAGAGCATGCACCACTCTGGCGAGACAGTCCGCAGGCAGATAGGGTCTCAGCCTACGTACCAGATGGAGCTGGTAAACAGCTGCCCTGGACACAGATTTGACCTGTGCCTCCATGGACAGCCGTGAGTCCAAAATGACTCCCAGGCTGCGCACCTGGTCCTTCAGGGGCACAGTTACCCCATTCAGGACCAGGGAATCCTCCACACCTGCCCGCCTCCTGTCCCCCAAAAACAGTACTTCTGTCTTGTCAGGATTCAACCTCAATCTGTTAGCCGCCATCCATCCTCCAACCGCCTCCAGACACTCACACAGGACCTTCACCGCCTTCACTGGTTCTGATTTAAAAGAGAGGTAGAGCTGGGTGTCATCCGCATACTGATGAACACCCAGCCCAAACCTCCTGATGATCTCTCCCAGCGGCTTCATATAGATGTTAAAAAGCATGGGGGAGAGGACAGAACCCTGAGGCACCCCACAAGTGAGGGCCCAAGGGTCTGAACACTCATCCCCCACCACCACTTTCTGAACACGGCCCAGGAGGAAGGAGCGGAACCACTGTATAACAGTGCCCCCAGCTCCCAGCCCCTCAAGACGGTCCAGAAGGATGCTATGGTCGATGGTATCAAACGCCGCTGAGAGATCCAGCAGAACTAGGAAACAGCTCTCACCTTTGTCCCTAGCCCGCCGGAGATCATCAACCAGTGCGACCAAGGCAGTTTCAGTCCCATGATGAGGCCTGAATCCCGACTGGAAGGGATCCAAATGGTCCGCTTCTTCCAGGCGTGCCTGGAGTTGTTCAGCAACCACTCGCTCAATCACCTTGCCCAGGAATGGAAGATTTGAGACTGGGCGATAGTTGGCCATCATGGCCGCATCTAAAGATGGTTTTTTAAGAAGCGGTTTAATAACCGCCTCTTTCAGCGGGTCTGGGAAGGCTCCCTCACGGAGGGAAGCATTCACCACCCCACGAAGCCCATCGCCCAGTCCTTCCCGGCTAGCTTTTATAAGCCAGGATGGGCAAGGATCCAGGAGACAGGTGGTTGGTTTCACTCGTCCAAGCAGCCTGTCCACATCCTCGGAGGTAACAGATTGAAATTGATCCCACTCAACTTGACTAGACAGAACTCTAGCACTCTCCCGCCCCGGCCCTGCTCCCACGGTGGAGTCTACTTCTTCCCGAATCTGGGCGATTTTATCTGCAAAAAACTTTGCAAAATCATTGCAGGAGAACATGTGGCCCGTACTGGGCCCCGATGTTGCAGGTGGTTCCGCTAAATTGTGAACCACCTGAAAAAGTCTCCTGCTGCTGTTTTCTGCAGATGCAATAGAGGCGGTGAAGAAATTCTTCTTCGCCGTCGCTATCGCCACTTGGTAGGCTCGACGTTGAGCTCTAACCTGTGTCCGGTCAGATTCGGAATGAGTTATCCGCCACCGGCGCTCTAGCCGTCTCAACGATTGTTTCATTGCCCTCAGATCCGTGGAAAACCACGGGGCTGTCCGGGCTCCATGCAGTCGGAGAGGGCGCTTCGGAGCCAAACAGTCAATAGCCCTGGTTAACTCCACATTCCAGCGGGCCACCAGGGAATCGGCTGAAAGGCCATCAACATGGGATAAAGCATCCCCTACCACTCTCTGGAAACCATTTGGATCCATTAAGTGGCGGGGGCGGACCATCCGAATTGGTCCCACCTCCCTGCAGAGGGGATGGGTCGCAGAGAAGTCCAGTTGCACCAGGAAGTGATCTGACCATGGCACTTCTTTCATTTCGCTTTTACTTAGTGTCAGATCACCAACATCCATAGAGGTAAACACCAGGTCCAAGGCATGTCCACGGCTATGGGTTGGGCCAGACTTATTCAGGGACAGCCCCATGGAGGCCATGCTTTCCACGAAGTCCCGAGCGGCCCCTTGTAAGGTCGTGTCGGCATGGATGTTAAAATCCCCTAGGACGACCAGGCTAGGTGTCTCCAGGAGAACATCCGCCACGACCTGGAGCAGCTCGGGCAGGGAATCCTTGGTGCAGCGGGGAGGTCGGTACACCAAAAGGAATCCTGTACTGCCCCTATTGCCCAACTTCCAGAACATGCACTCAGAAAACTGGGTCTTCCCAATAGGACGCCTGGTGCAAACTAATGACTTCCTAAAAATCACTGCAACCCCCCCTCCCCGCCCACGTGACCTGGGTTGCTGTGCGTAAGAGAAACCTGGTGGACAAGCAGCGGCAAGGACAGGCCCATCTGCTTCATCCAACCAAGTCTCTGTTACACATGCCAGGTCAAATCCTCCATCCATGATCAAGTCATGGATGGCAGTGGTCTTACGAATCATTGACCTGGCATTGCACAGCAGCACCTTCAGGTCACGTGGGTATCCCTTGCTGATTCTAGTATCCATCCGGACAGGACCAGACCCGGAGGCAGGGATAGTCCTCAGACAACGACTAAACCTGCCTCCTCTGTAATGACATGGTCTGGTCTTAGCGTAACTCCTCCTCCTACCCGTGATCACTGAGATCGGTTGTCCCAGTGCATCCCCCCCTGTGGAACATGCCCCAGCCATTTTGTGGGCTGGGGCCCACTCCCCGGCAGCCCTGAACCCTCCCCCTAAAAACAAAATAACAACTTAAACAAACAAACAAAACCAATAAAACAATACAAACAAAAAAATGTAAAAATTACAAAAACATCAAAATAAAAAAAATAATAATTCCCCAAGCCCAACCAAACATCCATCCCACCCCCACCCCCCACATACAAAAAATCCAAAGAAAATTTTTAAAAAACATTTTAAAAACACTCTGTCCCAGAGTGGGTCGGCCTCCTGGAGGCAACTACTTATGACTTGCTGCTTTAAAAAACAACAACACCTTAGCTTCTGTACATTTGCTTCTGTACATTTGTCAAATCATTAAGAGGTTTGACAATACTTTCAGGGTACAAGTAGTTTTACACGTCTTACCTCATTTACCTTGACAACAAGCTTTCAAGTCACATTAGGATGAGGATACTAACTTTTCCTGTAAGATGACTATGTTACTGAGATAATTAATGGACCAGAAGATTATTCTGAAGGCTATTCAGCCCGACCATCTGCATCTAGGGAAGTTTTGCCATGGGGATTAGACTCATTCAAGTAACAGCCTTCAAAAAGCGGGGGCGAGGAAAGGTATCAGCCTGCCATATGATGTTACCAATTCAGCTATGTGCATTTTCCTGGCTCTTTTCAGGATCTCGGACAGAGGGATCCTGAATTCTTTCACAGGAAACAGAGGTAGGATCTCTTGCCCGGATTTTCTGGGACCAGGTTCATGAAAGCCATGTTGATTATTACTGAGCTAATAGACCTTTCCCATTTGCTTAGCAAAGTAATACCCTGGTACAAACTACTAATTGTGATTTTAAAATAAATGCTTTCACTTTGCATCGCGTCACTTGTTACAGCAGTGATAAAGCTGAAATGCTGCTGCAATTTGCGTGCCAAAAGAAAAGTCCACTTTTCTTTGTCTCTGCCTCTTTAGCTGATGAGTTTCTGCAGGCGCTGCTTCTCCGGGGTGTGCACACCAGACAGCCATAGTTGAATGGCAGGACAAATCTAATCTAATCTAAGCAGAAGGCAAAAGCAATGTTGAAAGTAACTTCAAAGATGTGATTAAACATATTTATAACAATTAGTTTCAAAGGATCCACATTTTAGTAGCTTTTGAGGAACACAGCCTTTAATGAAGCAAAATAAATTACACGCCGGCTCCATTCAGCAAATGAGCACTTTTCTTTCTCTAACTACCATTTATCTTCAGCTCCATTCAGTGTAAAACATCTCAGCATTTCTTTAAATATAGGTATTCACTCCAAATTTACTTTTCATCTTCGCTTCCCACACAGCCACATAATGAAATTGATTATAACATTTCCATTAGATTATCCTACAGAAGAATAAAAAAAGAATTACTTATTCCTTAATTAGATTTTCATCAAGAAAAAGTGATGCAAGACGAGTGTTCCATATCTGAAGTGAGCTCTCGCTACTATTATATTTTTTACTCTTTTTTTAAAGGAGCACACATTTGCCAGTGTTACACTGTTTAAAAAGGTCTAGATAGATACACATACTTAATTAAAATTCAATATTAAAAAAACCCAACAAAAAACTTCGGGCTGAAGTAGCTGAGCCATATAAGTACCTGGTGGTATTCAGCTGCTGTTTCTCCACTGATGGAAGTACCCATCAACAGAAGAGGAGAGCCCCTGTCTTTTCCAGCCCCAGAGAAGCAGGAAAAGACCTGTATTTGCCACAAAAAAAACCCAAGTTGCACAAACGTTCCAAGGACTTCCATTCTCCTTACATTTACCTCAAGGATAAACACTTTCTCTCCTAAGAGGGAAAGGAAAACACTAATCGAAACAGTCAGCTAATTGTATTTATTTATTTATGTATAATACTTATGTACTCCCGTTAACTCAAAGTTCTCAGGGTTGTTAACGATAAAATGCAACAAAATAGACATATATAATAACACCAGAACATAAACTCACACCGTATATCAAACCCTTTTAGCTGTACAACAGTGATACCTCAGTGTTGGGTTCTGAAGGCATGGATAAACAAGCACATTTTAATCTGGCATCCAAATATCATCAGAGAAGGTGTCAGGTGGATTTAAGTTGGTAGGGAATTTCAAAGCTGAGGTGCTGCAGCTGAGAAGGGGCACCTTCAAGACTCCAGTGTATGGAACAGGTGACACATAATACCCATTTCACATTGGTAAGAACTCCTTGCCTATTGAGATCAAGTAGGCACCTTCACTGTACTCTTTCTGGGTTCTGCCAAAAACATTATTGTTTAGACAAGCCTACCCAGATGCTTAGGGACGCGGGTGGCGCTGTGGGTAAAACCTCAGTGCCTAGGACTTGCCGATCACATGGTCGGCGGTTCGAATCCCCACGGCGGGGTGAGCTCCCGGCTTTCGGTCCCAGCTCCTGCCCACCTAGCAGTTCGAAAGCACCCCTAAGTGCAAGTAGATAAATAGGTACCGCTTTATAGCGGGAAGGTAAATGGCGTTTCTGTGTGCTGCGCTGGTGCTGGCTCGCCAGAGCAGCTTCGTCACGCTGGCCACGTGACCCGGAAGTGTCTCCGGACAGCGCTGGCCCCCGGCCTCTTAAGTGAGATGGGCGCGCAACCCTAGAGTCGGACACAACTAGCCCGTACGGGCAGGGGTACCTTTATCTTTTTTACCCAGATGCTTAAAAAGTTGAGGTAATTTTCGTGTTTTAATTTCTCTGTGTTTTAAACAAAGGTGGCAACTTTTTCTTGATTTTTGATGGATCCTGAATGAAGGTGACAATTTCTCTTAAAATACCCGAAGTTCAGATTAACCAAAAAATAGCACAATTAACATCAGAAAATCAGCCTGCTTAATCCAACAGCCAAATCAAATTTGTGAATCAAACAAATGCTGGTTTATAAAGGTAACAGATGAGATTTGTCTTTCTAAGATGCCTCGGTAAAGTGACTTTTATTAGCAAAGCCCTGGATATTACTGGAATCAGTTGACGCTGGGTCTCTCTCCCCCCCCCCTTTTAGGGCTGCATTTATAATGTTCACAGTTCACAAGGCCAGTAGAAATCATGCAGCTATAGACATGTAGGCAATAAACAACTAAGGGAAGGCCAGAGAATTATGTCAAGGGAGATGTGATGCCACCTTTGGTGTGCCTGGGTAAGCTGAAACATTTGGAAACCAGCCGATAAGGGGAAGGTTAAAGCAATGATACTTCACTTTGCTGTTAATAAATGGATATTTTTATTAGTGAACATCTTTATGCATTAATAAACATCCCATGTGTGCTGACTTGGTTGATGTGAAGGGAGAAGGCAAAGGATAAAACGAGACCTTGATAATGTGACCAAAATAAAAATAAAAATCTATCTATGGTTATACAAATTGCACTATCCTTTTATTCCAGGCTTGCTACATGGTTTTAATCCCTTGTAATAACCAAATCAGTTTGTTAACTAGAAATCTGAAAGTTTAAAGCAGCCTTTACAATTTATTCAGCCTCTGAAAGAGAGAGGGGGGGAAGAGATTTTAAAGTACTAATAAAGGTCTGTATAGTTAAAGCTATGGTTTTCCCAGTAGTGATGTAGAAGAAGAAGAAGAAGAGTTTGGATTTGATATCCCACTTTATCACTACCCGAAGGAGTCTCAAAGCGGCTAACATTCTCCTTTCCCTTCCTCCCCCACAACAAACACTCTGTGAGGTGAGTGGGGCTGAGAGACTTCAGAGAAGTGTGACTGGCCCAAGGTCACCCAGCAGCTGCATGTGGAGGAGCGGAGACGCGAACCCGGTTCCCCAGATTACGAGTCTACCACTCTTAACCACTATGGAAGTGAGAGCTGGACCATAAAGAAGGCTGATCGACGAAGAATTGATGCTTTTGAATTATGGTGCTGGAGGAGACTCCTGAGAGTCCCATGGACTGCAAGAATATCAAAACCTATTCATTTTGAAGGAAATCAGCCCTGAGTGCTCACTGGAAGGACAGATCCTGAAGCTGAGACTCCAAGACTTTGGCCACCTCATGAGAAGAGAAGACTCCCTGGAAAAGACCCTGATGTTGGGAAAGATGGAGGGCACAAGGAGAAGGGATGACAGAGGACGAGATGGTTGGACAGTGTTCTTGAAGCTACCAGGATGAGTTTGTCCAAACTGCGGGAGGCAGTGGAAGACAGGAGTGCCTGGCGTGCTCTGGTCCACGAAGAGTCAGACACGACTAAACGACTAAACAACAACAACAATTAAGAAATAAAATACTTTGACCCATTTTGGAACACTTCCCTTTTTGGTCAGATGAATGTGCTGTCTTACTCACCCCTTACTGATCCCTTACTGAGCAGCGGAGGGGAAGGAAGGGGGCTGGTTTGCAGAGCTCCACTGGTAGGAAAAGTGCCTCTCTCACCAAAGCAGCTGCCAGCAGGTAAGCAATGGTGACCAGCAGGGGAGGCCTCTTCAAAAGGGGGGAAGTGCCCCAGTAGGTGGGCGGGCAAGGGAGCATAAAACTGCTAACCCACCCCCACCACTCAGTCTTGGGGGCAGGCCACGCCCTTCCTCCTGCCTGCTGGTGAGTACTGACACTGTAAACAATATATAAATAGATTTTAAAATGAAATGAAATGAAAACACTGCAGCTGTGTTGTGGCCAATTAAAAGGAAACTGGTGCAGTTCAGGTTCATCAGTATACGTGTCAGTTTTGGTTTTATTTCAGACATTAATTGGTTTGAAGTAAACAGTTTCCTCAACTTTATAGGCATGACCGAGTTGTTCTTCTCCTTGTCTCAAAAGGGGTCAAGGCTTTTGGGGAGGCATTAGAAGTGAATGTGCACTTTACAGGTGTTGAAAATATCCTGCTACCACAAACCACTCCCCTGCAGTAAGATAACAGAATTTCCTTTGGGTTGACGGAATGCAGAGCGCTCACAGGCCCCAGCCGAGCATCTTTCCTTTCTGGGATGATAAAGTTCAGAATCGCTGGTAGGAAACTGACACTGCATGTCATTCCTACAAAAAATGGAAAAGGCATTCCCCTATCGGGCTCATGTTTGCTTCGACTAGATCCACATTGATAAATGAAGGCAGAAGGGTTAGATACATTAATGGAGCTTGCTTTGATCAAGCATTTTTACCTTGGAGGAGTAGCTCAAAATAATAATTTGAATTTTTTAAAAAATAAATAAATAATCAGCCACATTCAGTGGCAAAGCTGCATGGTCTGGCACTGGGGGCGGATAGCAGGCAGGGGCGTGGCTGGCGTGCATCCTGGGGGCATGGCACATCACCCGCGGGGGCATGGCGTGCCACCCCTTGGGGTGAGCGTGCGTCCCAGGGACATGGTGCATCGCCCACAGGGGCATGGCATGCATCCCGGGGGTGTGGCAAGCCGCCTGCGGGGGTGTGTCTCCCGACATGGTGGTGTGTGTGTGGTACAAGTCTGGGGGGGCAGCCATGATGGTACCCCCCTCCTCGATGGTGCCGGGGGCGGTGTGCTCCCCCTTCCCCCCCATTCCTCTGCCAGTGGCCACATTCATTTAATTATTTGGAATATTCATCTTTAGAGACTCCTAAAGTTTAGATTTGTGTTTTTCTTTCTCAGAGTGATGCTCATCTCACTTCTGAGAAAAACTGTTTGTACTTGGAGTTCAAGGTAAATGTAGGTAAAATTTGAGTTGCTAAAACTTTGCCTCCAACTCCCTTCCTTTGGTTTCCTAGAAAAAAAAAAATCACTTCATCTCTCTACGGTTGGTGGCTCTTATTAGTCCCCAAATAAGTTCCTGCGTATTGAACCTCTTTCTTTGCAAAAAAAAAAAAAAAAAAAAAAAAAAAGGATCCCAGTTCTAGTGTTTAGATGCTCATTCAACTGACTCAGAAATGTTGTGTTCAATTTTGTTTCAGTTCCCTGGCTGTATCACTACAGTTTTGAATTTTGAGCTCCATATCAATTTGCTCAATAAAATATATTTTTTTTATTCTCATTATTTAGAAAACACTTAACTGTCCAAGGGGGTTAATGCCTGTCCTGATTAATTGGAAATCTGAAAAGCCGTGCCAATTAAAACTTTAATTGAATAATCAGTATAATTAAAGCTTGCTGCTCTATATTTTTCAAAACACTCTAGAATAGTACAATAGTAACTGGTTGATACTTTAACATAATAAATTTTGGACTTCATTAAAATTTCGCTTGTATGTCTTTTGTGATAAATCATACTGTGTGTCATTTTAAGTGTCTTTGGGGAACATAGCTAATAAATGTCATAAATGATAACTTGAAAATTTTCTGGTTGGAGTCACCTTGGGTGCCCATGACTTTATGGAAAAAATACCACACAAACCTCATCACTAATGATATCTCTCACAATTCCCTTTTGCTGAAGCATCAGTGACTGCCATATGTGGTCTGGGATGTTGCCAGGAGGGATGTTTACCAGAAAAAATAAAATGAATTTTCATAGAGGTTAAAAGGGGGTGGGGGAGGGAGGAAAGAAGGAAAGTTTCCCCCTTCAATGTAGTGTAGAGTAGTTCTCAGTTGTTTGAACCATCTTGTAGGTGAAGTGTATTTCAGAAGAAAAGAAAACTTCAAGTACCTTTGGTATAGGTCCCCTTATCAGCACTGACTATGACTTATGGTCACGATGAGATTCAATCTAAATGGCTTGGGCCCAGGATACCAAAGGGACTGTCTTTTCCTATACCAGCTGCCCCAGTCCTTAAGATTTGTTGGGGAAGGCTTTCTCTGCATCCTGATGGCAGCACATGTGAGAGGGGTTTTTTTTGTGGCTGAGTTTAGACTATGGACCCCCACCCTGCATTTCCTAAACCTCCTCTCCTCTCCCCTCCTCTCCTTACCATCCATCATCTAGCTAAGAACATTTCTACTCCAGGCTTAGGAGTTTTAATGATGACCTGTTCTTAAACTAGTTTGCCTATCAAACCTGTTTCTTTTTTGCTCTTTTACACTTTTATATTGTAGTATTAAACCTAAGCACAAATCTTAACCAATTACACAATCTGCCCCATTTCCCCATGCCCCCATTTCATTACTCTCTGATTTTCTGTGTGCTGTAAGAGCAGAGACCTTTTCCTTTGAGAAGCACCATGGAGGGAAAGGAGAAGATTTGTACTGTTGCAAGCTTCCCTGGGTGCTGTAAATATTATAGAATGAATGGGATATGTGCTTTGTGAAATAAATTACCAAAAAGGATCCTACTGGTAGGTAGGTTTATTTTTTCTGGGGTGGGGTAGGAGAAGTCTAGAATGAATGGTCTTTGAAACTTCCCTGTGCAAAACGCCACCTCACAAATTCAGTCATTATTTGTGGGCACAGAGGGTCAAGTGAACATTGAGAGAGACAATCATTCATTTCAGTAAAGGTGGTAGGCACAGAAGAAGAAGAAGAAGAAGAAGAGGAAGAGTTTGAATTTGATATCCCGCTTTATCACTCCCCTTCAGGAGTCTCAAAGCAGCTAACAACCTCCTTTCCCTTCCTCCCCCACAACAAACACTCTGTGAGGTGAGTGGGGCTGAGAGACTTCACAGAAGTGTGACTGGCCCAAGGTCACCCAGCAGCTGCATGTGGAGGAGCGGAGACGCGAACCCGGTTACCCAGATTACGTGACTACCGCTCTTAACCACGCATATGCAATAGTTCGCCTACATTGAAATGGACAGAGAAGCCTGTTTTTGTAGGAGTTGCGCATGTTCAGGGAAGCCCATGAGAAGCTGAGGATCAGGCCATTCTTCTCTTTCCCTTCCCTCCCTCCCCGCTACAGAATCTGGAATTTGTATTCTGCCACTCACTCATGGAGAATATCTTTAGCAAGTCACAGTTCATTTGCTTTGAATCCTAAGTTTCTGTAAGTTGCATCTTGCCTAGGGAAATATAATTTAAATGACTGTGTTACACTGCATACGGCAGTATGCTGAGATGCCATAATAACATCCCTAATGATAAAAACATTGAAAAATGAATTTAGTAGTGATAATTCTGAGAAACAAAATGTCTTATTTATCACTAGGAACTGCTGCATTTAAAAATGAGTTCTACATTCACCTTTTTTAAAAGAAACCTTGGAGTCAATTTTTAAACAAGTTTCCTCATTAATTTTCAATTTGTAGTGTACATTGTGAAGAGGCATTTTAAATCATCTAGGGATGGTTCATAATAGATTTATCTCTTGAGCCCTAATATTCCTTTCATTATGATAAAATGAATAGACAAAGAAGTAGGGGAAAACTATACACATAAATAAATAGTTAATTATAAGATTTTTAAGCTGCTGGCTTTAAACAGGAGTGAGTGGGAGAGAGAAAATGTATTGTAGTCAACACATAGGATGTGACGGGAAGTAACCCAAGATATATATATGTGACAATGTGTTCTATTTTCTATTAAAGACATTTCAGTTTATTGAGTTGATTGTCTGTAAGGAAAGCACAATTAGCTGCAACTTGATATTCAGTTTAGGCTTATTAAAATGGAAAGCAATTGAAAGTAGGAAAATGAAGGAAATCAAAATCATTCATTAAATTGCTATACCACCCTTCATTCAAGGATCACAGGGTGGTTACAATATAAAAATGAAATAAATAAAGAAATACATAGCATAGTATATCAGAAAACAACACACACACACAGAGAGAGAGAGAGAGAGAGAGAGAGAGAGAGAGAGAGAGAGAGAGTTTAAAAGGCCATAGATTGTTTAACTAGCCAAAGGCCTAGTATATGAAATCCTTTTTCCCTGGTGCCTAATGATATGTAATGAAGATGCCAGGCGAGCCTCCCTAGGGAGAGCATTCCACAAAGGGGAAGCCACCGCAGAAAAGCCCCATTCTGGTGTTGCTCCCCTGCAGACTTCTTGCAGAGGAGACACATGAAGAAGGGCCTCATATGATGATCTCAGGCTCTGGGTTGGTTCAAATGGAGAGAGGTGCTCCTAAGCCATTTAAGACTTTATAGGTCAAAAACCAGCACTTTGTATTGTGCCTGGAAACTAATTGGCAGCCAGTGCTGTCATGCCAGGATTGGCATTATATTCTCAAACCGTCTTGCCCCTGTGAGCAACCTGGCTGCGGAATTCTACAACAGGTATAGTTTCTGAACCATCTTCAGAGGCAGCGCTACTTATAACATGTTACAGTAATCTTACTTTACCAGCGTTTAGCAGAGCATAGACAACAGAGAGTAAGGCTAGTCCTGTCCAGAAAGGGGTTCAGCTGGGCCACCAGCCAATGCTGATGGAAGGCACTCTGTGCTACCGAGGCTGCCTGAGCCTCACACCACAGGATGGATCCAGCAGGACCCCCAAGCTGCATACCTGTTCCTTCAGAGGGAGAGTAACCCCATCATGAGCAGGCAATCTCCCAGCCATCCAGTCTAGAGAACCATCCACTCAGTCTTTTTTTTTTTTAAATCATATTTATTGAAGTTTACAAAACTCAAAAAAGAAAAAAAACAAAAGAAAAAGAAAAAAATAAACCTTTACAATTAAAGCCTTACTTTCATTAACATCTTTCCAGGACTCCCCCATCCCCCTCCCTATTGTATTCCCCTTTCATTAATTTGGTTCCACAAGTTCTTACTCCCAATTTAAAACTTATTTTGTTTAACCCACTATTCAATTTAGTTATATAACCACTTTCCCTTTACATTCCACCATCCCACATCATTAAAAGAAAGTTTTTCCCCCAAGGTCCACCCCAATTTCCTTCCACGAATTCCCTTTTTTTGATAAACATGTCCAAACAAGGTAAAAAATATAAAAAAATTCAAAAAATAGTTGTACACCCTTTGGATTCCAGATCTCCCCCCACCCTTCCCCGGTTTCGATTCCCCATGTCCATCAGTCTATCTACTGTCAGCCTGGAGATCTCACGTCCATAGCCGGTTTTTTGGTTTTTTTTTCCAGTTCCACCTTGCCGTTTTTTTTTTTTTAAATAATATTTAAAAGAGGCCCCTGACAGGCCTTTAGTTTTCCTTGGTCTTTCACAATAATATGACTCCTCCCTTGTTCTTTCCAAGTCATCATCAGTCCTTTGTTCTTATTACTCACTTTCTCAGGTTTCTTTTCCTGTTCCGCTGCCAAAACATTCTAATTCAAAAATTTGATACCTCTACAGGGGTTGTTGTTAGTTCAGGAACAAAAACTTGCGTCCAGTCCCTTCCATTCTTCAATAGATAATTCTATTGTCTCCTTTAATATAGACACCTCTGTAGACAAAATACTGTTTCGTTTTTGCAGCTTTCCCAGAAGATAACAAGTCCTGTGTGATTCCAAGAGTATTTTTCCACTTACGACCGTTCTTGTAATGTCCCAAAACCCCTCTAGGGGGATTATAGTAACTTTGTTTCCTCAAATCCAAAAGTCAAATTGTTATTCCTTATTTTCGACAATTTATATCCAAATTGTAACAAAACTAACCAGCAAAGTCCTCATAGCAAAGTCCTCTTTATATTCTCCAACTTTGACAGCTACTTTGACAGCTGTCAAAGTCTCTGTCTCTCTTCGCCAGGCTCTCTCGCGGATCGCCCCAGTTCCCGGGGGGTTGCACTTTCACTCTCACCATCCACTCTTCTCCTCCAGCACAGTTCTTATAATTTCCCATCGTGGAATTAATAATTTTTATCAATAAACAGAAGCCAAGCTCCTTTCTCGACCTTAGTTGCCAAATCCTTGTTTTAAAATGTCTACAATAGGGGGGAGACTGACTTCCTTTTTGGATCTCCCCCGCTCGTGCCGAATCCGAAAAAAAATATTCTCCTTTTAAGTCCGATTTCCAAATTAATCACGGGTTGTTGTTTATAGTCCAAATTTTCAATAGAAGAAGTCAGCGCTCTCCGTCGAATGGCATGCGGCTTCGCTCGGCAGGGAAAGCAGAGGACTCATAGCACCACGCCACCCCCATCCCCCGCTCCGTAGCCTTTAAAAAGGCTCCTTCGCGGGTCGGGGGCGCTAACGGTGCCCGCCGAGTCAACCATGTCCACGGGCTCCGTGCCCATGGTTTTTGAGGGTCCCCGCGTCGCCGGCGCGGTAGGACCCAACCCCTGCCGAGCAGGCTCCCTCCAGAGCTCGGAGGGAGTCCGCCATTCGGCGATGGCACCAACCCGGAAGTCCCCATCCACTCAGTCTTATCTGGATTGAGTTTCAGTTTGTTGGCTCTCATCTAGTCCATTACTGAGAAAAGATGAAGGTCCAGAACATCTACTGCCTCATGTGCAAATGTAAAGGAACTGCGTATCATTAGCATATTGATGGCAACTTAGTCCAGAACTCTGGAAAACCTCACTCAGCAGTTCCATGTAGATGTTAAATAGCACAGATGATAAAATTGAGCCCTGAGGAATTTCACATTGAAGGCTCCACAGGGCTAAAGAGCACTCCCTAAGCACCACCCTCTTGATGCTGAGTTAGGGCATCCACCCCTAACTCAGACAGCCACTCCAGGAGGATACCAAGCTTGATGGTATCAAAAGCTACCCAGAGGAGAAATAGCAAGGACAAATATTCAGTCTTTCTCCTGTGCCCATTAATCATGGGAAATAATTCCCCTACTTGTAATTTTATGTACACCAAACTAATTTTACACTGTATGCACCAGATGGATCAATATCTAGTTGATAAGCTCTTCATTTTGGGTTTGCACGTTTCCCCTAATGCACAGATTCACACACTTGAGAACGTCAATCCACTTATTTATTTTATTTTTACTAAAGTGGGCTGTAAAACCCATGCAGGAGCTACAGATCTGCAGTTGAAGTGTCTGACTAGCTGCATGTAAGGTTAGTCTGAAGGAGGGGAAACCATATGCAAGAGTCCTGCTTGGATAAGAGCCTGAATGAGAGGCAGAAAGGGGTGGAGTTTCCAGCTCATTCACACACACACACATACATACACACACACACTCAAACACACACACACACACACACACACACACACACACACACACACTCCCTGTCTGTGGTGCTTCATTGCTGAAAGTAGCAGACATCATCTAAGCTCCAGTTTTACTCATGTGGGGAAGTGACTTTGTGTAGATAATGCAATTTTTAATTTTATTTCTAAAATTAAGGGAGGGAGGTATGGAGAAGGGTAAGGGCAGTCCCACTGTTTCTCTTCTAGCTGTTGATGCATAAACAGAAAGGAAAGGAAAGAGCAAAGCAACATGTAGAGCGTCTCCACCCCCATCGTTCATCCCGGACACTGAGATCCAGTGCTGAGGGCCTTCTGGCAGTTCCCTCATTGCGAGAAGTGAGGTTACAGGGAACCAGGCAGAGGGCCTTCTCAGTAGTGGCACCCTCCCTCTGGAACACCCTCCCATCAGATGTCAAGGAAATAAGCAGCTATCTTATTTTTAAAAGACATCTGAAGGCAGCCCTGTTTAGGGAAGTTTTTAATATTTGATGCTGTATTGTTTTTAACACTCGATTGGGAGCCGTCCAGAGTGGCTGAGGAAACTCAGCCAGATGGGCGGGGTATAAATAATAAATTATTATTATTATTATTATTATTTATTAGGAGAACAGTCAAGTTTCTGGCTGGACTGCAATCTTTCTTTGAGGGTTGCTCCTCATTTTCTCTCCCCATTACTGCTTTCTCATCAGCCCACAGAAGGTTGAAAACCAGCAGCTTGAAAATCTGACAAGCTGTGTTTAACAAATGCATTATTAAGTTGTCTTCCCCTCTGCGTCTCCCGACATTATCTCTTAATTGCTTAATCATTCTTGTTTTATATATCAAAAAAAGCTAAAATGGCACTGAAGGAAGGAAATGTCACTGTGAAGATGAAGGTACAGCCAGGGGAGGTGAAGTGAAGAAGCAAAGTACCGTAATTTGGCTTAGCTTTCATAACCATCACCACGCTCATGGTGAAAGAGCTTAACCTCCACAGCAGCACCATGTGGAGGAACAGCAGGGAACATGTGAGGCTCCCCCCCCCCCCAATAATTCTGTTGAGTGAATGCCTTGTAAAAAAGTGAGTGAACAAAGTGTGACAGTTTGAGACTAAACAACTGGTATGGAAGCAGACATCATTATTCATTTGCTCTTTAATAATGTCCCTGCTTTTCACAGCGATCACCTACTATGATAATAAACTCATCTCTCTTTTTTCTTCCAGTTGTTGATGATTTTCTTCTTTCCCAAAATTGTGTATCTGTGAGTAGGAAAATAATCAACCCCAATCATATGGATTTTTGAACTGCTAGGCTAGATTTTATTGTGAAATAACTAAGACAGGTAGCACATGAAATCAGTGTCCTTGATTCATTAACATGTCCTTGGTTAAGTTATCACCAGCTCTGGAGAGCCCTGTTTTGCTTTGCTTTTGTCTTTTTCTAGCTTGTTCACCCAGCTTGAGTCTTCAGTTCCTTTGAATACAAATAGTGTAAAGATTTGGAATTCTTCAGCAACAATGGCCCATAATTGATATGGGAACAATAATTTTGGCAGCAATCTGATGCCAATATATAGGCGTTTAAACCCACTGACTTTCTTAGGACTACATGTGCATCATTTGGCATTGGTTTACAGTCTGAAATTGTTATTTGCCTAAAACAGCAGTCAGGGGTAGAGATTATCCAGTACAGCAATCCTTAATGAGATATTCCATGGACCATAGGAACCAATGAATTTCCACATTCTACCATTTATGCTAAAGATAGTTAAAATGGCCACAATACTATATTTTAATGTGGTATCAAGAAATTAAACCCTCAAGCTCTGCATAAAACATAATTCCTTAACTCCTGAATGCCGTGCCCATTAATGCTAAAGGTTTTATTTAATCATAGAGCAATAGCGAAATATGTGTGCCTGTAATTGCTCACAGCAGAGGTTTCATGGAGGTTGTAACTATTTGTAATTCTGCAGCTGTGTCTTCCTGTAGCAAAGAGACAAAGTTTCTTCATGCTTTGAAATAGTTTGTATAATCTGCTCCATTATTATCACTTCATTTATTTAATTGGCTGCTAAATATACTAATTAGGGTTCTGAGCGGTGCCTGGTGTGCAGTGCAGTAAAATGGGGGGGGGGACAGAGTTAGTATATTTGCTTCCTTAAACATTTGCAAATAATTAGCTATATAGTGTGTTGACTCTTATATCCTTTGCTCTAGTATTGAGTTCTGTTAACCCAACTGGTGCTTAGGATTTTGCTGACACCAAGTAGAATGTGTTTAGGTTTTGCTGAAGTGTCTTCACACAGTGGGTTGGTGGGAGGTTACAGCATATAAATCATTTTAGGAATACTCCGAATTATGTAAAATTCCTTATCAAGCAAAATAAAGCATGATTATTGGTGAAAGAAACCCAGCAGCCATAAATCTCCTAATAAGGTGACATATTCAGATATGTTAATGCATAGCTTTCATTGTACCCTAAA
Organism: Podarcis bocagei; assembly: GCF_964188305.1. Taxonomy (NCBI): domain Eukaryota; kingdom Metazoa; phylum Chordata; class Lepidosauria; order Squamata; family Lacertidae; genus Podarcis; species Podarcis bocagei. Next base: position 73,486,188 of record NC_138134.1, on the reverse strand, counting down.
AGCAGACATTGGATTCAAGCAAGCAAGCATGCTACATTGTTGTTACAAGACTGTTTACTAATAATCCCGTGAACCTGCAGGATATCTTTAAACTAAATTATGATGGGGACAGAGCCAATATTACAGATGACGGGAACACTGAGTCCTGGGGAAAATAGCTTAATTGATGCACAGGAAACTGAGGCGGTGCTACAGAAACCTGTTGAAGGGCAGGAACCTACAAGAAGGAAGCAGCTAGAGGGAATAACCTGTGGATTCAACTCCTCTATACTGATGCACAGACTATGGGAAACAAGCAAGATGAATTTCCGCTCTTAATAAAGGATGGCAAATACTACCTAATAAGCATTAGTGAAATCTAGATGATTGTTCCTATATTGACCAGCTGGCATAGTTTAGAGGCAGGAAGTGCCTGATGGACTTGGCCCTCCAGCAAAGCGGATGCAATGAGCCCTGCTTCCTATTTCTCCCACTGAGCCAGCCTGATGAAATTCCTGCCCCCAGATGACAGTTGAGGGGAGAGAAGGCCTGATAGAGCTGGCCTGTCACAGCAAAGCCGATGATGGAGTGAGCTCTGTAGGTTATGTAAGGGTTGTGTGTGTGTGTGTTTTCTTTTGAGAATAGCAGTTGTGCCATAACTTTCACTAGAATTAGTCGCCACAGCACACTTGCCAACTCTTGGGTTCTCTGTTGTTGCTAGTCTACAAACCCATGAACCCCAGCCACAGTGGCCAATTGCCAGGGATATGGCTGGTTGCAGCCCAACAGATTCTGTGGATTCAGAGTTGAGGAAGGCTGTTATAGAGGTGGTCTGCCTCCCGACTGACCACCTTGGCAGTTTTCAAAACAGGCAGATCTGTAGCAAAAGTGCTGATTAGGTTCCAGGAAAATGAGACACATATTACTATGTCTAAATCTTGCTATGGGAATTCAGTGAGTGTTTTCAGAGAGGGGTCCAGAGTACTTTTAAAAGGTATATAATTATATTTCTGCATCTAATCACACATTTGTTTAGGGCTTTTAAAAATAAATAAATCAGGAATTCTCCTTGAATGCCAAAAAGCTATTTCCCCCCAAAAAGGTTTAGTGCATAATTGGCTGCTTCTCATAAAAGTGGATGTCAAGGATCATAAACAAGAGGGCAGGACCATATTGCCTGGTGCCACAGGTAGGTTTGAATCCAATTGTGGAGCTGTCTTTCTTAATAACAGCTTGCCTTGTTATGGCCACCAGAGAATGTGCGCAAGTAGTGACTTAGTACATTTCCTGTGGAAAACCATGAAATTTGTGACGAGAATGCAACACACAATTTCAGGTGTGAGTCAAAAGAAATTGAACTGCAGTGGCAGCTAAGATGATGGGCTGCAGTCCGCTATTGGTTGGGAGGTGAATTAATTCCTGCCTGTCCTTCCTTTTCACGTCTGCATATTGTAGACAGTCCATATCGCTTCAGTGAAATTTATGCTACAAGCACACTTTTCTTTAAAATGATAAACATTTAAGAAAGCCACACAAAATCTTTGTGCACACCTTTATTGGGAGAAGAATTCCTCCCAATTATTCTGGACTCTTGCAGTTATGCTTGGCTGTATTGCATAGAAAAGAATTTTACTGGAAGCGGGGTACATCTAGAAAGACAGAGCTGCGTGTGGTGTGTTCCTTTTTTCTTCCCCTTCAACCCCAGAAAGGATGAAGTGCAAATGGATAAAAATACGTTTTAAAAGGTAGCGTATAGTAAGAGCTGGAAACCATATTCTGTCCCATGAAAAGAAATATGCTACTCAGTTACTTTATGGAAATTAATACTAAGCTATGCATTTTAACCCCCCTCCCATTCTGCATTGAGTGAACATCGTTTAGCTGTTTCTACAAAGCTAAAGTTATAGCTTTTAAAATCATGTTTAAAACATTGTGCTTAAATATACAGACCATTAAGATGAAGGCTGGATACATTTTAATTTATTTTGTGGGAGAAGGCACATGCTTAAAATATTTTTTTTTCCATTCCCTTTCTTTTCCTTTGCAGAAATCACCTGCATGGTTTTCTAACAGCTTTATACAAACTATTGTTTATCTCTGTTGATCATCGGTAGGCAAGTCATATTTTCCTTCACCACAGCCCAGAAGTAATACTTTCTGAAGGATTGCTCCAACTTGCTGGCACACAAATACCTCAATTTGCTCCACTGCTACTGCCCATCTAGTCACCCTGTTACCACCTGACAACCTTTTTTTGGGGGGTGGAGACGGCTGCCATGGCATGCTGTGCCATAGTCTTAATCCGTTGCCGCTCCCTTCCAGGGCCTCCTCTTCTTATTCATCCAAAATTTCCCTCAGTAATGGCATATGTTTATGCAGGCATGACTGGGGTGGCTGGCAAGGACTATTTGGTACCAATAATCAATTGGGACAAACACAGTTAACAGGAGCGGAGAGAAGAGGCATGGTGACCCTTCTGGACACAGAGACACAGAGCTGCTGCCCTCACACTAGATGCTCCCACTCCTGAATAAGTCAGACCTCATCCTATTGAGACACTAAGGGTTTGTAGAGGGACTACCTATGGTGCCAAGGGAGCATGTCATCCACCCTACAACAACCCTTCCTCCTTCCCCTGACCAAACCTCTGGCCCTGGGAGGGCCCTTTCCTCCTATTCCTTTTGTGTTGGCCTCATGGCCAAACATCTTGCCTTCCTTCTTTTTTGAGTCACAGCTCTTCCATTTAGCTTTCTGTCCAATTGTGAGACTGCTTCACACAATGTATCCACCGTGAATCCCACATTAGGGCTAAAATATGGGACCCCACAAGACTTTTTGGCTTTACTTAGTTTCACGATGACCATAAGTCATGGTCTTTGGGAGGCTACAGGAGGAAGAAGGGGTGATGTGTCCCTCAAAAGCCACAATCACCCACCTTTCCTGATGGGGAGCTCGATGGAAGGGTGAGGGTTATGTGATTAGGTCCATATTCTTTTACCCAGTACAGTAGATTCCATAAGATCTCTCTCCCCACCCCCCACCTGGCCGCTTCACCAAATAAAAGTTGCCAGTTAGGTTTTTATTTAGGATTTACTATGAGGTTTTCCCCATCCTTTCATGTTTATGATGGCTTCTTCCTCTCACTTTCCACTGCCATGACATTCACCTAGAAAGCTCTTGATGTTTCACTCTTGCAAACATTTTTGAAGCTAACCAATTAAAAACTGACTTGGGAAAATAATTATGTGGGGTGGTTGGAGCTGAGAGATAAAATGGGATTTGAAACTCACATTAGCTAATGCTTATTTTGTTACTACTATCAGCTACTTTCTGAGTGTTGTGTTTGCAGCTTCAGCTCCTCTACTTGTCATCCTAATTAAACCCAGCAGCATAAATAAAAAAAAGATGTAAAAATGCAATGTGAACACACATCCAGAACATTTGTAACATTTCATTGCTGTAATTTAATTGTTACTGAGGGTGCCCTGCCTATAAACAAAGGGACCTTGATTTCCTTGAATATAGGAGTCTTCAACCATTAAAACTGTTGGAATCTCATGCATGTGCAGAGAAAGAAAGAGAGACAGACAGACAGAGATATATATTTTTAAACACATACAAGGTGTGTCAATGATACCTCCCATTACATTGCTGAAAATAGAAATATGCTGCTTTTTTAAATAAAAAAAAGATGCTTATGTCTAATTGACTGACCCATGCACTAAAAAATGTCTCAGAATCCAACTACTTGTACACTATAGGAAACTGAAATTAGTTGTCGTGGTCTAACAGATGATAAATGCAAGCAAGTCTTCAAAATAAGATTTTATTATTTTTTAAAATATCTCTGTCGTTTAAAACATGGGATACACCTCTTAATAGCACCCAGCAGCATTTATGAGTGAAACGAGGCAAGGCATAGATGAGATTGGGCTGTTCAAATCACCCTTTGCACACTCGAAGCAGCATCTGATTGAGGGGAGGAGGGAGAATTTGCTGTAGACCTACCCCATTTGAGAGTCCATTGCATTCTCTTTTGTGTGTGTTGGGAGAGCAGTTCTGTGGTAGTGATTTATCATTATTGGGAAAGAAAACAGTGCAGGCATTGGATGTGAGTGAGTTTTAATGCCACTACTTGCTTATGACAGAGGTGTTGAAAAGGAACCCATCACTTTGGCTGGGTGAACATTACCATTTATTCTGGCTCTGATGTGCTCCCACCAGTGTTGTTTGAAGAGGAGCACACATAACATTAGCCACAATCCATATCTTTCTTGAGAAATACTGCTGTTTGATGCATTTCCTCTTAAATACAGCATTTCCTTTCTGTATTTGAAGAGTGTGTGCATGCCCTTGGTCTCTTGCTTGGGTCTGTCAGACTTGCCATTTCCAGTTTCTGCATATTATTAATATTCATTTGTACTGTACTGGGTTTTGTGTATTTCTGAGAGGTGTGGGTGGTAATATCTCAGCGGCCTCTTGTGTGTTTGTGGTGGTTTTATGCGTGCTTCATCAATGAGAATTCAAAGGTATTGTATGATCACATTAGCTAGTTTCAAGTCACACCTTTTCTGCTTAACACAAAGCAAAGTGTCCTTGCACTAAGTGGGTCAAGCGAAAAAATCAGTCCCTTCTTTGGCCCCAGAACTCTTCAGCTTGTGGCTTTGGCTAAATGAACTACCAATGCAATATTTTATTGACACTTTCCTAGCTAGTTGGAGTTAGGGATATCTCTTTCTTTCTTTCTTTCTTTCGCAAAACCTTATAATGCTGTGAAAGGGAGGGTGCAGTACCCTGATTTTCAAGTGCATTTTTAAGGATTAGGCAGGGATTCAACCAAAAACCCTCAGCTCTGTTTGCAAATGCCCCTGCTCAGATGGTTCCAAGAGGAACTGAGGGGGGATAGCCTGCTTTGAGCAGCCCTTTCAACTCATGATCACAACTCTTCCTCAAAGTGAGGGATTTTCCATTTCTTGGACAAGAGGGTGATAGGGAGGAAACGAAGGAGGGCGAGCAGCTCCACCCTCTCAACATTAAGATGAATGTCTGGAAAGATTCATTGATGCCCTGGGGCAAGAAATAATACAAAGGAGTTACCGATATATGGTGAGAAACCCTGCCCTTTTTTGGAACATTATTATCTTCATAAATAAAAAAAATAAAAAAAAATTGTCCAGTAGCACCTTAGAGACCAACTAAGTTTGTTCTGGTTATAAGCTTTCGTGTGCATGCACACTTCTTCAGAATGCACATGAAAGCTTATACCCAGAACAAACTTAGTTGGTCTCTAAGATGCTACTGGACAATTTTATATTTTTAAAATTTATTTCGACTGTGTCAGACCAACACGGCAACCTACCTGAAACTAAGATATTTGGTTAGCCAGCCATGTTTCTTGGTGTTGATGTCCAGAGAAAGATGCCCTCCATGCCTACCCTGGACTCATATACACCAGTGTCCTGTGCTGGCAACATTTCTAGCAGCTATCGATCCTGAAACTAATGGAGTGACCAATGCCATTTGCCATATGAGACGACAGCATCCAAAGATTTCATTTTTGATGAAGAAAGCCGATGATGAACTGCTGTGAATCATTTTAAGGTTAAGGTGTTTGGATGTTAAAATTTTCCCTTTTTATTATGAAGACTTCATGTTGGCAGGCTCTGTATAAATACTGTAAGTAAGCAAGTACCCTCAGGGTCTAAAAGCTGCCTAAGCTTGACATTGCACATCTGGTTTCTGCAGCTCCTGGCAAGGTGATGAAATTCAACAGACACGTTTCTGGGCTTATCCACACCTCCCCGCTGTGCTCTTTCCAGGCAAAGGTCCACACTTTAAAGCTTTGTGTCCGAGAGGTTTTTCCCCTGTATTGGAGCTTTCCTCACAAAACCCCGCTCTTTAGTGCTCAATCGGAACAAACGTCAGTTCAGGTTTTCCGCGAATTGCTGTTTCCTCTCATTCAACTTTACAGAGCGGGTTTTCACATGAAAAGGTAAGAAAGGAGGAAAGGTAGGTGTAGATATGCCCTGTGCTGGCTTTCTACCAGATTTTTCCTCTGGCGGTTCTTTCCTGTCCTCTTTACCTTGACTTTAGATGTTGTGGCCATGGCTATGGTGTTTAACATTATGAGGCTATATTACTTTTCCATTTCCAAAAGTGAATTGTTTCATCAAATTAATCAGTGCCACTAATGAAGAGATGCAATACCAGTAAAACTGGGCAATTTATAAATTGCAATTAACTTTCCCTGGTGACTGTACATCTCAGGGATAAGTAACCTGTCACCCACAACCTATATACGTAATTAAAGCACAGTTCGTTGATCCTGCTACATTAGTAGTTTTCAGTAGTTTTATTTAATTAACCACGTCAGGAGTGCATGCTAATTGAGCCGTCACATTTTAAAATATTTACAAGTATTCTAATAAAAAATAATTTGAAAATCCGATAGTTCCAAGGACCAGGCTCCAGCCTCTTTCTCTGCCCAGTGCAGTCGAGCATAAGGTGACTCAAAGCCCTGATCTGCCTTCGCTCTTCTTCCCCCGCAGCCCTGATATTTCTCTAAACCCTGCTCAGTTGTAACTGAATATAATGTCTGTTTGAGGGACAGAACAGTGATTGCACTGAATGGAGGCTGGAGAGTTAGGGAAACAGCACTGAGAAGCAGGTGCCACTGGCAGAATTTGACAGTTCCATCAATTTGGTTCAGTACAGGTAAACATGGAGAAAATCCAGTCTATGGTGCAGAGAACATTTTATTTAAATTTCAACTTGTACTTTCCTTATTCCAGAGGTGCTATGGAAATGTAAAAGGAGCTCCACCTCAGGGACCTTCTCTTTATTCTTTAAGCTACAACATGCAAAAACATATCAGGGAAATCTTCTAAAGGTTGACAGCTTTGAAACAGTTACAACAATATTTCTTTACTCCTTGAGCACCAGCAAGCCAAACAGGAGCTCTTATTGAACAATACATATGGATTTAAAATCCTTCTGCAAAGTGCATTTTGAAGCAACACTATTAACAATTAATATACTACATTTTAATACACATAAATATAAAATCCCATATGAACTAGTGTCTTTCACCAACAGCGGCTTCCAAAGCAGGATTGGGTTTACTGGTCAGTGGGTGTGGGGAAGTCATATGCCTTAAAAAGTTGTGGGGAAGTAGCAAACTGGAACAGATTTCACGAGGCAGAATTACAGTGCAGTCCATACCATGTATTACCTACCTCCCAGGTAAGTGAGGTTCGGATCACATCCTTAGCCCCATTTCTGTTCAGTCGAAAGAATTCAGTTCTAACCCCACGAAAGCCGAATCAGCAGAACATAATTTCCCAGGTGAAGGCTGGTTTTTTATGTGACAGACTGTGTAACACAACCCAATTTGCTATTTTTATGTGACAGAACAAACTGTGAAATATGTTGCTGTTTTATGGATTTGTACAACTTCAGTAGCGGCGTAGAAGGAATGCCAAACTTAAAATAAAAGCAGCAGTAATGGTCTTGCGTTCTGTAACACTCCCACCTTTTTCTTCTTGTTTTGCAGAGTAACAGAGCTTTCTTTAAAATAACTTGTAATGTATAGCATGGAGGAGAGTATCTGCACTAGCTTCTCATAGCTAGTTATCTACTGCTTGTGGCCACATCATGTTCTTCCCACACAGAACATCTGAGTATATTTTCTGTGCAAGCTTTTTTACTTAACACTTATCATATCTGCACCACCCTTAAAACACCTATTAAAAATCAAGTTTGTTGTTGTTTAGTCGTTTAGTCGTGTCCGACTCTTCGTGACCCCATGGACCAGAGCACGCCAGGTTAAATCAAGTTAAATGGGCCTAATTCTTTCAGATAGTGGCATTATTTCTTTGCTTTGGGAGGGTTGTTCATGTGATGCAGAACCAGATTGTCGCATTCTACATAGCTTGTATCATAGCAACCTTGCACGGAAGCTACATGACAGGATCATGTTAAAAGATTTACAAGGAACTTTTCTTTTTTCATTATGAACCAGGGGGAACCATCCATCTTTTGACAGTTAGGCTTAAAGGAGAAGTGACTCTGCTTCTATTAATAATACATCTCATTATTTCCAGTAGACCTGGGGGAATTTGCCACTGGGAATGATCCTAATAGCATCTTTCCATGTCTTGAGAAGCAGCCTTCCTTTTCAGATGGGGGTCCTTCAGTTTTGTAATGTTGCCTTTGCCAGTGTGGTGTAGTGGTTAGAGTGAGCTGGCTGAGGTTATATTGGGCATGTGGTGTTGGAGGAACCCAAAATTGTGGTTTTGGGTGACTTCAACATCCACATTGAAGATTCTTCAGGTCCAGCTTGGGAGTTCATGGTCTCCATCGCAACCATGAGTCTGTCTCAAATAGTCATCAGTCCAACCCACAGAATAGGACATACCCTTCATTTAGTCCTTGATCTAACAACTACCTTGGCTTGAGTGGCAGTCTACCATTGCCATTTTAAAGATCTTTCACACTGTCCTCTCGCTCAGAAAGGTTACGGTTCCAGGAGCATTTTGGGGGCTGCAGTTCTGAGTCAAGCAGAACTTCCTTCTATGTAAATATTGCTAGAATTGGGCACTGTGGCTTATATTGCTTTTCTTTGTGGGTCTGCGACTAGAAGTATTTCTAACCTGCATGTAATATATCAACACAATACTATGCTTCAATCCATTTCTAATGTATGTTTAGGCGGTACTGCTATGCTGTAGCTGTGAGGTACAATGCAAGCAGTAGGGAGGTGAGAGAATTATCTACCAGAAACACAGAGCTGAAGAGAGTTACTTTTAGCCTGCTGGAAGGTCCATGGGGGATCCTGTCTAATGTACGAAAGGCAAGAATACAATATGAAAAGTGATGTGAGGAAAATGCAGCTGCAAATTGCTGTGGTAGCATTTGTCCTTTCCCTTTCCCTCTTTCCCCTGTTATCTTGCATATGGCAGCTGTGTAAAATATGCAAGGAGAGGTAATGTGTTATTGATTCATTGCATACACACACACACACACACACACACATTATTGACATGCATCCTTTGCTATAAAGCAAGCAGTGGGAGAATTCACCTGGAAGAAGCACCGTATTCTATCCTCCCCTCCAAAAATGCCCTTCAAATGTGGGTTTATTCAGTAAAGTCAAAATTAGTTAAGTGATCATGCATGAAAACAAAAATTTTGTGTTTTTGTTCAGCTCTTTTCTGTAAAGGGGTGGAACAGCTTAGGAAAATTGTTTGCTCTATATTTATTGCAGGAGTTATGAACAGTAATGGAATCATCAAAGGCCCCTGCCTTGCAAGGGAGACAACTAGCTGAAGCATCTCAAACAGATAACGCTCAGCTTTTTTTTCTTCAAAACTTCAAAGAAAGAAACTCCATAAACATCATGGGCAGAGGTTCCTGTTACCAAATTTTATGAAGAATTTGACTCACATTTGCATGCCTGTAGTTAAACACAGGGGTCCCTTTACCTTTACCTTAGTTAAACACATGAACTGTCACTATTTTGTAGGTGAGAATCGGACACGTACCAGAACTTCAGGTTTGTGGAATTAAAATGAATTAAAGCGCTCTGTAGCCCTAGTTTCTTTCTTTCTTTCTTTCTTTCTTTCTTTCTTTCTTTCTTTCTTTCTTAAAAAGATGACTCTTTGTTGTTCCAATTAGCAGAGAAACTGCCTGGAAAATAGCTTGAAAAGTGTGGGATAAACTAGTGATTCATGGGAGCTGTATAAATACCCTGCAAAAAAATCAGGATGAATGCTGGTTGTCACATAACCACCCCTTAACAAAATCAGAATGAATGCTCAATAGCAATTGGATATAGTCTTTGTGACTTAACATGGACACTGGTACCAGATCCTGTAATAAACCCAGATGCCAACTTTGATGCCACATACACCCAGACAACACCAGCAGCATCAAACATACCATCTCAGGACTATTTAATTGCTCATCTTCTAACATTGTGTTTGCTATCAAATGCCAACAGTGCCCTTCAGCTCTCTATATTGGACAAACAGGCCAAACCCTAATGCCAAAGGATAAATGGACATAAATCTGACATCAGGGATCACAAGACAGAGAAACCAGTAGGAGAACACTTCAGTCTCCCAGGACATTCTATACAAGATCTCAAAGTAGCTGTCATATTATAAAAGAATTTCAGAAATAGACTGGAAAGAGAAGTTGCTGAATTACAACTTATTACCAAACTTTAACCCATGGAGAGACCTGGTCTGAATAGAGACATTGGATTCTTATCTCATTATACAGGATAAAGCTATTTTTGGCCATCTCATCCCTTGCTTTTTCCTGTAAGACCCATTCAGTCGTTAACAGGTCTACCACACCTATCAGCCAACCACCCATTCCCACCACCCTTCTGAGTAATACCCCTCCCCACCCTCTCACTATATATAAGGGTCTGGTGACTTCTGTTTCAGTGTCTCTGAAGAAGTGTGCATGCACATGAAAGCTCATACCAAGAACAAACTTAGTTGGTCTCTAAGGTGCTACTATACAATTTATTTATTTATATATATATTTCTACTGTGAGACAAACAGATCATCTGGAGGAGTTGGCTGGTGCTTTGCCACTGTGAGAACAGGTTGGAATAGTTGTGGCCTGTTGCAGAGTAGGTTTTGTCTCAGCATGTTGAAGGCGGGCATAGCTATAAACTTAAAACTGGATTTAGTAACAGTACAGGTAACTCACAACTTACACACTTGTTACTTCTACAATTTCAACTTTACACCCTAATTGTGTCCAACAGTTAGTTTTCCATGTCAAGGCCAAAATGTTATGCTGGCAGTGCTATAAATTTTTTGTCAAACTCATCCAGAACTTCCACATTGATCAATGTGTTCAAGTGGCAACAATCGTCCACATCCAGGTGTTCTTGTAATTGAATGAAATGCTAATGAACAAAATTAGTCTCCCTGCATACACATTTACTTGTAATATTTTCCCAAATGTAGGGTCCCCCCCCCACAATCCATGTGGTGATCACCTATAATAAGTCCCGCAGTATGAAAGGGAATACAATTGATATGCCATCAAATTGTTCCTGACAGAGAGATTTTAAAAGCTTTTAGAGTGGCTATAAAAAAGGAAGTTTTTTCTTCATAGAGTCCACTTAGCTCATCTATCTGCATTAAATATCAAACAGTTACACTGAGCAGATATGACATTTTAAATAAGAGTAAGTGCTGCTTAACTTTATAATTCCATGAACATCTTCTTGTTTCATCATTCTGAGCTATTTTTTTGAAAAAGAAGTTTGGTGATTGGTTTGATTTTCTTTGTTCCTTCTTTCACTTTTTTTGTGAGTTGCCATATTGGCAAATCTGAGCCATCTATTTTCACTTGATTCTTTTGATATAATATTTATCAAGGACAAAGACTCCTTCGTGCAAACTCAACCTTTAGTATTGCATGGATTTCAGTTTTAGGGATGGGTCAACCCAGTACTATTTTTCTAGAAAAAGTGGTGCCAGAACTCACCATGAACACCTCCCTTGGTCTCTTAGAATGACAATGGCGCCCACCAGAGAGTTGCCAGAACTAAGTTCTGGCCAAGTTCTAGCTGAAAAAAAGCCCTGGATCAACCTGTAAATAAATTGAGGAGACTTCAGATGGATCAAATGAACATCAACATCATTTCAAGAGAGGCTAGTGCTTGAATGGGCTGCTTTAAAGGGGACTTAGGTGCCACCCATCCAACTACAGGGTTCCGCCAGTCCCTGGTGGTGGTGAGGAGAGAAGAAGCTTACCTTGGGGGGCATGGAGGCTAGCAAGGAAAAGCAGCCCTGGTGGCTCATCCAACCCCCATTTGTTGTGTTCCGAGCTAAAGGAGATGCTTGCAGTGTCCTGATACTAAAGCTTTTCCTTCCACCTGGGATTATTGGGGTTGAACTATAACTCCATTCATAGCTGAAAATTCCTGTGGCTGGCGAAGATAGGTGTTTTATTCCAGATCCCATGTGGAATGTGACACCTGAAATATCAAAACATAGGAAGTACCTTCTCTTGGTTTAAAACAGCAACAACTCACTAAGAAATTTCAGATGTCCAATTGGCTTTTAACCATTGAAAGAAGAGCCATCATGCTGATAGAGTTTCCACTTTCTACTCTGTATTCATCTCTCTTTGGGGAACTTTATCATTATTACTATTATTATTATTATTAACATTTGTATACAACCCTTCATCTGCAAATCTAAGAGCAGTTCACAACATTTAAAAAATGACAGCTGGAGGCAAATTAAGCAAATTAAGAGTGAGTTGCCTGCCCATTCAAGATGAGCTATGCTGTCTGGTTTGATTCTGTTCCCAGAAATCTAGCAGGAATGCACTGCTTTGATGTGGATGTGCCTACACGTAAGTGGGTACCTACACTTCTCTTGGCAGATTCTTCTGCTCTGAAGATCTTCAATGGCAGAAACCACAGCAAATTTTTCTTGTCTCCCAAAGGATGGTGTCCCCAGGTGGTTGCTAATTGTTGGTATAATTCACACTGAACACTTTTCGAAATGCACAAGCTGCTTGAAGGCACACATGCCACATTTACATGATGGAGCAATTCAATGCAATCGTCCGGTCAAATGTCCCTGCGTAAACCAGCTAGCTGTAAGTCTGCAATGGTCCACGCATATTTATGGGGAAGCAAGGAACACTATCCCAGCACAGTTTTTGCACCAGCTAACCTTAATAATTGTTTCATGGATAACATTGTTCAGATGGTCTTTATAGTCCATCTGAGAAGTCATTCCCTCAGACAGAGGAAGGGGTGAAAGGTAGCCCATATATGTAAGACAAAAACAGCAACTTAGAGGTAGGGTCACGTATGGCTGAGCACTATCCTGAGCCCTTTGGGATGGGTCGGCTATAAATATAATCAGAATGCATTTGCTTAGCTTACTGGGTAGATTTCCCTAACATGTTCAGATGTTTCCAGTAATGCTTCCCTTTGTTTTCTTAGCAGCTGAGGTTGGACAGAGGAATTAGGGAGATATTCTCGAGCTTAAAGTTCTAATCAAGCAGAAAACCTCTTTATCCTCTATTCCTCTTTCCCCTTTTATCTTTGCAATCATTGAGAAAACACAGTCCTGAATAATAATTTATATTGATTTGTCTTATGTTTCTCTTTTCAACATTTCCCAGAAATTGAACATGATATTCCTTTGTGTACCAGAAGATGAAAAGATACTCTCTTTGCATTTATCCATTTAAAGGTTAACAGGCTAATCCATTAAACCATTGAAAATAACACCCTTGCGTGTATTAGTTTACAAAATAAAATAAAATAAAATGAGACTCAAGGTATTGTGGGAAATGGCTCTTCCACTTCCTCCAACTAGAGAATAAGTTACAGAGACAAAAAAATAATAATCTTCCAATGAATAGGGTTTCTGTGGACATGTTTTAATACACTTAAACACTGCTGGGCTGAGATTAGTGAGTCTGTTGTCATCTTTTTCCTACCATTCAGAATCTAGTTGTATGAAGGAAAGTCATGTTTAAGTGCAAAACTAGTTTCAAAAGTTGCAAGGAAGAGGTCATTTCAGTGACCCGTTGCACTTAGAAAGGGGTATGTGTGTGAAAAATGATCATTGACCACTCAAAGCATGAGGTTTGTTCTCCTGTGCAATGCCTCAGCTGGAAAGATTCCTTTAAGGGAAGAAAAGAAGTAGTGGTAAACATTTTGTTCTCTTTTGGTTTGCCAGACACCCTGGTGATTCTCTCACTTTCTGCGAAACCACACATACTTTTCAGCTTCACCCAATGTAGCACTTATCAGAATGTTTCATTTTCTTCACCCAAGGTAATGCAAAGTATAAATGTGTGACTTGCATATGCTAAAATTCTTACAGGTCACTGCCAGCCTTCCTTAATATCTTCCTGAAACCCAGGTACCTCTCTCATTTGGGTTATGCTGGGCCCTTTGATAAATATATCAAAACAAAGAGATGGACCTTTATTTCTTTCCTGCTGTGCTGAATGTCTTTTGAAGAAATCAGGATTCTCCACTACATTTAAAGAAGCCCACATATCTATAAAATAGTGTTCTTTGCTTTGTTCCCTTTGAGGAACATCGCAGGCACAGGTCTTGGGTGAAAGGGATTCACATAACCCTTGGTTCTTTGATGTGGCTTGGAGATGTTATAAAAACCCTAGTTTTTATTATTTTTAGTCTACAGACTGTAAACATCACACATGGTCAGAACAGATTCTAACAACTGGTAACACAGCTTGAGCTATCAAGGCAAAAAAATACACTTCCCCAAAACCACAAGAGGAGAAGAATATGTGATAAAGCAGACAATGGAACTCATTGGAAGAACGACAGACAGACTTGTTTCAGCTCAGTACCCCCAACCTGAAGAAGCCTGTGTTGCTCCTTAAATCATTTTCTTCCTTGTATCCAATTGCAATGGCAGCTACCAGCTGCAAAAATCTATCACTTATCATTTTTATCATTTATTGAATTTGTTAGTTGCTTTAACTTCCCCAGAGCAACCCAAAGTGACCAACCAAACAGATGGATACCCCCCCATAAATACATTAAAACCAAGAGTTGAAATGTGTGTATATATAACACATCACTTTTCTAAGGCCACACATAGTTAAATGCGAAAGGCTTAGTTACCAAGGCATGTTTTTGCCTGACGCCTTATGATATATAATGATGGTGCAAGGAAAGCCACCACAAAAAATGCCCTTTCTTAGGTTGGTACCCTCCAGACCTCTTGTAGAGGGTGGCACACAAAGAAGGGCCTCAGGTGATGACTACAGGGTCTGGGTTTGTTCCTATGGCTCTATGTCAGGGGTAGGCAACCTAAGGCCCGGGGGCTGGATGCGGCCCAATCGCCTTCTCAATCCAGCCTGTGGACAGTCCGGGAATCAGAGTGTTTTTACATGAGTAGAATGTGTCCTTTTATTTAAAATGCATCGCTGGGTTATTTGTGGGGCCTGCCTGGTGTTTTTTTACATGAGTAGAATATGTGCTTTTATTTAAAATGCATCTCTGGGTTATTTGTGGGGCATAGGAATTTGTTCATATTTTTTCCCCAAAATATAGTCTGCCCCCCCACATGGTCTGAGGGACAGTGGACAGGCCCACGGCTGAAAAAGGTTGCTGACCTCTGCTTTATGTGGCCAGTTTATGCAACAGAAGAAAAGAGTTTATAGTGCCCATGCTATATGTTTGACTGGTCTCTAATCAGAGGAAAGCTGGCAGGAATTTGTATGATAAGTTAAGTGTGATGTGAGTGAATATTTAAAATTTACTCTTTCCCACACCCCCACTTGAACAACCCAGAATGTACTAAATGAATGAATGTTCGAGCAACTGCGTTGCTAATGCAGGGAGTTGCTACATGAGGATTGACTGCTTTCTGCACCGCTCCTTGCATAATACTTTATGTGAATGAGGCTAAACGACAGCCGTGGTGCAGCACCACCAGCAGCCATTGTGGTTCTTTTATGTGAGGCTAGGAAAGCTCAACTCAGGCTGTGGTCAAGTCTATTTTTGGATGAAATTTCCAGAGCAACTAGACAGCTCTGTTGAATTTAATTAGCAATCGCAGGATTTTAGATGTCAGCGTGCTCCGCTATCTTTAAACTAAGTGCACGCTCTATCAGTCTCTCTCCTTGTTCATTATAAATGGGCCGCTCATCCTTTTAAAAAGCATACATGATCTTCCTCTTAATTTTTAAACAGTGAAAGATTGGAGGGGGCAGGGGAGAGACCCAGAGGGGACAACATTTTCTGTAAGTGACAAGCCTTTACCAAGCTTCTTGGCTCATCCTCTTTCTCCACTAAATCTGCAGTTTTCCTGATGCAGGCTGGCAGTTCCAGTGGGCTCTCTGCATCCTTTCTTAAGTATAGCCTGAGATTTGGGGATTGCAGAAGTGTGGAAGTGACTTGCATTCCTGATTCTGCGCTTCTCTTTAACATCAGAAGCAGGGCTCAACAGAGCTCACCAACAGGGAGATCCCTGAACTGCAGCAAACATCAATTTCACACATCTCCCTGCTTCTGCTTCTTCCCTTTCCTCCCCCTAGTAAGGTGGCTGGTGTATGTCCTTGAGAAAGGAGCCTTTCATGTATGCTGATGGTGTGTGAGGGAAGAGACTTTAAAGATCACAGTTTCCCAGGTTTTGTTAGGCAAGCTTCCAAGCTACCTGTCTGAGCCATTGGCAGTGTTCACATCATACATTTAAAGCACATCCACTACAATTCCCAGCAACCTTAGCCCAGGGGATGCACTGGAGGAAAAGATTCCTGCATTGGACTAGATGACCCTTGTTCCTTCCAACTCTACAATTCCATGATTCTAAATGTGTGATGTGTTGGCAGCCTAAGACTTAGTGACTGTTTTCTGGGAAATCCTTAAGCCAAGTTAGTTGAGTGAAGAAGAAAAAAAAGTGGAGGAGGAGGAGGAGTTTGGACTTGATATCCTGCCTTTCACTCCCCTTAAGGAGTCTCAAAGCGGCTAACAATCTCCTTTTCTTCCCTCCCCCACAACAAACACTCTGTGAGGTGAGTGAGGCTGAGAGACTTCAGAGAAGTATGACTAGCCCAAGGTCCCCCAGCAGCTGCATGTGGAGGAGCGGAGACATGAACCCGGTTCCCCAGATTACGGGTCCACCGCTCTTAACCACTACACCATGCTGGCTCTCTGTGAGTACATGCAAACCATCCGCCTTCTTTGTATTTGGAGTTTTTAAGGAGAAAACAAGCATCTTCTGTTCCACAGACAGCACAGGGGATGGATGTCCATACATTAGCTTGTTAGGCTAAGGTGTTCCCGAACCTGTTCATTCGTAATGCCGTTTCTTATGGCTCCCTTGAAATATTGGCTGGAAAGGAGGAACTGAACATCTCTCCATACTATCAGTATTGTTTTAGAATTTTACGAGAACAAAAGTTGAACCAATGGAAGCAATTCAGATTCTAATATTTAACTTTTTAAAAACAAACAACACAAGAGCAAACTGTGTCCTAGTGTAGGATCTGTAGTAGGCACTAATTTGGAGTGAGAGATAAAAAAATAAAATTGAAGTGGAAAATCCACATCACGCCCACCCCCACAACCCATACTTTTATGGAAAAAAAATGATTTGTGTTTTATCTCTGGAAGTAATTATATGCTGGAAATTCAGAACACTGCAGAGCAGAGGAGGGTTGGGCTGCTTATGGGGGGGGGATACCATTGGGACATTTATCGCTAAATTTCTGCTCATTGCAAGGTTTTAAAAAGCTGTTAGTGTTTGCATGTGTGTGAAATGTGGAGGGGGATTGAGAGAGAGAAGATAATTGCTATGTCATTTGACTTGCTTTTAATGTTTATGGAATTCACTCAAATTACTTCAGCCAACATAACCAAATATCTGAATCACTTATCCACTTGGGAAAGTTTTTTTAAAAAAACAAACAGACAGACAGACAAACGTGTAAATTGCCAGACCTGAGAACTGTTTTCATGAGAACTACAACTGAATTGTAAATGCTATGAGGAATTAAATTTCTGCTAGATTGAAAAATGAGTTGAAAGAGAAAGGGGTTTGTTAGTGTGAAAAAAGTATATGTGCTGGTGGGGAGAACCGATGTGATGTTTTCGGGGGGGAAGATCAATTTCCCTAAATTGTTAACTAGCACTTATCACATTTAGTTTATTGGCATTTTTTTAAGCATATCATATTAGTGTTACATGCTTTTAATAAAAATCTGTTGTTTTTCCACCCCTTCTAATAGCCAAAAGTAGTTGAACTTAACTATTTGATTGGGGGGGGGGTTTCAATAAAGAGCACTTAAGTTTGATTTGTCTTATTCAAACAAATCCAAAGCGTTAGTTAGTTGGATGTTCAGTTTTTATTGGAATACTTAGAAATACTTTAAGACATGCCAACTCAATAGCATATTGTTACCCACCACCCCTATCTCCAAGCAGTGTGAAATGCTTATGTAGGGTTTGTGTTTCCTTTGAAAATTAGGCACAGCAGAGATTGTTGTGTCTTTAAGATATATGGTTTCATATACACATATATACAACCTGAGCCTACAGTGGAAGGATTTCCAGCATTCACATCTCAATATGAACCCCGCCCCCCACTCTCTTAGGAGCGGTAAGCTTAGATCTACAAACAGAGGAACCAACCATGCTGCCTGTCCCTTTCTTACAACCTGCTCCAGCAAGTCCATATGGCTTCTGCCCCCCTTGTTCTTCTTCCCAGAAAACCTTTGCCAAACAGTACTTCCCCTTCCGCTTACATCATCGCCCACTATAACCCTGACAACCTCTCCCTCTGTGCCTGGCAGAGTCTTCTGACTTGTGGACGGATTCTAGTGATGGGTTACTGATAGGTCATTCCTGCCTTTCTTAATGGCTTATCCTGAACCAGCTGTCAAGCTGGGCTGACTTGTTATCCTAAACTCAACCCAGCAGTGTTTGGCATAGTTTTAATCAAACCTTGATTCATCTTAACTTTTACTAATTCCAGGAATTCTGGGTGCACCCACAACTCTGGGGCCCAAACACATAACAGCATTCTTCCCATTTAGATTTTAACAGCCTGATCATTAATATTAACTCAGCGAATCCACTGAGCTGAATTTTGCTTATTTCCAATAAGTGGGTTTGGGTTTGCAGGGCAAGGAGTGACTCTGATCTTCTGTTGCTCCCTCTTTCACTTGTGCATAATGACTTGCTAGCATAGCTTCCGGTTTTTGTTTTTGTTTTGTTTTTGGGAAAACCATGGTTTACATGTGAATATTACAAACCAGTTTGGCAAGAGACTAGAAGTCATTTAGGAGAGGGAACACATGAGCCTGCGACTTCCTTCACCCTGTTCACGTAGCATTAAATTATAATTTGTCAATACATGTGAATACAGCCTAAGCCTCATAGAATGGACCATGGCAAATATTTCACCCAAAGAAATATAACACAAACAACTCTGGGATAACAACTAGTGACAATGTGACGTCCCAAATACAATGAAAAAATCTAATACTGCTTTAAGGCTGCTGTTTAATACTTTAAAAATTAAGGTTAGCTTCTGCTATGTCTAAAAGCAGATGATTAATGGACTAGTTTATTTATTTTATTTTTGTTTGAAGTTAAGGTGACATAACTGTCAGCATGAGTAGACAAGCAAATGCTTGTCTCATGCAGTGATACATCATGTCAATCAATAGCATTATATTTAGCAGAGCTGCTGCTACTCTTTCTTCCCTTCAGCCAACATTTTGGTTGAAAGTTGAGAGCTTTAACTTTTTTTAAAACTAGACTATATCAGAAACCATTTTACGGTAAATTGGGCAATGTATTTCATAAGAACATGAGAAGGGTCCTGTTGGATCAAGCCAGTGACCCATTTGGTCCAGCATCCTGTCCTCACACAGACAACCATATCCCCACCGGAAGCCAGCCCACAAGAAGGACATTAGCATTACAGTACTTGACACACTTGTGGTTTCCAACAAGTCATACTGAGAGGCATATGTCAGTGGAGGGAGAACATAGTTGTTGTGGCTAGTCTTCATTGATAGCCATATTCTTTGTGAAGTTCTATAATTCTCCCTTAAAATTAACTGAGTTAGTGGCCCTTACTAATTCTTGTGGGAGTGATTTCTTATCTCTTCCTCTTATAAGAATAGCCCTGCTAGATTAGGCCAAAGACCTATTGGTTCCAGCATTGTGTTCTCATGGCGGCCAACCTATGGGAATCCCACGGGCAGGACCTGAGGACAACAGCACTCCTTTTCTATTAATTTAGTCTCATGGTTTTTCATTTTCTCTTCTGTGAATCAAACAACACAGTCCCTTGAGTTTGTACAGCTCATGGAAACTATGTGAGGTGCTGTGATGTGAGGAGCAGGCTTGCCCTCAAGCACTGAATTTTGCCCAGTTTGCCAGCATTTACTCAGATTCCATTTTTCATCTAAATTTTATTAAGGAATATATAAAGCTAACAGAGGTAACAATGAGTGTATATAACAACCAAAAGTAACAAAATTGTTCTCATTCTTATTTCAAACTATGACATGAAAATGCTGACCCGCTAATGCTATGCCCATGGATTACAACTCCTCTGAGATATCACTCATTCTTGCTAAGGGTGCTGTGCAAAGAAGCTCTCTAATATCCAGGAGATGTATGGCACTAGTATGTGCTTTGGTATATGTAATAAAGTTCTCCTTAGAAGGACTCCAGTGATGTTTGCCTCGTACTAACTGTAGTTGGTGTCTCAGTTTTTCAACTGCTGCAGTATACCATAGATTCCTATACTAGTTATTCACATTTAACCTTAGAAGAATTTCCCAAATTTTGTGCAATAGCCAGATGGGTTGCTGCAGCCATGATTAATGCCAGATCTTTTAAGCACTATACCAGTATTTTCCTTTTAAGCATTATGGGACGTTTGCATATATTCTGCTCCTTAATGTCCATAATTTCTGCTAATGCACCATCTCAAAAAGATGTTACCACTGGACAGTTCCACCAAAGGTGGAGATAAGATCCCTTTTGTTTACAGCCCCTCCGGCATTTCTGTCACTGACTACTTGTTGTGTGCACAAGTTTAATTGGTGTGTAGTACCATCTATCAACTATCTTAAAAGAATTTTATCTTGTGTGTGAAGAGATGGATTTATGCTGACATATAACATTCCATCGCATGTCACCTTGTTGACTTAAGTCTCATTTGTGTTCTTGTAGATTTTGTGATTAATAATATATACCTACAAAGGGACACATGTATTTCAAACCAGGTCTTTTAAGTTCCCCCTTTGCTTCCAACATTACCAAATCAAATATTGTAACAGGTGCCTAGCATGGCTTCTTAGCTAGCATGGATGATGATGATGATTTCAAAAGCTACTCTATAGAGTTTGTAGAACCAGATATGAGATAAATGTGAGAAATGAGCCCATTCCTGCCTTTCATGTTTTTAGGCAATGAAGGACATAACAACTACAACTAAAAATAAGAGTGGTAGCCATAGAGGCAAAAAGAGTCATATTCTTTCTTCTACTTGAAAATTGTTGATCTCTATGCCACTACCCTATGAACCCCACCCCCACTTCCACCACCCATACGTTCCAGATACGTTTTCTTTTACTGAGCAATTTACATGGATATCAAATTAATATCCTCTGGTAGGCAACATATGAGTCTTTTGCAGCTTTAAGAAGTGATATTTCTCATGTAATTTCCTTGATGTTCCTCATCCCACAAATTCTCATCTGGAGGAAAAGCACTAGACGAGTCCCAGACCCATTACTCTGTTTGATTTGTTCAGCCAAGTATTGGTTCTATGCTTTCAGCTTGAAAATAAGCACCGAAGAACAAATTTCACACTTAAAATGAATGTATTAATGATGGTGACAGTGAAGAGCATGAGAAGTTCTTAGACTAACATGAATCAATGGGGAGGGGGGAGTGTACTGAGATAATATAAAATGTAAATTGCTGAATATTGCAATTATCAGGGTCAAAGTAGCTATAGATTAGCATTTAAATAATATTCTGAATTAATGTTTACTTAGCATTTTGCTGACTTAAATAAGTGAGTGGGTGGCTCTTAATACTGGAGGGCATGGAACTTGCTGAAGAACAAGATATGCTCAGCTTCTAATGCTTTCCCACATTATCAGAAAGGCTGATAGCATCATGTTTCTCTCCCCTGAAAAGCTCCAGAAAATTCCTCTAATTTATAACATAAATGTAGGGACTCTGAAAATAAAAGAAATATGATGCTGAAAAATTGTTCTTAGATTGCGATAGGACTGACCAAATAACAATTTATTATATTAACCTCCCTCTATAACAAACTGCTGTGCCTGTGTTCAAAATGTGGTTCACAAATCAACTTTCTTCTGCACATGTCCATATTTTATACAAGAAATTGATTGGGGGGAAAATGATTTTCTTTTTAAAATTAACTGATGCAAGATTACAGCTATGTGCTGTGTAAAAATCAAATGCCTCTCATTTATGCAATCAATACAGGCACTTGTGTCCCACCTTGATAGCTGGGAACCGTGCAGGCACCCTGTGGAGAAAGAGCAAATGCAGAGTATTTGAAGTCCACTCATATTCCTTCTGGAGCCTCTGAGTCTCTGCCTCCCGAAAAGAAAAAGATTAGTGAGGAAATGTAGAACATAATACATTGATATATGGAACATGGCAAGCACAGATGTATTTAAATACTTTTAAGTGCATTTCAATATACCTTCCCCGCCCCTCAGAAAATAAGCAGGGAGTCAATGTCCCCAGTGATTTAACGCAGCTGAGTTTTTAACATTTAGAATTGTTAAAAAATTATGCCTCTTAGTTTTGCAGGTCTTTCTCAGTTGTCTGGAATTGTATTTGCTTTTCTCAACTTAGCATAATTGTAGCTGTTCTATGCCCCTCTCCTGTGTAAAAACACAACTGGATATATGAACCTCATTTTTTAATGCTCTAATCCAGTGACTAGGGGATGCAGGTGGCACTGTGGGTTAAACCACAGAGCCTAGGACTTGCAGATCAGAAGGTCGGCGGTTTGAATCCCCGCGACGGAGTGAGCTCCCGTTGCTCAGTCCCTGCTCCTGCCAACCTAGCAGTTTGAAAGCACGTCAAAGTGCAAGTAGATAAATAGGTACCACTGCAGCGGGAAGGTAAATGGTGTTTCTGTGCACTGCTCTGGTTCGCCAGAAGCGGCTTAGTCATGCTGGCCACATGACCCGGAAGCTGTACCCCAGCTCCCTCGGCCAATAAAGCGAGATGAGCGCTGCAACCCCAGAGTAGGTCATGACTGGACCTAATGGTCAGGGGTCCCTTTACCTTTACCTTAATCCAGTGACTCCCTCTCCTGTCCCAGACCACTTGAAATTTGTTGAGGGTCTTGCCAGACCCCATAACGATCCCCCCACTTGCCTGTTGTAGCAATTGCAATGTGTTGTGATAGATGCTGAATGGTTTTTAATTGCATTTTTATTGTCAAATAAAAATATTGCAAATTGTTTTAAAGAAAACAAACACAAATACAATTAAAGCACAATCTTATTGTGCTGTATCCTGTTTGTGGTGGCTGCTCTTGCTGTTCTTCACGGAAACACCTCATATCACCTGACTGAAGTGCGTGTACCACTAGTGGCCCACAGACCACAGGTTGGGAACCCCTGCTTATTTCCCATCTACCTGATTTTAAGACCTACCACCACCACCCCAAGCAGCATCACCCACAAACATTTCCTGAAGAAAAATATTGTTTTTTTTTTAAAGAAAAATATTCAGCACAAATTGGCTGGGATGAGGGCTCAATGCCTGTGTAAAATCACTTGTTCTTTTCCATTTTTTACCCCATTGCTGCCCAGAGATAGTGGCAACAATCCTCTTGGTCACTGTAGGCTGGTAGACATATTTCCCACTCCCCCATCTGTGCAATGTTAGCAGGATGGGGTCATGGGTGTGTGCTTTTGGAAGGCAAGAGAGGATCCTGAGAAGATAGATCACACACATACACACTCCCCAAAAATTACTGAATGAATGTGAGCATTTCAGTTCTGCAATGAGATAAAAGTACTCTGAGAGAGCAGCTGAAGAGAGGGTTCAACTTACTTGCCGATGGGCTTCTTAAGCTTTAAATTTGACCTCCCCTGTCCCCTCACTGGGAAGTGAGTTGTTCCACCACCATGCCCTATTGGGAATGGTAGGATTAGGAAATGAGAGACTAAAACTGATCCATTTGAGTAATCTAGAATGATTTTTATTATTATTATTATTTGAAACTGTTGTGCTCCTT
This sequence comes from Podarcis bocagei, assembly GCF_964188305.1. NCBI lineage: Eukaryota > Metazoa > Chordata > Lepidosauria > Squamata > Lacertidae > Podarcis > Podarcis bocagei. The sequence continues at coordinate 73,462,404 of NC_138134.1, read as the reverse complement.
GGCTCCAGTACAGCTAAAATTAGCTTTTGGGAATGATCACTGGGTTTGCACAACACAGGAAGAAAGATCCCACTGGCATACCCACAAAGGAAATGGCTTATTTTGTGCTGTCAAAAGGGTGCCATTAGAATGCTGAAATTAATAAGGCAACTTTGACTAGTTTATTATTTTTGTATTTTTGACACCCTGTTCCAAAGGCTCAAGGCAGCTGGGAATAGTCTCATATCCACAAAAGTACTGCTAGAACAATCTCCTTGATTATCTTCTGGCCAGCAAATGTCTGCTTGAATGATGCTCAAACCTTGGTTTAGCTCAGTGTGGTAAGGCAGTAAAAAGAAAAGGACTGGGGAGGAGCAAGGTGGCTGCGAGCTTGAGCTTCTCTCTGGGAGTTGACATGTTCTTGTGGCACCAGTAAGCGTGACCAGCAGCAACATCCTTCCGGATCAAAAGGAAGTTGGCAGACGTCTCTGCTAGAGACTGGCTGCAACAGTGCCACCTCCCCACCATACTCAAGACGGGGGAAGTTGATAACATTCCTCTACTCTCTTTGCCCTGACAATAACCCTTATCCAGTGCCAGTTTTATGTATAAGCCATAGCTTAGGGCCCCACTGTCTTGGGGGCCCCAAAAAAGTTAAAGGGGGAAAAACTACGTGTACATTTCCAAAATAAAAGCAAAAATAAAATAATACCTTCATACAGCAACAGTGTTTTGTGTTGTGTAGGCTCCTATGATGTTAGTGATGGACCACGCCTGCTAGCCTGCTCCCTAAAATATCACTGGTTTGCTCATTTCTATATATAGGGTGCCTACATTCTGCTTGTGCAAATGGCTTTAGATACCTATTAGGTCCACAAATTACCATATAGCAAATATTCAACACAAAAAATAGCAACAATTTCTTGTTGACAAAGGACAGCTGGACATATAAAGAGCCCCATTACCTTCAGTAGCTTAGGGCCTCATCGAACCTAAATCCGGCCCTGCCCTTATCCACAGTGGGATATTTACCCAGGATATTATTCCGCAGAAAACCTGAATTGTCATTTGTTCTGATTTAGTGGGTTTTCATGGGGAAAGGACTGGGTCAAACAAACAAAGAAACAAACCATGGACATGACTCTTTAAAGCACAGACCACTGCCCAGAAAGCACAAGTTTTTCCCATGATTTCTAGCCACAAATTCCAGACATTTTGATTCCCAACCACCACCACTTTCCCTCGGAAAACCTACGGTTTATTCCTGAATTGGAACAAACGTTTTCTGTAGATTGACATTTGCTCTGATTCAGCGGTAAACGGCGAGTTTTCCTGAGGAAAGCGGTGGGATGAAAGAAAAACATTGAAATCACCGAACAAAAGGCAGCATGGATGAGCCCTACCAAGCTTCATGCCAAGTTTAAGTTTCCGAATACAGGAACTATTCAAAGAAGAATCTGTCAGAGCATGGGCAGAGTACCTAGCCATCACTACTGAGGCTACATTAGATCTCAGCCTGACCTTGTGTGTGAGATAGAGATAGAAAGAAAGAAAGAGAGGGGAGAGGTAGATGGGTCAGCATGTGTGGGAGAGGAAGATAGTCACATGTAGGTAGTTAGATGTGCATGAGAGACAGAGGAGGGACAGATAAGTAGATATCTAGGTAGGTCTGTGCTTCTTGTGACTAGATACCAACCTCATCAATGTGTAGGGGAAATGATAAGGATCAGTAGGACATAGATAGCTTGGGATTGTATGGGGTAATGGGGGAGTTGCATTGCCAGACGTACAGTTCTCTGGACATGAAGCCATGAAGGGATTTATGTGTTAATCCAATCTGATAGTCTTCAAGGTTCAGCAGGTAATTTTTCTTCCTTGCCAAAACATCAGAATACCAAATTTCAAGGGGAGGGGACATGTGCTTTTTCTGTGCATGTATTTCTTAAGTTCTACACCGCAATCGTATGTAAGCCCTGATGAGTTCAATGGGACTCACTGCCAGGCAGGTGTGTTGAAGTTACCTTTAACTCATACTGGTGACAGCAGTTCAACTAGTGAAATAGTGAAGTTTGAGTTTTTCCTTTGACAATATAGCATCTCCCTATTGGTAAAATTTGTTTTTGTTTAAATGGGTGGGGTCAATAGGGGAGGGTTATGGTTTGAGGAGATAAGGAAGGGGCCCAGGGGCTGACTGATACCCTGTGGCCAGGATCCTGGCAATAATCCATAGTTTGGACTACCATGTTATGCGAAGGAGGCCACCCTGAGTAGACCTCTTCTCCTGGTTTCAGAGGAATGTAGTCATGATGAACTTAAGCTGGATAGAGGGACCCCGTCACTATCAGTGCAGTGTGCCCAAAGCAGCCTTTGCAGGACATCCCCTGGGTATGTCTGAACCAAATTGAACCAAGCACATCGTCCATCTCCGTTTGGAACAGCAATTAATTTATATTCCATTAAGAGCTTTCCCCTTGAGGCATTTTCTTGAACATCATTCAGGCAGACATTTGCTGGCCAGAAGATAATCAAGGGGATTGTTCTAGCAGTAGGGTCTGCAGATATGAGACTATTCTAAGCTGCCTTGAGCCTCCAGAAAAGGTTGCTGAATAAATGTAAAATAATAAACTAGTCAAAATTGCCTTATTAATTTCAGCATTCTAATGACACCCCTTTGACAGCACAAATAAGTCATTTCCTTTGTGGGCATGCTAGTGGGATCTTTCTGTTAGAGCTGGAGAAGGTGCTGCAGAGATGAGTTACTGAATTAGAATTCGACTGAACTGCAAGCTCCAAGATATTCCTTTTTATCTTTGGTAAACACACATTCTCAGGCACAACCTTATGAGTGTTTTCTTCCAGCCAGAGCTTTCTAAGGGCTACCCAAATAGTAAATGTGTTGATATAAATAAAAGTGGGTGTTATTCTTCTTCCTCCTGCTTCTCCCCACCCCCTTTTTACTGGTCTTTCCTTTGTAAGTCAAGCAATGTGACGTGATAGGAGCCGTCGCTCTACTTAGCCTCCCATGAGATTTGATATGCTAACTTCAGAAGAACTTTGATGCTGCAGGTGTCTTGGTCATGTGTGGGATTGAGAAAACTGATGCGTCTCCCCTCCCCATTCTCCTGAACACCCCGGCTACATAATATAGTTATAAAGTGTTAGAATTGGGCCTGATTGTGAGCACTTTATTGCTTATATAGCCTAAGGAAGAAAGAATAGCGTGGGCTTGGAGAGGACATTTTTATTTTCATTTTTTAAAAACCACCAACTTTTTGGCATGTGTTCCCCTGATCCTAGTGCTCAAATACTTGCAAGACTGTGTACGCTAGTCAACACTGTATACATAAATATTATATTACGAGAAAATCTACACTAAAATGCTGATGGATTTTCAAGAAGGATTTTAAAAAAATAAAATAAAATGAAATTTTCTGCAGAAATGTGAGGGCTCATCCACACTTCTTCTTGTTCTATGCCTAGAAAGCACGGGTCTAGTCGGTTTTCCACTTGTCTTGTGCTTTCTGTGCATGAGTTCAAGTGGTTTTTCCTTTGTCCTGCCAATTTCCCTGGGAAAACCTACTGTTCACCACTGAATCAGAAAGAAATGTCAATCCACAGAAGTCAGTGGTAAACAGCAGGTTTTCACAGGGGAAAGCGGTGGACATTCCCTTCATCTATGATCAGAAAAATGTGAGAAAAGTGAGAGAAAACAATATTTACTGATTTATCCATCCCCACCTAAATTATACTATGTGCTGTTTGGGACTTAAGCACACCAATCTCCCTCGTCCTTTTCTGCTAGCACTTTCAAAATTCCACAGTTCAAATTGGTCTCAATTGCTAGACTACCACAAATTCAGAATTTTGTCTGATGTCGGGGGGGCACCAATTCATGGGGAGGCTCCCAAATGTGTTCAGCTGAATGTGCTTAGGATTTCTGTGCAGACGTTAATGGGCCCTACCTTTTGAGTAATCTCAAAATACACACCCAAACATTTGGTTTCATAGGAGAATGGAGAGCAGGCAAAACTCCAATAAATGTTTAAACGAAACAAAAACTTTCAGGCATTTGTGTTGCGTGCCCATTCAGTTTGATGTATAGTTCCTCCTATCTCCTCTTACAAAATGATTCCAATCAGAAGAGCTACCAGTGGCTTTCCCTTTAATTATGAAGTCTTTATTCCTATCAAATAATTGGATTTTTATGATACAGATATGCAGTTCCTGAGACTTGCAGTGGGTTGTTTTTTTTTAAAAGTTTTCCTCCATACAAGGAAACTGCAAAACAAAAGAAAGTGTGAAGGGGAGATCATTGAGATATTCAGTTTTCATTTTCCACTTTAAGAAAAAAATGAAAGACTCATGGGTGTATTCATTAACTTGTGTCTCCCTCTGAGCAAAGCACTCCCACACTCTTGTGTCTGCTGCCAAAGGAACAATAAAGGCACTGGGTTGAGTAAATGACAGCAAAACCAAATCAGTTTGCCATCCCTGACAAGTGTGAGTGACACTCTGCATACTATCAATCAGCATTTAAGCTGTCCAAGAAGGTTCAAGGGGGGAACTTGAGTTCCTTTTAAGGATTGCTTTCAGCAGTCATGCTGACACAGTCAGGGACAGTTGCCAGATCTTGGGGTGGGGAGGCTTGAATGCCAAACAAATGGACTTTGTTTAATGAGTATCCAGGAGGTGTTCTTTGTGTGTGTGTGAACTTGACTCTCCACTTCTCAGATTGATGGGTTCAGATTCTCTTTAGAACCTGATGAAGTGTCTTTTGCACTTTGATTTGAAGATGTTTGTCTGTAAGAGGCTGCTGGAAGCTCCTGTTTCCTCCCTCACTTAGCAGGTAGGGCATGCAGTTGGGCTGTGTGATGCCGTGGCTACTTCTGTGAAATCCTGGCATTTATTAATTGCAGTGCTGACTTTTCTGAATTGCTGCCCTGTTCTCCAGTTGCATCATACTTCCCAGTTCTCAGGTATTTGAACACTTCCATGGAAGACTATGATGCAACACTACATTATCAATGGGGTGGTCCTAATAATAATAATAATAATAATAATAATAATAATAATAATAATAATAATAATATCTTTATTGTCATTGCCCCCTCTCGGGGACAACGAAATTACTTGGCTGCTCCATCCACCCAGGTAGGGCACTCCACACAAAATCAAAACAACTATAAAAACACTAATTAAAACAATACAGTATAATACAGCAAGGAAGATTAGATGACTTTCAAAGTCCAGGCTTCCCATTCAGGGCCGAGATCGCTCTGGAGAAGAAGCTGTTCTTAAGACGGCTCGTTCTTGTCTTCATCGTCCTGTATCTCCGTCGCGACGGCAGGAGCTCGAAGAAACAGTGACCAGGATGCGATGGATCTTTTACTATGTCCAGTGCCTTCCTATGGCACCTTGTGGCATAAATCTGCTCTAAGGTGGAGAGTGGGCAGTAACCCACCCTGGGACCTTAGGGTGAAAGGTGGGTAAATAATAATGATGTTGATGATGATGATGCTTTGGGAGACATAGCTGACTCGCTGTCGGACGTATCTCATGGGGAGGCTCTTACATGACAGGGAATTACACCAGAGCCGCCCCACAATTGTTGGCATACATCTTGGGGTGTCTGATATCACAGAAGTAGGCTGCTGCCCTGAAATGCAACTACGTAATTACCCTGAATCCAGATCTCAAGTTCTCATCCCACAATCTGCTAGGACCTTTCCTTAGCTTGGCCTCCTATATTTCCCAAATGCCTCCTATGGCGGGGAGGAGGGTTATTGGTTTTTGTTTGTTTGTTTTGTTCTTGCTTTTGTTATGTATTTTGTGTTTTTGTCTTGTACAGTGGTACCTTGGGTTAAGAACTTAATTCATTCTGGAGGTCCGTTCTTAACCTCAAACTGTTCTTAACCTGAGGTACCACTTTAGCTAATGGGGCCTCCCGCTGCCACCGCGTGATTTCTGTTCTCATTCTGAAGCAAAGTTCTTAACCCAAGGTATTATTTCTGGGTTAGCGGAGTCTGTAACCTGAAGCCTCTGTAACCTGAGGTACCACTGTATTTTATTGTGTGGGCCACCCTGAGGTCTATGGGTGAAGGGCAGTATACAAATTGAATAAATAATAATATTAAAAAATAATGTATCTTCTGGTGATCCGACCGTCCTCTGTGCACCATCTCCACAGAACTCACAACACATCCCAGTCTACTAAAGCATTTGCTGATTTATCTGGGAAAGGGCTGTATGTCAATGGTAGTGCATGTGCTTTGAATTCAGAAGGATCCATGTTCAATCCCCAGCATCTGGGCTGGGAGAGACACTTGTCTGAAACCTTTAGACTTGTGATCTGTTAGTGTACACAATACAGCTCTGACTCAATACAAGGCAGCTTCCTTTGCTCCTAGTCACAAAAGCATGCAGTCTTAATAAAGATTTTTTTGAAGTGTCTAGCAGGGGAAAGAAAACCAGTATAGGACTGAATGTGATGTATGTTTGCTTGATTCATTTTGATTTATTGACTTCTTTAATGGATAATTATAATCAAGCATTCCCCACTGACAAGAGCAGCTGCTACCTTGACAAAAAAAATCAAAACAGAAAAACTCTGAGCTGCAAACTTACAAGAACCTACCAGGCAATTTGTGTTTTATTTTGGGGGTGACACTTTAGGAGAATGACTCTGCCCTCCTAATCTGGATGGGCAAGTCACTAGAAGCAAGAAGTACCCAAAGGCCATTAGAGAGGCTCTCTCGGATGCTGCAAGACAAAGGCTTAGCAAGCCTTATTAGCATCAAGCTACCTGGCTTCTCTCTAGATGCGGCTGCTTGGAAAGAGAGAGGCTGAAAGCAAAATAACATTGATTCCCCCTTGCATTTCTCTCTACCAACAAAACAAAAACCCATTCTGAGTGGACAGGCATGAATAAGTCACTTATTGTAGCCCTCTTCTGCCTTGGTGTTCTGTAAAAAGGTGAGAACTTATTACTGTATTTTTCGCTCTATAGGACACACCCGATCATAGGACACACGTTGTTTTAGAGGGGGAGAACAAGAAAAAAAAAAAACTCCCGCTCTCTGCTCAGCGCCCCTTCAGCGAAGTGGCAGGAGAAACGGAGCCCCTTCCATTTCTCCTCCCGCTTTGCTGAAGGGGCGCTGCACAGCTCTCCCTCTCTGCTAAAGCCAGGAGAGTCTTGCTCTCCTGGCTTCAGCAAAAGGAACCCGAAGCCTCCGCAGGTCCCGCTGCACTCTGGAGGCTTCAGGCGGCTATCGCTGAAGCCAGGAGAGTCTTGCTATCGCTGAAGCCAAGGAGCCTGCATTCGCTCCATAGGACGCACACACATTTCCCCTTAATTTTTGGAGGGGAAAAAGTGCGTCCTGTAGAGCGAAAAATACAGTAGATTCTTGGCTGCTCTTATGAGTGTCCTCATCACACTTCAGCAGGGTGGCTGTGCTGAGCAGGGAATCTTCTTGCATATCTGGAGGTCCTTTGTGTGTTTTATAGGCTTTGTGCCTTTTTCTGTGGGTTTAAAGAAGCAGGGCCAACCCAGGGTAGTTTGCTGCATGAGGCGAAGGACTAGACACTCCCCTCCATTCCACATACAGAACTGGCTGGATTGGAAGCTGGACTAGATTGGAAGTTACTTCAGCCTGGCAATGAGACAGTTTCTGCCACAGCACCTAAGGGGAGAACATGCTAGCTTAAGGCGTGCAGAGAAAACTATGTGGCACACAAGAGCTTTGTCCTCCAATAGATGGTCTGGGGAGCTCAGGATGAATGGCAGGGGGGCTGATGCTTCTCCTTCTCTCCAGAATCTACTGCCTGAGATGGTCACCTCACTATTCCTAATGGTAGAGCCATCCCTGCTAGAGTGGTGGCACAGGAGTCAGCTGTTGCGGAGGTTGTCATAAAGTGGTGTGTGCCTTTTATTTCAGGTTTGCCAATGCTGAGTTTCTGCTGAAGGCACCAAATTAGTGAGGCAAATTACAGTCAAATACAACTAACAAGCATAGGGCAACTTAATGCATGAAAGGTTAAGAGCTCCTCATTGCATTCCTAGACTCAATTGGGTCCCACCCCTCACTTGGAAGGAGGGAAGTTTAGTTTCCTTCTTTGTTCATTCTCTTTCACCATGTGAATTCACTGAGGTAGGAGATGCCGGAGCTTGTCTGCTACAAGCTCAGACTGTGTGCTTAGAGTTGTTTCTGTATTTTGTAAACCCAATACTTTATACCTGTGTTCTTTGTTCTGCTGCATGGAATAAACATGAACCTGACCTTTGGAGTTTGTAAGTAAAGCATTTAAAATTACTGATGGAGTAGTCCGTTCTTTGCAAGAGGGATAGAATTGGAGAGCAGCATAAGCAACTCAGGATGAGATATTTAAAAGGTGTAACAGCCTATATTCCTCACGCTTCATACACTTCATGTGCTGCATGGTTCTGTGTTTTAAAACTCTGCTGGAGGCTCTCTCTTGCTGGAGAGTGTGTTTAGCCCTGCACTTTGGGTCTAGGGATCCAGCCAATTCTTTTGTTAATTACCCCACATGGGTGATCTATATGTATTTCCCCCCACAATTAAATTGCCAGCCAAAGGTTTTCATTGTAACAATGACACTTCAGGAGTTGCATAAGGGGAAGGTCCAGTTTTCTTTCTGACAGATGAACTGACAGCATCATGCCCTCGTTTCTCCTCCATTTCGTCCCTGCAGTCACTCATTCCTCAGATGGACGTTTATGAGCTCTGGAATGATGAGTGCCCAAATGGCAGCTGCAAATGCCAGTATTTTACATCCCAGCCTTTGCACAGAACATCTGATGTGCTGCTGAAAAACAGGATTTTGGCTTCAGATTTTATAGCGGCTTTGGGTTCTGCTGTTGTAAAGCTATGTTTAGGGAATTGTGTTTTGTAGAATGATAGTGATTTGGAAGAGGTTGTGTTGTACACACACATACACAAAAACACTTGCCTGTGAATTTTTTAATCATGAAATCTTTAAGAATTATTGAAGTAACACATAATGGAAATAAACAATCTGGAAACACAGGGTGCAGGGCAAGGAGAGGAAAGGGAAATAGCCCTGTAATTTACTTACCCACACACATAAGCATACATTTAGATTTGTACCCTATAGTAATATTTGAAAGTTGTGGGTCTCCCTATGTTGTGGAATTGCTGTTATTTGTCCTGGGATCTTAAGATAAAGGGCAGGTTGAATATTGATAATGATGCTGCTTCTGATAATCATCATCATCATCATCATCATCGTCATCATCTCCATTTCCAGCACAATCAGTATGGATTTTAGTTCAATAAAACACAACTGTTTTGTGGAGCTCCTGTTTGTTTCTGCGGGGCTTGTTAAAGCAAACTTTCCCACAAGTTCTCTTTAAAAAGAACTTGGTATTGCTAAAGAGAAGAGAAGGTGGCCCATGCAGAAGGCCCTAAGTTTCAATTTCCAGCAAATCCAGAAAGGGCTGGGAGAGACTTCTGTCCAAGATGCTGCCAGTCAGTCTTTGCAAAGCTAAGCTAGATGGATCAATTCTCTGAATTGGTATAAGGCTTTTCCCTATGTTTCTGTTTTCCTAATTTTATCTGTGCCTCATATATCACAGCTCGTTGCCTCCCATAGTGTTAATGTGCCCCAAGTTTGCCATTTGCTGCAGCTGCTTAACATTGTCCCACTGCAGAGCCAGCACAAAATATGATAACCATTTTTAAAAGAATGAATTATTCCATACAGTTTAAGACCAAAGGAAACAGGGTTCCAAAGCTTGAAAAGTAACTGCTGTGGGATTTATTTATGTGCATGTAATATGTGTGCTTTTTTTATTGAAAAATATATATATATGGTTGTAATCATATCCCCATGCATCTCCTTGGGAAAAGGCTGGTTTTGTTTGTCATGAAAATATTGCCATCTTTTCAAGCAGATCTTTTAAAACTCAGATATAAATCTGTGCTTATAAAGCCTCCCCCATCCCTTAGCGAAGAACATTTTATGAGAATTTCCATTTGCATTGCTTCTACATACAAGTCACAAAATCATATCCTGTACACAAATAAACTATTTTGATAGATGAGAGAACGACAGACATTTTACATAGCCTCCCTTCTCATATGCCATTAATAATTTTTATTTGTGATTCTGTGTGTATGTGCCTTTTATTTAGAATGTCCATTAAAAAAAAGTCAGTTGCTTTGAGACAGCCTAAATTATGGGGGGTTTATGGCACAAGTTGAAGGAACAGGTTCGTAGCTTTATGTTCCCTGTAAATGTCATTCAGCATTTATCAGTGCCATTTGGGCCATTAGTAGATCACATTTCAAAGTTTTGTTTTTAAAGCTCAATGGTGTTGCTTATGGTAATCCATTGCCAACTTGGGAATTTAATTCTAGTCAGGCTAACATATCTGAACACTGGTTTTCTGTCCCTTTATGATATCTGAACACTGGTTTTCTGTCCCTTTCTGATATACAGAATCACCATTGACAAGGTTAACTGATCAGGTATGTGACCTGGTCTAAAGTAACTTGATCAGGACAGTCCCAGTTTTCTTTAAAAATTATGAATGCATATTTTAAGGCTGGAGGCAAATAGTAGTTTATTTTAAAGTCATTTGTAGGCAGTTTGCAAGAGAGATTGCAGCTTTCATTTTATAGACACACTTTTGCTTCTGATTAGCAGGTTTTCTTGTCTTGTGGTCTGCCCTGTAACCCCCCCCCCACTAGCCTACTGCCCTCAAGTGCCGTGGAAGATACTGTCCTTTCATTAGGATTGCAGTAAGATTCAACTACCAATAAAATTGTCTTCTGTATGTGCCATTGGGGAGGGTGCCATCTTGTCTTTCGCTTCGGGCAGCAAAATGTGTTGTGCTGACCCTGTCTCCCTCCACCTGAAAACCACTCACACCATGTGTTATTACACCCTGGCAAATGAATCCTCAACACCTTCAGCTCTCTCAAGAACCATTGTCTTCATCCTAAGTGGAAACACGTAGCTGGGCTCAGCTTATGGAAATAAGGATAAGAGATGTGCTTGGCACCGTAAAGACTTTGCTGTAGAGACTTTCAGAAAGTGCTGGCATGTCTTTCCTGGCTGCCCCTGCTCACCCCGCTCTCCATTTGACACTGTTTTGAGTTAAGAGATAACTGAGTTGCTACTGTGGTCTGATCTTTTGGCCTGATCCGGCTGGGAGCACAAGTCCTTATGAGGCTTCAGTTGCCTGTTTTGCATGAACATGCTATCAATCTGGGCATGCTTTTATTGCAATTATTGGATAGATGAGCAAGAGACCAATGGATCATGGATATAATTGCAGCCAAATGCTTTGAATCCTAGCACATTTCCCCCCAAATCCCCACACTGAGTTTCTCTCCGTGCAAGGCAAAATGCTGTGTGTGAATTAGCCTATTAATAGTAGGGGTGGGAGGTTGTATTTCTAATAGCTCAAAGGTGTGCTGATAACATCTCCCTCAGTCCATTATCTGATGAGTTTTAATTCATTTCCAAAGCAGCTACCTAACTGAAACATGCCTCCTGTATACCAGGCGCTAGAAATGTTTCTAGATCTGGTTTGATCACAGACTTGAATGAAGGGCTCTTGACCAGGCTCACCTTGCAGGCTAACTCACTTTTGCTTTGCCACTCAGTGAGCTTCACAGATGAAAGAGGAATTGACCTTGGGTTGCCATCTAACAATCTCGGGGTTGTAACCATCACACCACAGCATCTCTTGTAACTTACTATGGATATTTACATTAATAAGAACAGAAATGCTGAGACTCTACTTGTCCCTACACCTGATGTCATGTGATATGAGGCAGGTGGGTGTTGGTGGACAAAACAGCCTTTGCAAATCCTGGCGGGCCTAAATTGGCCTAAGCCTTTGAAGAAGAAGAATCTGGATTTTTCCAGGGTAGTGTGATGGATAGTGTTGAGGCTGGACAAGGTGTTGAGGCTGGACAATGTTTTTCAGTCCCTGCCCCACCAGGAAGTTGCCTGGCTGACCTTGGGCAAGTTACAATCTCTCAACCTCAATTACCTCATAGGATTGTTTGGAGGATAAAATCAGACAATGCCTTGTCCAGTTCCCTGAGCTTCTTGAGAGACGTACGTTCACGGTCACTTGGACAGTTCATGAAGCACAGCATTGGACATTGTGATCTGAGCTCCTGTATTCCAATTTTGCAGCCTTAAGAGGTACCTACCGGACGGATTGATGCAGAGCCTGAACATTAAATGTGTGCCTGCATTTGGGGTCAGAGAGAGTGCTTGAGCTGCTCTTGGTAAATTAAAGAAGCAATGAGAAGAAACCAACTGAAGCAGGAAAGAGGGGCTGGCTATATCATCAAGTCAGGGGCAAAGAGAGGTCATTTGAGCCGGACTGCGAGCACCTACTCATATATGATGCTAAATGTCAAGAGGTTTGTTTATTTAATACAGGTTTTCTCAAAAGAGCAGGCTGGGATTCACCAGTGGGCCTTGGGCCACTTTTGGCTGGACCCCAGTACTGTCCTGTAATTTCTCACTTGCCTTCCTGCCTTCAAGCCAAGCCTTAGACTTCTGGTGGGACCAATGCCAACTCCAGCAACTCTTTGCATGCTGAGGAAAGGTGACCAGGAGACAGCAAAAATCAAGGTGGGGCTAGGGTGAGGGTGGAGAAGGGATAGTCTATCCCCTCTGAGGGAAAAATGGATAGAGGAGGTATCGAGGGAAATTAGAAAGTGAAATAAAGGGTTTAAATATCTGTTAATATTAAATATAATACTATATATGGAAATGGAATGGAAAGGAAGCAGATGAGAACAGAAGGCTGTCACAGGAGGAAGAAGTAAAAAAATGTAAAAGGACCAGGGAGGAGGGATTAAAGAATCTGGTAGTTTGGGGTGGGGTGAGGGTAAGATACAAGTCAACTGTGAAAGGAGATTTGGAGAAGAGATTACAGAAGATTGGTAAAATTACTTTGAGATACACGTGGACTTGAGCTCCTGGAGCATCACTACCTGCCTAAAATGGGAAGGGTGAGTCACTATACCTCTAGAACAAATTTTTTGCTTGTGGAAATTCAAGCTATGGAACTCCTTGACACAAGGAAAATGTTGTAGCAAAGAATTTAGGAATTTCTAAAGGTAGGTTAGATATCAGTAGAATTATGCCAAAATCCACCTGCCTCTGCCACCATTTTGTGATTATGTGTGTGTATGTATGTGTGTGCTGTAATTATCAGTCATCTCTAGTGGACCCTGGAAATAAAACATTTGAGAAACCACAATTTAATGTAGAGGTAGCCAAGATAGTACTCTCCAGATGTTAGACTTCCAATTTCTCTCAACCCCAGCCTGCATGGTGAATGGTCATAGATGCTGGGAGTTGTAGTCCAGGAAAAACCAGATAGCACCATTTTGGCTTTAAATAAGTGCAAGAGGGTGGTTGTTATTTTGACACTGCATCACATAGGGAAAAGTGGCTTTCTTCCCTCCCCCCCACTTGTGCTTTCTGAATTTTTTTTAAAAGCTTTCATTGTTGCCAACATTTCCCATTCACAATGACATTTAGCAGCATTAGGTAGGATCTGTAGATAGGGTGTCCAGTTATGCATTGCCAAAAAGGAGGAACCACATTACCAGAAAAGGGCACTTATCTGCATAACATTTGCACATGCTAAACTGTAGATGTCAAATTATTTAGATTATTATTATAATGTAAAATAGGCATGGAAACCTCTCATAATTGTTCCATTTGGACAACATCATTGCAATGAAATTTAATTTTGGTCAAAATAAATATCTTAAAAAAAATAAAAACAAAGGTGGTTATTGAATGTTATTTCCTAGAGTCCAATGTAAAACGTTTTGCTTTGGGTCTTCTAATGCTATAACCTTTTTCCTGAGTTGTTATTTGGTCTTACCTACAATTGAATGCAGGAAATTGGAAGGTGAAGAAAAAAAAATCAATATTTTGGCCTGCTTAAATCTTGTGTGTATTAAAGGGTCTTTGTATGTATTTTGGGGTGGGTGGGTGTGGGGACACATGCAGGAAATTGAGTTTATTATTATTTCCATCTTTTTTATTTTGTTAGTCGATAGTGTGGGTGCAGCCTCTTTGAAGAAAGTGAGGTTGGGGTGGAAATACTTTTGCAAATAACCTCTGACATCTTTTGTACTAATGGAAGTAGGAAAGGCAGCATTACAAGCTCTGTCTTTCTGACCACCAGCCATTATACATTGTGGGTGTCTGCCTGTGACCAGAGCCTGAACATTAGAAATGGTGATAAATCTTTCCAGACCGCCATCAAAGAATCCCATTCTTAATATGATTAGGGCCTTGTTCTGACCTCTCATCCCACACAGGTTGTCGTCCACCCTTTCAGTTTGATCATATGAACTTGGCATTGGGTCTTTGTGGGTCTATCTCATTAGTGAGACAGTGTGACTCTGGATTCACTTATTGCTGCTTTCCCAGCCTTAGGGGGTTCTCGTTAAAGTGCTGCTGCCTCTGTTTAGGAATTGCAAGCAGCGCTTACAATGGATGGTGTTTGGTTCAGGATCAGAGGTCTACTGTGAAAACAATGTCTGCAAATGAACACCCATCTTTTCTTTTTTTAAAAAAGAGAAGAAATAAAGTCAAAAATTTTCGTCTGTGTAGGTATAACCTTGAAATACATTATAGCACCATGCTATGTGTTGCATAGAGTTCAGAGGAACTGCGTGAACCCTGCCAATTTTTAGGAGATTGCAGACCCTTGGAAATGCATGCTTCCCCACTTCCCAGCCAGTAATGCCAAGAGTGGGAAAACAAAGTCAATATAAGAAAAGACTTGCTTGGTCAGACCAATAGACCACCTAGTTTACCTTCCTGGCTCCAGTAGCTGCCACCCAGATGTTTCTGGATAAGACCACAAACAAGCTATGAAATCAACACTTAGTCCCCATTGTTTGTCCCCCAGCAATTGCTTTTCAGAGGTACACTGCTTCTGAACATGGAGGCACTATTTAGCTTCATTGTATGTATTAGGTGGGTTAGTGTCACGGAGTGGCTGGACACAGAGGAGTGGTGGGAGGTATCAGCTGGGGAACCCCCAAGGGAAGAAGGCTCAGAGACAGGGGATTGCTGGGGGGGATGACAATGAGTGGTAAGAGGGAGTAGACTGGGAGGAGGAAGTGTTGGAAGCTGGAGAAGTAACAGGGTTTCATGAGCAAGAGGAGGCTGTGGTAGAGAGCAGTCCAGAATCAGAGTCAGAGTCAGAGGCTGGAAAGGTGGGGGAGGGGGCAAGAGGCAGAGATGAGACAGGCTGATGAAGAAGCCAGAGAGTCTCTCCCTCCTGCTGCGACCAGCTCTTCTTTCTCTTGGTCTCCCAAAATATGGAGCGGAATGAAGAGGGTGAAGCAAAGACAGACACTGCAATGGAGTCTCAGATTGCTTGGGAAAGATGCAGTGGAGGAGACTTAAGGAATTGTGGCTAGGCGGGGACCTTCAGTCCCCATAACTGCCTTATAGGGACAAGATCTACTGGGACGAGCGCTCACTAGGTCTGACCTCCTGAGCAGACCTTGCTTCCTTGAATAAAGAGTTAACTTCACTGATACTGTGTGATTTATTGCTTACCTGCTCCTGGCTCTTGCTCCTGACAGATGATTATTTTTATGCTGTCAGTCCCCCCCCCCCTTTGATGGATACTTTTAGTATATTTGTATTGTTCTAATGAATTTTAATTGTGTACATCTTGAAGATCAGGGGCGGGACGTTTTTTCAGCCTGAGCGCCACATTCCTTTATGGACAAACTTCTGGGGGTCATATGCCAGTGGTGGGAGGAGGCAGTGGGTGGAGCAACAAATCTTAATGTTAACCTTGTGTAGTAGGCTAGTTTCTACCCACACCCTCTCTAGCCTGCATCCATGGACGAAAAATGTATCATCGGAGTTCAAGGACACATTTCAGCCAGGCAAGAAAGACTCACAGAGGTGCAAAACAGGGCCAGAGAGAGCTGTGGCTTAGGGAGAGCCTTAAGGTCTTGAAAGAGAGCCCTAGGGGGCTGCATTTGGCTCCCAAGACTGAGGTTACCAGTGCTTTTTTATGGGGAGATTCAGAGGTACGCATACCCCTAAACATTTTGTGAATCTAAGTTTGGCCTCATTGAGGGGCCAAATATGAGTAGGAAAATGAGAGTATCCCTAAACGTTTTTTCAAAAGAAAAGAAAAAAGCACAGGAGGTTACCTACTGTATCTCTGTTGTAGGTTGTTGATGAAACAATTTAGGAATTGAATTGGATTAAAGTTTTTTATTATTATCATTATCTAACTTTGGAATGCAATTCAGTTTGTTCCAACTGAAAAAGAATTTTTGTAGGGCTGGAAAGATGCAAAAAAAAGAGGGCAGCTCAAACAAACAAGGGCAGTTCAAATACCCTCCCAGGAAGCAAAAGCTATGATGACTGGAACTTACTGCTTTAGGGCTGGGGGAATACTGTGGGGGTAATGACAGAGGTTTGTAAAATGGTTGATTGTGTGGAGAAATTCCATAGTTTCTATGGGATATTTTATATGTCTGGATCAAGGGAAATAAAATCAGTTCAACATGATGTCACTTACAATGGGGTGGAGAACCTTTAGCCCTTCAGATGTTGTTTGAGTCCCAGCAGCCCCAGCAGCCATCATGGCCTATGGTCAGGGATGATGGGAGTTGTAGTCTAGCAATTTCTGGAGGACCAGAGGTTCTCCATCCATGACTTAAGGAGTCCATTTGAAGAGTTGCTTCTGCATGATATCCTCTACCCCCCCCCACTCCCTCCCCCTCACTTATTGGCTAAGGAAATGGAAAAATCTGCATAGGGTGGTCATGCTAAGTGTAAATTTAAAACACCAAACAAACAAATGCATGCAGTAAACGAAAAACTTGTTGACGCATGGTCCTCAAGGGGAGTTGAAAAGTCAGCTTGGCATAGCAGTGGGCAGAGTGTGTGGGCAGAAGAGGTTCCTTTTAGCTGGGTATGAATGAGCAAACCAGCATAGTTTCCCAGTGCAGCGTCGCTGTAATTTATTCCAGTGGTCAAGCCCTGAATGCCTCTTGCTCAGTCATCCTCTTTTGGACAGGCTGCATCAGATGGCTGAATCTCATCACAGCAGGATTGACGGCAAAGTTCAACGTTACTTAACCACCCTTTTCATTCCTCGGCCGTCTCCCTCTCAGGCTTCCCATAGAGATCCTTTTTCATACTGACAATCTGCTTTCCAGGGACAGGAGAGACAGTGAATTCTTCTCTTCAGCCTGGCTGGGATCAGTTGCCATTTGCCTCCTCTCCTTCCACAGCTCTGCCATGAGGTAGCCCTGGATTTTCTGGTTCCCCTCCTCTTCTGCCTGTCCCCCTGCTCTTTAGAATTGCCTGCATACTAAATTGCCCTTTTAGAAACCTGAATTGTCTGGAGTGCATTGGCAGAAAGACAGTGCATAAATGCAGCAGCTTGCTTGTGGAGCTGGGACATCCCACCAATGGCTTTAGCCACCTCTTCTGAAGGAGATGTGCTGGCTGCCAATAGGGTACCAGATGAAGATCAAGGTATTGCTTTTAGAGTTTAGAGCCCTAAACAGCTTGGGGCCAGGTTAGCTAAGGTTACCTAATCAAGCCATCCCATACATTGCAATCAGCCAAGAGGAAAGAAATAACACCCTCTTACCTGCAGGCAAGCAGCAATCACACCCAGAAAGGCAAACTCTCAGGCTGATGCAGGCAAAACAGACACATTCCTGCTGACTGGGAGAGAAATTTTAGCAGGGGCCAGGATGATGCCAACCAGCCTCTCCCTGCTTTGTTCTCCTGTACACCTGTTCCCTTGTATACCCCTGTGCACCTCAGTGGATTTCCTGCGGAACTTTCTTTTCCCAGCGATCCTTCCCCCCCACACACACACTTTAATATATTTATGTATTTATTGCATTTATATCCAGGAGGCGCACTTCATTGTCTCACAAGACAGATGGATTCCAGCACTATTCCCCTTTTCACTCCCAGGAGCTCAAGGTGTCATGCACGGTCCCGTCCCCCCCCCCCCCGGTTTAATGCCCACAACAACCCCATGAGGTAGGTTTGGCTGAGAGGCAGTGAGTGGCCCCAGGTCACACACAGTGAGATTCACGGGGATTCAAAGCCTGGTCTCCCGAGTCCTGGTCCGACACTCTAGCCCAGCCTCTCTCAATTACAGGTTCACATACGTTGTTGGACTATGACTCCGATCATCCATAGCCAGCAGAAGCAGCAGTCAGGGATGAAGGGAGTGGTAGTCCAACAACATCAGGCAACCCCAGGTTGAGAAAGGCTGCTTTGACCACTGCACGGCACTGCCTCGAGCGCCAACCTACCTGACAAACATAGTAAATAAAATAAAGCATTTGTTTTCACCAAGTTGCTTAACTTTTGCCACCCTGCACAAGAACAATTTGAACATGGTGTATTTTTCTTTTCTAGCATTCTGTCAATGTAAGTATTTGAAAGGGTGTGTGTATATTTCTGCGACGGTAAACTTTGGGGAGACAAAAACACTGATAAGCAAAAGTGGGAGTTCTTAAAGTAACTGGAGGGGAACGCAATGAAAAGTTGGCCAGGAGAATCTGAAAGGAAAGGCCTTTGCCACAATTCATGTAATAAGAAATAAATAAATGTAGCTATAGGTGCCACCTAGTGGCTTCAAATCTAAACTGCAAGTCAGAGAGTCACTGAAGAAAACTGAAGGTTTTGGAGATCATCATCAGTTTCCCCTGCTGCCTGCCAGTTACTTTAACTGGGGCTGCAGAGTAATATTCAAGCCCATTTTCAATCCATACCATTCTAGTTGTTTCATTTGCAATAGGGATATCCTCGATATCCCATATTCCCGCTGATGAGGAGGGAACATGCAACCTCTGTTCTGCATAACGTCTTTTCTCTGCAAGCCCTCCTATTAACCTGTTTCAGGATATGTGAAACCTTGCTCAGTGGCACAATTGGTTATCTAATGTTGAAGCATCGCTTGCATTGGGGCTTGTTGGGGATAGGGGTGAAGATCAGAGTTTTCTCTTCACAATTGGGACATGTATCTGGTAAACTTGCTGTTTTCTAAAAGGCTAGGTAAGGCTGAAGGGAGGTCGAATTAGATAACACCACCACAGCTAATTAAGCAAATGAATGCTTGCAGAAGATGGGGTAGCACCAGTAAATATTCCATTTTAGGGAAAGAAACACTCATATGGCTTTTGCTCTGGGCACACGCCTTGCAGAGACAATTAAGCAGTTTAATTTGAATGTGTAGGGAAAAGTATCCCCCAGAAGATGTCAGAATTTAATGTGCTGGCACCACTTCTTTGTAATCCCAAAGTCCAGCCCCACAGTCTCCTATCATGCAAGAAAATGCTGAGGAAATCATTAAGGTATCCTATAATGCAGAGAAACAAACAGACTAGATAAAAAGATTGCTGAGTTGGTGTAACTTCCAAGTTGAAGCCTGAGGCCACACATTTGTTCCCTAGGGGAAGGAGATGAGGGCAGGTCTTTCAGAACCATCTCCTCCTATTCTGTTGTTACACCCGTAATGATCAAAGTTGAATTTAGATTATAGCATTAAGCACTGATGCCTTTTTCCTTCCTCCTTTTTCAAGTTCCATCACCGAGAGACATGAGGGTTTAGCCCACTGTGAATATTTATAAGACTTGCTGCAATGGTTGAGTGTTTTGTCTTGTACAACTACATCTAAAAGCCTTGTTTTGAGAATAATACCCTGAGCAGTAGAATTCAGGCAGGACACAGTCTGATGCCTGGAGTTAAAATAAAATTAAAGACCTTGTTACTCTATGAAAGACTTTCAAAAATTAATCTGCAACACCCCACACAGCACCAGGGGGCTTAAATACTTTATTGACCAAACGAGCATTTGCAGTCTCTGTTGCCAGAGTTAGGAGGACCCAGCAGCCATTTATCTTCCCCCACACAATCCTCTTGCAGCCATAAATCTTTTGCCTGACTCTCTGAGCATTAAGAGTAGGCTGGCATGACTGCCTTTACTTGTGTTCACTACAAAACAAACCAGAGGTTTCAGTGTTTCGTGAAAAATCATACACAGTTGGAAATGTAATCTCTCCAGGTGCATGCATATGGATTCATTTTCTGTGCCCCATATTTAACAGCTTGTAAGATAAAATAAATGGGACGAGGGTGGCGCTGTGATCTAAACCACTGAGCCTTCGGCTTGCTGGTCAAAATGTCAGCAGTTTGAATCCCCCCGACAGGGTAAGCTCCCGTTGCTCTGTCCCAGCTCCTGCCAATCTAGCAGTTCGAAAGCACACCGCAAAGTGCAAGTAGATAAATAGGTACCTCTCTGGTGGGAAGGTAAATTTGTTTCCATGCCATGTTCTGGTTTTGGTGTTCTGTTGCGCCAGAAGCAGCTTAGTCATGCTGGCCACATGACCCAGAAAAACTGTCTGAGGACAAATGCTGGCTCCCTCAGCCTGTAAAGAGATGAGCGCCGCAACCCGAGTCGTCTGCGACTGAACTTAACTGTCAGGGGTCCTTTACCTTTTTTAAAAAAAGATAAAATTAGGAATATTTTGCCTGGAACCAGCAGTCATGAGACGATCTCTGGAGTTTGGCTATTTAATATCAGTCGTTGACTTTACTTCCATCCTGTTCTGCTTCTTCTTTCTTGTTCCAGTAACATTATTTTTCTGTTTGAAGTACTGTATATTCTGCAGGAATCCCACTAGATGGAGCAGGGCAGCAGATTTGTAATATAGAGTGGTGTGTGACGGTCAATGCAGTTTGTGATGGCCTGGGATTCCGATTCGGAGGATGAAACAGAGGAATCCCAGCCTGCACAGGAGTCCCTGCCTCCAGGGCCGGCTGAACTGGGGCAAGGCCTAGAGGCTGAAGAGCCTGCACCTGTGGCAGTGCAGCAGGAGCTGGCCCCAGGTGAAGTCCTCCTGGCCCCAGAGGGGCCTGATGACTCAGTGGCCACAGGTGAGCCTCCTCCAGGGCCCAGTAACCCTTCGGCCTCTCCTGATCTGCAGAGGCTTAGGGCAGAGAGGCGAAGGGAACTAGTTGCCCCCAGGAGGAGTGCTCGCCTTAAGGCCAGAGTAGGCGGGGCTCCTGGGGGTCGGGACCGCCCCTGACCTTAGAAGAGGATAAAAGCCCACTCATCCCAGCCCCAGGTTGTGGGAGCAACGTCGTTGTTGGCTTCGGACCTTCCTGTGATCCTGATCCTTGCTCGGCCTCCTGTTCCTGACTAACCGGTACTCCTGTTCCCTGCTCGGCCTCCTGTTCCCGACCATCCGGTGTTCCTGTTACCTGCTCAGCCTTCTGTTCCAGCGTTCCTGTTCCCCGCCTGTCTCTCTGCATCGGACCTCGCCCCGCTTCGTGTGGACTCTGCTACACTCACGGTACCTTACCCCCGGGACCAGCACAGTTTGCTCCCGCCACACCCGCACTCCCCCTTCGTAGGGGTGCGTTCGGGAAGAGCCAGAGGCCATGGAGGACCAGGCGGCTGCACTGGTGACTTTGGCCCAGGAGAACCAGGCCTTGACTCACACCGTGCAGCAGCTCAGTGACGCGGTCGTGGCACTTCAGCAACGCTTAGAAGCCCTACCGGCTCCTGGGGCCGACGCCCCGACTCCTGGCAAGTACCCAGTGGCTTTGCCTGAGAAATTTGATGGAGCCCCAGCCAGCTTTCCTATGTTCCTGGCCCAGGCCAAGCTATATATTCAGGGGCGAGCCCGGAACTTTCCTGACGACCGCACCAAGGTGCACTTTTTGATTAGTTTGTTAAAGGACCAGGCGGCCAAGTGGGCGTTGTCGCTACTCAGGCAAGACTCCCCCTTGCTGGCAGACTATACGGGGTTTTGCAATCGTTTGGAGGCCGTGTTCGGCAACCCCCAGAAAGGGAGTCAAGCCAACCGGGCGATTCGGCGGTTGAGGCAGGGCAAGTCCACGGTGGCCGCATACACCACAGAATTCCGGCTGCTGGCACAGGACTTGACCTGGAACGACTCGGCTCTCCGGGACCAGTATCTCGAGGGGCTTTCAGATGAGATACTGGACCAGCTGGCCACGATGGAACGCCCCACCACGCTAGACACCCTTATCCAATGGAGTCTACAGATTGACGATCGGCTAGAGGACCGGCGTCAGGCTCGGGACCGCCGGCACCTCCAGTTCTTGGCCCCAGTGTCTACCAGCAGCCCCACGGGCCCAGCTAAGTCATTGGAGGAACCTATGCAGCTTGGGGCAGTGCGGCCACGCCTCTCCCCCGCAGAGAAGTCGCGGCGTCGGGAGGGGAATCTTTGTCTCTATTGTGGCGGAAGCGGACACTATGCAAGGTCCTGTCCTGAGAAACGCCAGCCGCAGGGAAACCACCAAACCCCAGTAGCTGATGGCCCTGGCTACCTGGGGTCCCAAACAGCACAGAAGGGGGCCGCACCAATTGAATTACAATACCTTATGGTTCCGGTACATCTATACCCTCCAGGAGGGCCATGGATTCTTACCCATGCGCTGGTGGATTCGGGCGCAACCCGCTCTTATATGGACGCTGCTTTTGCTGCCCAGCATCGGGTGCCACTGCGGAACAAGCCAGAACCGGTGCAGGTGGAGGCAATCGACGGACGGCCCCTGCGTTCGGGTGCCGTCACTCAGGAGACCCAGCCCCTGGTCCTGTGCCTCCAGGAGCACCGTGAGATGCGAACTCTGGATATTGCCTCCATGCCCCGGTTCCCCCTGGTGCTTGGGATGGACTGGCTGGAGGCTCACAATGTGCGGATTGACTGGGTCAAACGGACTGTACACTTCCCAGACCCCAGTTCTCCTGCTGAGACTGAGATGCTAGCAGCTGCGCCCACTGAGGAGGTTGCTGCAACGCTCCCCGCTGAATACCGGGACTATCACGACGTGTTTGAGGAACGGGGGGCAGACCAGCTGCCGCCGCATCGGTCCTTTGACTGTGGCATAGACCTCCAGCCCGGAGCGCCTCTACCGGTGAGTCGCTTATACTCGTTAACCGAGCCAGAGCGCGAGGCTTTACAGGACTTCTTGCGCAAGAACCTGGAGCGTGGGTTCATTAGGCCTTCTACCTCGCCCACTGCTGCGCCAGTGCTCTTTGTTAAAAAGAAATGTGGGGAGCTCCGCCTTTGCTATGATTACCGGGCCCTGAACAAAATCACCATCCCGGACCGGTACCCTTTGCCCCTTATTTCGGAGTTACTGGAGCGGGTGCAAGGGGCGCAGGTGTTCACCAAGCTAGACCTCCGGGGTGCCTACAATTTGATTCGGATCCGCGCCGGGGATGAGTGGAAGACCGCATTTGGGACCCGGTACGGACAGTTCGAATACCTGGTTATGCCCTTTGGTTTGTGCAACGCGCCTGCTGTGTTCCAACGGTACATCAACCACGTGTTCCAGGACTTGCTAGACAAGTACGTGGTGGTGTACTTGGATGACATTCTGGTTTACTCCCGTGACCCGGCGTGCCACGAAGGCCATGTCCGGACCGTGCTGCAGCGCTTGCGCGAGCATCGTCTGTATGCAAAGCTCAGCAAGTGCGAGTTTCATCAGCGGTCAGTGGACTTCCTGGGTCACCGACTCTCACCAGGTGGGGTGCAGATGGATCCTGGGAAGGTGGCAGCGGTTCGAGAATGGGCGGCACCTCGGAACCGCAAGGACCTACAGCGTTTCCTGAGGTTCGCCAACTATTACCGAACCTTCATTGCGGACTATGCTCACCGCACCACTCCGTTGACCCGACTACTGCGCCCCAAGACGCCGTTTTCCTGGGACAAGGAGGCGGAGGAGGCGTTTCAAGGGTTGAAGGCCTGTTTCCAGAGAGCGCCAATCTTGCAACATCCGGATCCTTCTCGACCCTTTGTGGTAGAGACTGACGCCTCCAGTACGGCTCTCGGTGCCGTCTTGTCTCAGCAGCACGGACCGGAAGCGCCACTTTTACCCTGCGCCTTCTATTCCCGCCAGCTCCTCCCAGCGGAGTGTAACTATACTGTGTGGGAGCGGGAACTACTGGCCATCAAGGTAGCCTTTGAGGTCTGGCGCCACCATCTTGAGGGGGCACGACATCCGGTGGAGGTGAGAACCGACCACCGGAACCTGGAGTACCTCCAGACCACCCGCAAGCTGAACCAAAGACAGATCCGATGGGCGTTGTTCTTTTCCCGGTTCCAGTTTCGGATCCGCTACATCCCTAGCTCTCAGAATCAGAAGGCGGATGCTCTGTCCCGGAAACCTGAAGACAACGCAGACACGGTACAGCAAGCAGAACCCACCACGATTCTACCTCCGGCTGCATTCCTGGCCACCCAGGAGGCGCAGCCACTGCAGGTTCGGGTGCGGGAACAGCAGCGGGTCGACGCTTGGGCCCAGGATCGTCTCCGGGAGCTGGCTGAAGGGTCCAGTCCACAATATCCGGGGCTGGTCCTGCATCAGGGCCTGCTGCTGCACCACGGTCGTCTGTACGTCCCACCAGGGCCACTACGGCTGGAGGTTCTCCGGATGGCCCATGATGCCCCAGCAGCGGGGCACTTTGGACGGTATCGGACCACCCATTTGGTCAGTCGGGAGTTTTGGTGGCCCCGCCTGAAGGCTGACGTGGCTCGCTACGTTGCTGGTTGTGATGTCTGCCGTCGCGCCAAGGGTCCTACCGGGCGACCCCCCCGGCCTACTTCAGCCATTGCCAGTTCCACCGCGCCCTTGGCACACGGTTTCGTTGGACTTTGTAGTGGAATTACCCTCGTCTCGTGGCTGTACCTGCCTTCTGGTTTTCTCCGACCATTTCACCAAGATGGTACACTGCGCTCCCTGTCCATCTGTACCCACAGCCAAGGAAACTGCGCAGCTGTACCTTCAGCATGTCTTCCGCCTGCATGGACTACCTGAGCGCGTGGCGTCCGACCGGGGCGTTCAGTTCACATCCCGGTTCTGGCGAGCATTACACCAGACCCTCGGGACAGAGGTCTGCCTCTCGTCAGCCTACCACCCACAGACCGATGGCCAGACGGAACGGGCGAACGCGGTGCTAGAGCAGTACCTCCGGTGTTACTGCAGCTACCAGCAGGATGACTGGGTCGACCACTTGGCATTGGTGGAGTTCGCCTATAACAACGCGGTGAATGCGTCCACCCAGCAGACCCCGTTCCAGGCCAGCTATGGTTATCATCCACGGCTGTTTCCAGAGGTGCTGCCGGCATCCGCGGTCCCGGCAGTGACGGAGTGGCTTCAAGAGCTCCAGTCCCAGCAACAGCTTTTGGTGGAGCAACTGCACCAGGCCAAGGAAGCGTACAAAGCCCAGGCCGACCGCCACCGCCAGGTGGGGCCGGAACTTCGCGTCGGTGACCTGGTTTGGCTCTCCACTCGCCATCTCCACCCCTCTCAACCTTCGCGGAAGTTGGACGCCCGCTTCACCGGCCCGTTCCCTATCGTGGACCAAGTCTCTCCTGTGGCATTCCGCCTCCGGTTACCCGCAACCCTGAAGGTTCACCCGGTCTTCCACAGGTCCCTTTTGAGTCCTGTGGCCCCACCCGACGAGTTCCACCCGAACCGTCCCCAACCGCAGCCAGTGTTGGTTCAGGGAGAGCCTGAGTACGAGGTGGAACGCATCCTGGACTCCCGATACCGCAGGGGAAAGCTACAGTATCTCATTGACTGGAAGGGGTACGGACCGGAGGACCGTTCCTGGGAACCAGCGGCCAACGTCCACGCACCTGCCTGCCTCCGAGAGTTCCATGCGACGTACCCCGGCAAGCCTGGTCCGGACCCTCGGTTGAGGGGGGGGGCCTGGGAGGGGGGATGGTGTGATGGCCTGGGATTCCGATTCAGAGGATGAAACAGAGGAATCCCAGCCTGCACAGGAGTCCCCGCCTCCAGGGCCGGCTGAACTGGGGCAAGGCCTAGAGGCTGAAGAGCCTGCACCTGTGGCAGTGCAGCAGGAGCTGGCCCCAGGTGAAGTCCTCCTGGCCCCAGAGGGGCCTGATGACTCAGTGGCCACAGGTGAGCCTCCTCCAGGGCCCAGTAACCCTTCGGCCTCTCCTGATCTGCAGAGGCTTAGGGCAGAGAGGCGAAGGGAACTAGTTGCCCCCAGGAGGAGTGCTCGCCTTAAGGCCAGAGTAGGCGGGGCTCCTGGGGGTCGGGACCGCCCCTGACCTTAGAAGAGGATAAAAGCCCACTCATCCCGGCCCCAGGTTGCGGGAGCAACGTCGTTGTTGGCTTCGGACCTTCCTGTGATCCTGATCCTTGCTCGGCCTCCTGTTCCTGACTAACCGGTACTCCTGTTCCCTGCTCGGCCTCCTGTTCCCGACCATCCGGTGTTCCTGTTACCTGCTCAGCCTTCTGTTCCAGCGTTCCTGTTCCCCACCCGTCTCTCTGCATCGGACCTCGCCCCGCTTCGTGTGGACTCTGCTACACTCACGGTACCTTACCCCCGGGACCAGCACACAGTTGTTTAGTTGGAAAGGAGGGTGTCTGGGAAGAGAGGGGTGAGGATCATGTGAAGGCATACAAACCCCACTGCGGGAGATGTGTTTTAGACTTCTGCCATAGAAGGAAGGAAAGAGAAAAGCTCAGATAAGGTGTAAAAAAACACATTGAAAGAACATGGCGGGAAGGGGGTTTGCTGGTTAAAATACATAGCATCATAGAATGGCAGGGTTGGAAAGGAACCCAAGCGTAATCTAGTCCAACTCCTGCAATTCAGGAAACTCAGCGAAGCATCCATGACAGATGGCCATCCAATCTCTGCTTATGTGTACAGTGTCTACATTTGGCCATGTTTTCCAGAATGGGAATGAGCTTGAGTGGTCCTCAAGTTCACTTGTCTCTTCTAACCCAGCTGCATGGAGATCAAAAGTTTTCATGTCCATTTTGGATTAACCAACATTGAGTATTACATCTGAACCATAAACAGTGGTTGATCTTAGAATCATAGAATCATAGAATCATAGAATCATAGAATCATAGAATCATAGAATCATAGAGTTGGAAGAGACCACAAGGGCCATCGAGTCCAACCCCCTGCCAAGCAGGAAACACCATCAGAGCACTTCTGACATATGGTTGTCAAGCCTCCGCTTAAAGACCTCCAAAGTAGGAGACTCCACCACACTCCTTGGCAGCAAATTCCACTGTCGAACAGCTCTTACTGTCAGGAAGTTCTTCCTAATGTTTAGGTGGAATCTTCTTTCTTGTAGTTTGGATCCATTGCTCCGTGTCCGCTTCTCTGGAGCAGCAGAAAACAACCTTTCTCCCTCCTCTATGTGACATCCTTTTATATATTTGAACATGGCTATCATATCACCCCTTAACCTCCTCTTCTCCAGGCTAAACATGCCCAGCTCCCTTAACCGTTCCTCATAAGGCATCGTTTCCAGGCCTTTGACCATTTTGGTTGCCCTCCTCTGGACACGTTCCAGTTTGTCAGTGTCCTTCTTGAACTGTGGTGCCCAGAACTGGACACAGTACTCCAGGTGAGGTCTGACCAGAGCAGAATACAGTGGCACTATTACTTCCCTTGATCTAGATGCTATACTCCTATTGATGAGGCCCAGAATTGCATTGGCTTTTTTAGCTGCCGTGTCACACTGTTGGCTCATGTCAAGTTTGTGGTCAACTATGATTTGTTGGAAACAAGCCAGATTTGTAACCTGTGGTTGGAAGTTGATGTTTGAAACAAACCATGATCAAAATTAACCACACTTTGTCAGATTTGGACGGCATAAGGGACCATGGTTAGTTAAAAAGAACAAAAGCAAAAGCTTCCAATACTTTTTGGTCATTTAGGGGTGAAGAGGCCATGGGAAGTATGTGAGAGGTGAAGGCTTGTACATGTTCATTTGTTTCCTAATAAATCGTGGCTTATTACGATACCTGAATGCAGGCATTGTGTCAATGTGTTCGTGAGTCGATGCCTATTAATGTTATTAATATATAAAGCCTTTATTTTGTTCTTTGTGCTTATGCAGAGACAACATGGTCCCTGCCAGCAGACTTGTGGTCCAATAGACAGAATACTATAAGCAGAATTCAAAAGGGGAAAGGAACAGGGAGAACAACAAAAAAATGGGAAAATCAAGGTGCCAATTCTTAGAGCATTATACACCTTTCCCACCAACCATGTTTAACTGAAAGTGGGGCAACTTAGATGGCCTGTTCTTTGCAGGGAAATATCCTCATGAGGTAGCATTACCCTGTGCTTCATCCCACATTTATCCATGTGCTGAAAATGCTTGTGCAGTTGTGGGAAATTCAGCTACTGAACATGAATTTTATATTTTCTGGGGCTGTGTTTAAAGGTTGCAATTTTGTGATGAGTGAATGAGTGGAACTGAGGGGTCTTCAGAAGAAAGTCCTCCCTGCTAACACCACAGGGATGGATTCAGCAACCCTGCTCTGCTAACAGAAGCCAGAGCAAGGACTCCCACTAGTGAAATGGGGCTCCTCCCTCTCCTCTCCTGGCATCTCCCTGAAAACTACTATGGAGTGGTTGGGAGAATCCCCCAGAACAGCCCAGGGGGGCAGAGATTTGCTTCATCGGGCAGCAGAAATGCTTGCACTGGTGGAACAATCTCCTTACTATAAAGCTGAATTCCTGCTAAAGCATGCCTTGCATGGGGATTGGACTATATGACTCTAGGGGTCCCTTCCAACTCTACAATTCTATGATTCTATGCAGCTAACATTTACTTACCTTCTTGCTTGCTTGTTTATTTATTTTGTGGTTTATAGACCACCCATCACTGTGGCTGTTTCCAAGGAGATTCACAATATAGTAGTTTGAAGTATATAATTCAAAAAGAAAACAGCATATAAAGAGACACTCTCTCCTGACAAGTCTTACTATTATTTATTTATTTATTTATACCCCACCCATCTGGCTGGGTTTCCCCAGCCACTCTGGGCGGCTTCCAACACAATATTAAAAATACAATAAAACATCAAACATTAAAAACTTCCCTAAAAAGGGCTGCCTTCAGATGTCTTCTAAAAGTCAGATAGTTGTTTGTTTCCTTGACATCTGATGTGAGGGCGTTCCACAGGGCGGGTGCCACTACCGAGAAGGCCATCTGTCTGGTTCCCTGTAACCTCACTTCTCTCAGAGAGGGAACTGCCAGAAGGCCCTCGGAGTTGGACCTCAATGTCCGGGCTGAACGATGGGGATGGAGACGCTCCTTCAGGTATACTGGGCTGAGGCCGTTTAGGGCTTTAAAGGTCAAAATCAACACTTTGAATTGTGCTTGGAAACATACTGGGACAATGGAAAAGCCTTTCTTTGCCTGACCACCAGAAGACATCAGACAAGTTGGGGCTGACAAGAATCCTTGGGAAGACCTCTTCCAGTCAATAATATTGTCATTTTGGAGGGGGAATTCCTTTTTTCTGTCTAAATCATGGTCACTTTTTGCACCCAAACATCTATATTCAATTAGAAGAAGTCAAATAAGACCTCAATTTTTCTACACAATTAGAACTGTCTGACTAATTATTTAGTTCAACTAAAAATAGGAATTACTTGAAGCTAAATGAATCACATCAATTGTAATTAGATTCTATAGCAAAAACCAGACTCAAGTCAAGATTATTATTGAGCTGCTAATATGTCAGAAGAGGTAATGGGCCATAGACCAAATTAGGGGTGTATGTGTGTCAGGCAACACATCTGAGGCCCAGGCTCAGAACCCCTCTAGGATCTATGATGTTATAAAATAGATTTTTGGCCCCCACCAACAAGCTTTTTCCTCTTTCTCACATGTACCAAGGTGGAAGGAAGGTGAACTAAATATTTCATGTTTTTTAGTAGCCCTGACACTTGCTGCGTGTGCTTACAGAAATATTCAGTGCCTGAAGCATGAGCCACGATAGGAAATGGATGCCTTAGTGGGAAAGGATGTGTGTGTCTTGGGGATGCAGCCCCTCAACACAGAATTGACCGTGTTTGAAATGTGATTACTTTTTAACATCTTGCAGTGGGTATTCTCCAACTGAGACTCATTCTGAATCACATGTGGGTTGTGGTGTTTGGAAGGGACGTGGGTGGTGCTGTGGTCTAAACCACTGAGCCCCTTGAGATTACAGATCGGAAGGTGGGAAGTTCGAATCCCCGCAACGGGGTGAGCTCCTGTTGCTCTGTCCAAGCTCCTGCCAACCTAGCAGTTCAAAAGCAGGGCAGTACAGTGGTACCTCGGGATGCGAACGAGATCCATTCCAGAGCCCCGTTCGCATACCGAATGGAACATAAGACATGACAGTGCGTCTGCGGGTCGCGTTTTGCCGCTTCTGCGCATGCATGTGATGTCATTTTGACCGTCTGCACATGCGCGAGCGGTGAAACCAGGAAGTAACGCGCTCCATTACTTCCGGGTCGCCATGGAGCGCAACCTGAAAGCACTCTACCTGAAGCATATTTATCCCGAGGTATGACTGTACAAGTAGATAAATAGGTACCACTGTGATAGGAAGGTAAACAGTGTTTCTGTGTGCTCTGGCTTCCATCACAGTGTTCCATTGCACCAGAAGCAGTTTACCGTATTTTTCGCCCCATAAGACGCACCGGCCCATAAGACGCACCTAGATTTTAGGGGGGGAAATAAAGGAAAAAAAAATTATTTCCCCCCCAGGTGCGCTGCGCTAATCCAGAAGCTTGGGGCAAGCTGAGGTCAGCGCGCCCCAAGCTTCTGCGTGCCGGCAAGCAGTCCGCTGCCGCCCCAAGCCTCCCGCACCCGGCAGGAGGTCCCGCTGGGTGCGCAAGGCTTGGGGCGGCAGCGGACTGCTTGCGCGCACCTAGAAGCTTGGGGCGTGCTGAGCTCAGCACGCCCCAAGCTTCTGCATGCCGGCAAGCAGTCCGCTGCCGCCCCAAGCCTCCCGCACCCGGCAGGAGGTCCCGCCGGGTGCGCAAGGCTTGGGGCGGCAGCGGACTGCTTGCGCGCACCTAGAAGCTTCCAAGCTTCTGCATGCCGGCAAGCAGTCCGCTGCCGCCCCAAGCCTCCCGCACCCGGCAGGAGGTCCCGCTGGGTGCGCAAGGCTTGGGGCGGCAGCGGACTGCTTGCACGCACCTAGAAGCTTGGGGTGTGCTGAGCTCAGCACGCCCCAGGCTTCTGCATGCCGGCAAGCAGTCCGCTGCCGCCCCAAGCCTCCCGCACCCGGCAGGAGGTCCCGCCGGGTGCGCAAGGCTTGGGGCGGCAGCGGACTGCTTGCGCGCACCGAGAAGCTTGGGGCGGGCTGAGCTCAGCACGCCCCAAGCTTCTGCATGCCGGCAAGCAGTCCGCTGCCGCCCCAAGCCTCCCGCACCCGGCAGGAGGTCCCGCTGGGTGCGCAAGGCTTGGGG
Source organism: Podarcis bocagei (assembly GCF_964188305.1). NCBI lineage: Eukaryota > Metazoa > Chordata > Lepidosauria > Squamata > Lacertidae > Podarcis > Podarcis bocagei. Next base: position 73,431,091 of record NC_138134.1, on the reverse strand, counting down.
CGGCAGCGGACTGCTTGCGCGCACCTAGAAGCTTGGGGCGTGCTGAGCTCAGCACGCCCCAAGCTTCTGCATGCCGGCAAGCAGTCCGCTGCCGCCCCAAGCCTCCCACACCCGGCAGGAGGTCCCGCCGGGTGCGCAAGGCTTGGGGCGGCAGCGGACTGCTTGCGCGCACCTAGAAGCTTGGGGTGTGCTGAGCTCAGCACGCCCCAGGCTTCTGCATGCCGGCAAGCAGTCCGCTGCCGCCCCAAGCCTCCCGCACCCGGCAGGAGGTCCCGCCGGGTGCGCAAGGCTTGGGGCGGCAGCGGACTGCTTGCACGCACCTAGAAGCTTGGGGCGTGCTGAGCTCAGCACGCCCCAAGCTTCTGCATGCCGGCAAGCAGTCCGCTGCCGCCCCAAGCCTCCCGCACCCAGCAAGAGGTCCCGCTGGGTGCGCAAGGCTTGGGGCGGCAGCGGACTGCTTGCACGCACCTAGAAGCTTGGGGTGTGCTGAGCTCAGCACGCCCCAGGCTTCTGCATGCCGGCAAGCAGTCCGCTGCCGCCCCAAGCCTCCCGCACCCGGCAGGAGGTCCCGCCGGGTGCGCAAGGCTTGGGGCGGCAGCGGACTGCTTGCGCGCACCGAGAAGCTTGGGGCGGGCTGAGCTCAGCACGCCCCAAGCTTCTGCATGCCGGCAAGCAGTCCGCTGCCGCCCCAAGCCTCCCGCACCCGGCACGAGGTCCCGCTGGGTGCGCAAGGCTTGGGGCGGCAGCGGACTGCTTGCGCGCACCTAGAAGCTTGGGGCGTGCTGAGCTCAGCACGCCCCAAGCTTCTGCATGCCGGCAAGCAGTCCGCTGCCGCCCCAAGCCTCCCGCACCCGGCAGGAGGTCCCGCCGGGTGCGCAAGGCTTGGGGCGGCAGCGGACTGCTTGCGCGCACCTAGAAGCTTGGGGCGTGCTGAGGTCAGCACGCCCCAAGCTTCTGCATGCCGGCAAGCAGTCCGCTGCCGCCCCAAGCCTCCCGCACCCGGCAGGAGGTCCCGCCGGGTGTGCAAGGCTTGGGGCGGCAGCGGACTGCTTGCGCGCACCGAGAAGCTTGGGGCGGGCTGAGCTCAGCACGCCCCAAGCTTCTGCATGCCGGCAAGCAGTCCGCTGCCGCCCCAAGCCTCCCGCACCCGGCAGGAGGTCTCGCTGGGTGCGCAAGGCTTGGGGCGGCAGCGGACTGCTTGCGCGCACCTAGAAGCTTGGGGCGTGCTGAGCTCAGCACGCCCCAAGCTTCTGCATGCCGGCAAGCAGTCCGCTGCCGCCCCAAGCCTCCCGCACCCGGCAGGAGGTCCTGCCGGGTGCGCGAGGCTTGGGGCGGCAGCGGACTGCTTGCGCGCACCTAGAAGCTTGGGGCCAGCTGAGCTCAGTCCGCCCCAAGCTTCTAGGTGCGCGCAAGCAGTCCGCTGCCGCCCCAAGCCTCGCGCACCCAGCGGGACCTCCTGCCGGGTGCGGGAGGCTTGGGGCGGCAGCGGACTGCTTGCGCGCACCGAGAAGCTTGGGGCGGGCTGAGCTCATCTGGCCCCAAGCTTCTCGGTGCGCGCAAGCAGTCCGCTGCCGCCCCAAGCCTCGTGCACCCAGCGGGACCTCCTGCCGGGTGCGGGAGGCTTGGGGCGGCAGCGGACTGCTTGCCGGCATGCAGAAGCCTGGGGCGTGCTGAGCTCAGCACGCCCCAAGCTTCTCGGTGCGCGCAAGCAGTCCGCTGCCGCCCCAAGCCTCGCGCACCCGGTGGGACCTCCTGCCGGGTGCGCGAGGCTTGCAGACACTCGCCCGAAGCAGGGGGAGCCCTCCAGAGGGCTCCCCGTGCTTCGGGCGACAGGCTGCCGCCCCAAGCCTCGCGCACCCGGCCGGACCTCCTGCCGGGCGCGCGAGGCTTGCAGGCATTCGCCCCATAAGACGCACCCCGATTTCCCCTTCATTTTTGGAGGGGAAAAAGTGCGTCTTATGGGGCGAAAAATACGGTAGTTATGCTGGCCACATGACCTGGAAAGCTGTCTGTGGGCAAACACCAGCTCCCTCAGTTTGAAAGTGAGATGAGCATCACAACCCCATAGTTGTCTTTGACTGGATGTAACCGTCCAGGGGTCCTTTATACCTTTTTACCTTTTTGTGGTGTTTGCCATCAGTGGTCATAAAATGGGAGCTCCCAAGGTGGGCTTATGTAGGTTTTCATTCAATAGCAGATGTTGTAGAAGGACACAAATTTGTCCTGTCATGAAAGCAGGTTTCCCAGTAAGAAGCATGACAGTTGCACAGTGTTGGGTGGTCATAGGCCTAGAGGGTTCTCTCTTGCATCAACGGTTTGAAGATCTGGAAGTGTGGGACGGACTGCTGACTTTGCCACACCTTCGTATTCGCAAGGGGCAGAATGTGGCAGTGACAGTTTGGTGTGAAGATCACAAGTGATCACCTGAACCCGATTATGTGACTGCCTTTGTTAATGTGGAGCAGCTCCTTTACTGCCTGATCATAAACAAATTCTCTTCCTAGTAAGGATGCTCTACCCTGCCAATTAGGATGCATAAATCCAATTGACTTTGTCAATAAATTTAAGACGTCTGTCTGTAGCATTGCAGCATTGTTGCTCAAAAGAACTGGCCCATCTGGACCCTCCTTCTCAATTTGTACCTAAAATATGCAAAACAAAAACTGCTCTCAGCAACTCCCTCTCCTTGCTCTTCTGCACTGTAGGAGCAGATGAGCAGCATCTAGCAGCAGAGGAAGTCGCCTGGAACAGGCTGACAAATAGAATATACAGCAGATGTATTGCATCTGTCCGCTTTTCCATCTGGGAAACCTGGACACATGACATTCTCCTCCAGACTCTGCATGGACCTAAAACAAACAGAAAATTAAAGGAGGAACAGAAAATATTTTCCACACTGCTGAACCTTGAAAAATACATTGAATACTTAACTTCCTGTTGTGAATGCATTACCTAAGGAAATAGGTTTTGGTTTGGGAGAACGCTTGGGGGGATTAGCCCTCCCCCCACATCCATTATTTTGTTAGATGTGCTAGGCAGGTTTTGCAAAGTGATTCTTTGCTCTGAGTTAACTGCATTGCTGGCAGTATTTAACTTCCTTCACTTAATTTATATTTGATAGGTATCACTGCAGACAATGGCTTGTCTCCAGCTAAGTTAAGAGCAGACCCATTGAAATTGATGGACCTAAGTTAGTTATGGACCTATGTCAGGGTCTACTCTGAGTAAGAGTAATTGTGTGTGTGTGTGTGTGTGTGTGTGTGTGTGTGTGTGTGTCCACATTACACACTAGCTGAGCTGAGTTGTTCTACTGCATTAGTATTATTATTGTTATGAAAGTTATATCCTTCCTCACAAAGAAGCCCAGGCTGGCAAACAGCAAACAATAAAAAAATTAAAACATCTAAAAGCAGGTCCAATACAGATGTGAACGGGGAAGGATCTGTACTTAAAAGGCTTATTGGATGTGAAAGGGACTAAAAAGACCACAGATATAGTGCCCATCTAACAGTGAATGGAAGGAAATTCCAAAGAGTAGATGCCAAAACACTAAAGGCCTGACTCCTCTATTGTGCAGAATAGAGCTCCTGTTAAGGTGGTACTTGCAGGAGTCTCACACTTTCAGACCTCATTGATTGACTAGGTATAAAAGAGATGAGTACCTTGGCCCCAAGCTGTATAGGGCTATAGTCACCAAGAGCAGCACCTGGAACTTGTCCTGGGAGCCAGTTGGCAGCCACTGCAATTATTTCAGCAGCAGCATAACATGGTGGTGATATCCTGCCCCAGGGAGCAGTTGAGTTGTCACATTTTGCACCAGTTCCAGTTTTTGGAGGAACTTCTTGGGCAGCCCCACGTGGAGGACTTGGTCTGAAATTACATGCATTCTCTAATGATGGGAAGGGGAAGGGCTCCCAGAATGTTTGGCTGGCTCAGATCACTTATGTTCTGCAGTACTAAGTAATTACTTGTATGGATTGAATTCACCTCAGGTGTAACTTACCACCCAACAGACGTTGGGCTGAGAGTCATCAGTTGATGATCTATTGAGTAAAGTTACTTCCATGGCTGGATCAGTGTGTAGAGCAGAGCTAGAGGACTTTTTCAGCCCAAGGGCCACATCACCCTCTGAGTAATCCCCCAGGGGCCACATGCCAATGGTGGGTGGGGCCAGAGGCAAAAGTGAGCAGAGCATGTAAATTTGACCCTTATACGGTAGGCTAATTTCTACACAAATTCACACACCCATTCAGACAAGCATGAGGCTTTATCAAAGTTCAAGGACACATTCCAGCTAGCCAAAAAACCCTTACGGGTGGAAGCAGGACTAGTGAGGCATGTGGCCTAAAAGGAGTTCCCAGGGCCAGATAGAGAAGTATGGAGGGCCACATTTAAGCCCCAGGCCTGTGGTTTCACACTCCTGCTATAGGACTAAGGAGCACCACTTCTTTTCTTGCACTGATTATGCAACACGATTGCGCAAATTCTTCTAGAGACATTTTGGTGCCCTTCTTTCTGGCAACACCAAGGCACTTGCTTAGGGCACAGGTCAAATAGCCTGTTTTGCCTGACTCCTGCCCATTGCTCTCTGGAAGTAAAACAAGAAAACAAAGCTGCCATTGACAACTCTGGGCCTTGCATATGCATTGGGGAAAAGGAAAGGAAAGAAAAATATGCATTTGGAGTATGACATTGTCTGAAAGAAAGGGCCCTGCAAGAAATGTGGCAGGCATGACTGGGGAAGAAGAGACAACCAGAATTATTCCCCACCCACTCCTTTGAAATTCTGCCCAAATGATTTACTAGAAATAAAAATGATGTGTTAAACCACAGAGCCCATCTTTGATTTCAAGCCCTGATGCACCAGTTCCCCAGTGGGAAATGATCCTGATGGTGGTGTGCACTTTTCCAGTCTATCTATCCTGCCATGGCAAGATGGTTGTAAATACCCATAGCTGATGCTTATTGCCATTTGTGACTGGATTTCTAAGGTGTGTTTTAAATGTGCATTTGTATTATATCAATTGGGATCCTGTCTGAAGGTCACTGGAGAGACAGAAACTGAGTTCACCATAGGGATTCAGAAGCCCGATTAACTAAAATATGTCTAGTTATGTGAAAAGTGAAACCTTTCTATCCAGTCTCTTAACATTTATCTTATATGAATTAGTAATGTAAGGCAGTGTTTTCCCATCCCCCTTCATTCTTTTAAAGGCATTTCCCCCCAGTAAGAAAATTATGTATTGGCTGAAGTTAATGGTATGTGGCCTGTGGACATTTCTCCTCTTGTGCCTCGTTGGACTTTAAACTCCTAACAGTTTATGAGAAGTTAAGGTCACACCATCAGTCTTTCAACAGGCATTTTCCCTTCTTTCTAGTGAGAGTTTCAGATTTGATATGAGATTACTGCACACCATCAGGCTTCAGTTATCTCTCATTTGTGAAATCCATGAGCTGAGACAAGTTGATCTGCCTTGGCTTTCTGTCTAAAGCTGTGTTTGTAGGGGCCAAGGCAGAGTCTGCTGAAACTAATCTAAGGCAGAAAATTCTGGACTGATGTTGATGCTTGTCACATAATAAGTTGTGTTATGCTGCTATGAGAACAAGTGCAGTTAAAGTGCATGGACAGTGAGACTAGCCCAATACATTTTGGCAAACCACAAAATAGCACCTCCGTCCCTGCTAGGGAGTGGCGTAGCAAGGTCAGGTGGTACCCGGTGCAGAAAATTTCTTGTTGAAATCTACTTGGACTCCCAAGAGACTGTGATCTACTCACAGTATAAAAAAGACTGGCTCTGATCTACCCATTGTCATTGCCAGGAGTTGTACAGGTTTTTTTTAAGGGAAGGATTGACCAAAGTTGTTGAACTTTTTTGGGGGTTACAGGATTTGGGTCTGGAGTTGAGGGAGCTTCTGCTTCTATCCTTCCCTCCACCCTCTGCTTGTTGTTTGCTCACCTGCCTCCTTCCTGCCACTCCCTACATGCATCCTCCAGGAGCGTGGGGCTGCCAAAATGGCAAAGCGGCACGGCTCTCCACCTTCCCCAATGGCTCGTGGTAGGCAGGCGTCACGGTTGGCCAGAGCACAGAATGTCACCCCCCAGTGATGACACCTGGGGAGGTCCACCCCCACCTTGCTCCAAACCTGCTGCCAGTGAATAAGGGGTGAGTGAAGACCTGCATCAGGATCTGCTGCCCTGTGGATCCTGCCACCTGAGGTGGTCACCTTCCCTTGCCCCATGGATGGGCCAGCCCTGATGGACAGGTGTTTGGATGTAAGAGACCTGACTTCAAGTTTTGTTTACATACAGTCATGGAAGATTCTCCTAGCCTCAGCTTCCTGTATTTAAAATGGGAACATCAGGAAAACCCCACATGTTGCTCCTGCCAGATAGCAACAGATAGTTAAATGAGACTGGGAAGGAGCACAGTGGCACATATTTCAAGATGAGGTATGACTGAGCTGTGGATCATTGTGAATTGCCTAGTACAGAGGTGAACCTCGGACCAGGGAAGAGGAAGTGTGGTCCTCCAGGCCTCTCTACCTGACCCTCAATATTCTTTCTATTGACTGGCTGTGCTCTGAGCTCTCCCCAAGCCTGGGCAGTGTGTCTGGAGGTCCTGGGAAGCCCAGGTGACAAGACACTCCCCTTGACCTTTCTGATGTGGTCCAAAGGAAAGCAGAGCAATACATTTGGCTGCAGCTTGGCTGCAGGAGTTGTTGGAAGGAGGCATACAAGACACTATCCATCCAACCATCTTAGGAACTGCACTCCATATTTGTTTAGGGTTTACTCCTTAGTGTTTTCATCTCCTGAAATAAGTATGCTTAAATCATTCAGCGAGGCTACTCCCAGGTAGGGGTGAATGAATGTGTCTCAGTTTTTCAGGTTCCCAAATTCCCTTCCACGTTTCCACATCAGTATTTCAGTGTAAATTTATCCCAATATATATGTGTCTATTTTTATTTTTATTTTTGCAAAGCAATTTTCACTATTGTAATCCATTTCTGTATACAGTGGTCCCTCAGTTTATGAACTTAATCCGTCCCGGAAGTCCATTCTTAAACCAAAGCTGTTCTTAAACCAAGGTGTGCTTTCCCTAATGAGACCTCCCACTGCCGGTGCCCTTCCATCGTTCAGCTTCCGTTCTTAGACCAAGGTAAAGTTTGCTAACCGGAACACTACCTCCAGTTTTGCGGAGGTTGTATACTGAATAGTTCGTAAACTGGGCTGTTCTTAAACTGAGGTACCACTGTATTATTTCCACAATATATGCATTTATAGGCACATTTTACCAAAGTATATGTATTTGTGTATGTGTTGCAAGTGTAGTGATCTTACAGTTCACCCAGCCCTCTCTGTTCTTCTTAAAAAAATGAAGCTGTTTTGAAATAATGGAGATTTGATGGTAGAGGCTCAACTGGAACAGGATGGGCTCATAATATCTGGCCCACCCATTCATTCTCCTTGTTAGAAATAATCATTAACAGGTTTTCTACTTAATTTCTGGCTTCATAACTCTCTTTGAGAAAGCAAGAATGTTTCCAGATTAATTATTCCCTAAATAATTGCTTAAAATTCCTTTTAAGCAATGGACCTCCGAGCCACCTAAAACTAGCTACCTCTCCTTATGTTAAATACTTACCTTATTTCTAGTATATGTAGACATTTAATTATTATTTTTAATGCACATCCTTCATGCTGGTAGGTCCAGGGATTGTGTAGGCTTCACCAGGAGTCATCATGAGTTGAAGTCTGCTTGGAAGATTTTAGATTGATTGAATCAATTACCTTTTTGGCTGATGTGCAAGAAACACATTTAATGTGAAGTGTTTATTTCCAGAGATGAAAAGTCAGCTCCCTCCGCCCCAATGAATCGTGTGCCCTTTGAGTATTCCACTGAAAGGCTCTGGGGGGTTTTGAGTGTTCCATAAAAGAATTATGGAAGAGTCCTGTTTCCCTTTGCCTGCCTGTCTTGATCCCCAAGGGAAGGGGGAACTGTTCACTGAGGGCAGAGAGAGACTGTGGGAGCAGGTGACCAAAGTGTCTTCCTCATAGATGGGAGAAGCTAGCCTGGCTTCTCCTTCCCTCCTAACAATTTATATAGATGCAGCCAGTATAGTGATGATGTTTGCATCTTTTTCTGCCAAGGAAGTTCAACTGCAACCTCTCATTATCCTGGTGCAAAACCCACCTGCTTAGGGCAGATTGCACCCATTTTAAATCAAGGATGGCAGATGACTCATTTACTTTGAAAATCACACTTTCTCTCTTTTTTAATGAATTGAAAAGTTTTTGAGTAGCCTGGGAACACAGGCTAGGACAATACTAAGTCTTAGATTTACAAGTATAGAATTGTGATGCTTTATATTTGTATGTTTTCATAGAATTGTAGGGTTGGAATGGGTCCCAAGTGCAATCTAGTCCAACCCCCTGCAATGGAGGTATCATGGATAAAGAATCCCTGGCAGATTGCCATCTGACCTCAGTTCAAAACCTCTGGTGAAGGTCTACCACCTTCTGATATAGCCTGATCATTTATTCAATAGTCCTTTAAAAGCCAAAAATATATGAACAACACAAATCCCAGAAGCCCACAAAATGTATCCTGTGAATTGTCTCTTTCTTAAATGACTCATCACAGGCAAGATGTAGGGAAATGTCTCTTTGGCTTCAGCTTACAAAAAGTGGCCCACAGTAGGCAACATGAGCACATGAAATTGCCATGTCTTTTTAAACTCAAAGGAAGTAGTTTGTACCTCTCAAAATAGGAGATACTTCTTCTGATGAAAGGTGTAGGTAACAAATGTTGATATTCAGAAACAGGTAATAAAATAATAAAATATTAGAAGGACAAACCCATATCCTTGCAGACTTGCTCAATGCTGCTCAAGTCAGAGGAGCTTTCCTTTACATGAGATTAACATCCAAAAAGTTTTAAATGGACCCTCAACTGTTTTTATAGGAGCACAGAATGACACAGATTTTAGTGGAGCCTCGTTTACTGCTGCTCTCCAAGGTTCTGACCTTCCATGCCTGATTTCATTTATACCTGTTTGGTGTTAATTCAGTGGCAGCACTGTCAATAGAGTTGCTGGATTTCTCCTCTTTAGGGTTTTGAAATTGCATTTTCATTCTCTGGAGCTGCCTTGCATTTTATAGATGTTCTAAATTTGATGACCATCAAGGGTTGTTAAACAATATTCAGTGGTTTTAAAAACCCCACAATAGTTCCCTTTGCTGATACTAGGTGTTTTCTAAAACTGTCTCAATAAATCTGATGAGCAAAAGCCATTTACACTTTTAAGATTCATGCCTTTCAGGCAACCATGCTAATGCATGTCCCTTGAGTCATGAGGAGAGAACACAAGGATGTCATAGAAGGCATCCTGCTGGATCCAGCCAAGCATTTATGTGGTCCAATATGCTGCTCAAGGTTTGGGAATGCTTGTGTTTGTGTATGTGTGCACAGACATATGCAGCAGTTATAGAGGCAAATGGCTACAAAATTCAGAAGTGGGTTGTTGTTGTTTTCTTTAATATATTAAGTAGGAGGTGTCATGCTATTTCCCAAGTTCAGTTAGCTTTGGAAGGACATTATCCATCTGTTGATGGCAGAAGGAGATCCAGAACTTTAGCATCAGGCCGCCAGACTTACTGGGGAGGGGGAGAGACACGGAGGCAGAAAGAAGTACCTTGGCTATGTTGTGTGAATAGGAATTTTGCATTTCATTACCTTGACCAAATAGTTCAAGGAGCAAGATAAGAATGAGTCCTTTGAGTGATGCTGAAAAGTTTCAGTTGGGTGGAAAAGAAGAGAAAGGAAATCCTCTAGAGCCAGGGAAGCCAGTACAATGGAGTTACTAACAAGGGCAGCATGGGAGAAAACTAACAATTATGGCAAGAAAGGTCACCCAGAGGAACAATGACTTGATTATGCAGCTAATCAAAGAAATCAGAAAGACATTCCTTTTTTTTTGGCAGCTTTATCTGCTATTGTTTCCTCCAAACCCCTCTGAAGAATGCAGCCTTGAGAGGATGATAATTACACGAAGGTGTGAAAAGCCTCCCTCCCTTATCTTGGAATTTGTCTGTATTTGTCAGGTTAAAGGACAGTTCATTTTTTACATGTCCACACTTCACAAGAGATGAAAGCTGTGAATTCTAAGAGGTAATGAGTTGTTTCTAGTGATGTATAAAAGAGTGGAGGACTATTAAGGATCTTAAATGTAGCAAATCACATTTGCAACAAGATTATGTGGGCTCTTTAATGAAGCCTAAGAAAATGAGGTATTCATATTCCATTGAATAGGCAACAAATAGTTGAAGACCTTGAAAATTGCTACTTTTTGAGGTGGCCCACAATGACAAAATTTAAGGCATTTCTTTATTTAGTACCTACAACATGTTAGACAATGAAAAGGGGCTATCAGTCTTGATTATGATCTAAAGCAACAGTGGTGGCTGGCACTCACTGATACTGGTAGGGTGAAAATCAGGGAGTTCAACAGTAGGTGGAGCCAGAGCCCGTGACAGGCAGAGTCAACCATTTGTAGGTGTGCCCCCATCCTCCTCCCTGTTGAGTTATAGAATAGTAACACCTGAGACTAAGGAAGAGGAAACAGTCACCCAAGGGCTATGCCCTAGACTGGTTGTAATTACGAAGACGGAGCATTTGAGGGTAGACTGAGGTCAGTGGGACAAAGTCACATTTGCTGTAATGGGCCACGCTCCACAAGTGGGCAGTCTTCAGCCCTAGTCCCATGCAGCCTGCTGGTTGCCTCATCCCATTGCTGCATTAGGAATTTGGTTCTAAGGGCACAGAAATGGAAGGAAGGAAGGAAGGAAGGAAGGAAGGAAGGAAGGAAGGAAGGAAGGAAGGAAAGAAGGAAGGGGAATAAGTATGAAAGTGGCATATTAGATTGTGTGTTGGACTTGAAGAAAATCTTCAAAATTCCATATCTGAAGTACAATATGGACATCTTTCTCTGAAAGAAGCTCTGTGTGTTGCATGTCTGTGCTCAGAAATAGTTGAGATATTGCCATTCAGACATATTTCTTTGGCATGGGCTTGACCAGTGTAAGAGTGCATCTGCACCGTTCAAAGAAAAAGTTGGCCAACATCTTAATATGTAGATAATATACTGGACTTCTATCTGGAAGCTTGGAACAAGTTATTTTTTTGTGGGGGAGGGGAGAGATAGAGACTATAATTTGCCTAAGATTATGTTGCGAGAGCAGACATAATTTGTATCATTTTTTGATAATTTATCTGCAACAGGTGGTTCAGAGAGAAAGGTGGGGGTGGGGAGTGCCTCTTGAAAGTGCTATGTGGTGTTTTCACTGGAAATTAGTGTAATCCACCATAATGGCTTCATGGCTTCATCTGTTTGTGTGCTGTCAAGTGCTACAGGAGGTACACTTTAAATTATAGCTCATAACCGGTTGTGACTGCTCATAGGTAGCAGTAGATCTTTGGGCTAATGCAAACTGGTTAATCCAAACTGGCAGGATGAAACATAATTGAAATGAATCTAAATCTTTCTCTTGAGTGTACACTGTGACCATGAGGAGTATAAGTAAGTCTATGATTGTGCATGCTCATTAGAAAACTTCAAAATCCAGCAGATTTATAGTGCAGTAGTGGTCTTTTTAAATGGTTCTTTGTATATTAATTGGAAACCTTATTTGTGCATGTTATTTTATTTTGCACAAAGGGCCAACAAAGTGGCCAACCAGATGCTTGCAGAGGTTTGCCAAGCAGATCCTGAAAGCCGCAGCACTCTGCTCAACTGTGATTCTTAGCAATTGGTACTGCCTCTGATAACGGATATTAGCTAATAAGCTGATGATCTGGGCAACAGCTGAAATGACAGTTGAACAAGATTACATGTGTGAGCAGTACCAACGACTTCAAGAAATATCAGACTTGTCTTCGTGTGTAGAGATGCTAGCCCACCTTGCAGACTCAGGCTGCTGTATGATCTCTGATGGTTATGAAGGCTGGTCTCATTGCAAGCCCCATAATTCTTCTGGCTGGCTGGAACTGGAGAGACACACAGGGATGGTGTTTAAGATGCCTCTGAATCCAGTGCTGCGATGCTGGGAAGGACAAGCCCCACTTGAGACATAAATGCTGTGAACTCTCTCTCCATAAAACTCAGGTGTAAATATGTGTGAATAAAACATATTTCATAAAGACACTTGTCTCTGCTGTGCCTCATTCCAAAAGAACATCAGCCCTGGTTAAGTGCCAAGACCTCTGGAATCCTGCTACTGCCTGGTGAAGATTGGGGTGGCTTGTCGCATTATTTACTCTCTCTAGCATTATTAATGTCCATTACATGATTGTCAATGCCACAACAATAGCAGCAATACCTGCCTGTTGTTACAGCTGTGCCTTAAGCCTTGTGGATTTTTTGATGCAAGGAGAGCATCATAATCCCATCATAGCAGATCATGCTCTTATTTTTCAGAGCAAGCTGTAGACCTGACCTCTCAAGTTACAACGCAGTCTGGATAATGGGAATGGGGGTGCTTTGTAGCTGACTTCGCTGGGAATCAGCATTTGCCAATTCTCTCTTGCTTCTTTCTCTGTGTGTGAGTGGATGTGCATGCCTGGTTGCCTCATTTGGGGGGAGGCATTTAAAATGAAACGTTTGAGGAATAACTCACAAAGCCGTTGGTATGGGTTTATTGTCATCTTTGAAGCTGAGCAAAACTACTGCAGAAGGTAGAAGCATGCAACTATTCTTTCAAGAATTTGTAAACATACCATTTTCATTAGTGTTCTGATAACTCTGCAGATGTGGAAATTAGGAGATAAAAATTAAATTAACTCAGATGATTGCTTTAAACTTTTGTCTGGCATTTTGCAGGCTAGCAGATGTATGAATACCACCTCTTCATTTGTGTTCTATTAAGATTTAGAAAACCCTCTAAGCAACCCTTTTGTTTAAACAATGAAATTTAGAGGCTAATGGATGCTTATTGTTCCATGAAGATGGGCTAATTTCTTTTTTAATCAAAGGAATAAGACATAACTAGCCACCATTACCACTCCTTCACCACCTTCAGTTATTTCACGCTGAATCTGGACTTACAAGCACACAAGAGATGAAGCTATCCATATTCATACCATTTCTATATCTGGGGGTGGATTTTCCTCTCTTGGGTATAGTTAGTATGTGGGTCATTTTAGGAATCTCCCCGTGACACAGATTTTGATTGAAGTCAATTTGCATATCGGCTTTTTTGAAAATGCAGTATATCCCCTTTCCTGAGTCTGCAAATATGGAGCAACTTATAACACACAGGTAGACTGACATACAAACTGATGGGTGCAGGATTTCCTGTGTGCTACACATTCACACACTCCATGTATTAATAACAGTAGGCATGGAAGGCTGCTCAAATGTTGCATTGCCTCCCCAAATGCAATAATAGCATTAGCTCTCATGAGCCCCATCGGGATGGTCCGATCCTGAGGAGGAGAGTGGGAGGAGCTGGATAAGGGACTTAGAGCTAGAGTACCTAGGCCCTAGCAGAATGGAGAAGGTGAAACCAAGGACCCAATAAATGCCTGAACCAGAGGAGGGGGCCAATGATTGAGAGAGCCAGGAGCTGGATCCAAGGGAGGTTGTGAGCCGGTATACCCCACACTTGTGTTCTTAGAACAGGTGGAAGTCTAAGTGTAAAGGCCACAAAGAAAACAACACACAGGCAGCTTTTAAGCTCAGTAGTAAATTCTGTGCCTCCCACAGAACCTGTGTGATGTTGTGGTTAAAGAGCTGGAATAGGGTTTTGGAGACCTTGGTTCAAATCCCCCTACTCAGCTATGATGCTCCCTGGGTGAGCTTGAGCCAGGGACTGTCTCTCATCCTAACCTACCTTACAGGGTTGCTGTGAGGATAAAATGGGGAGGGGGCATATTGTACAACCTTGAGCTCCTTGGAGGAAGGGTGGAATATAAATGTAACAACAACCGTCGGCAATAGCTGTAATCTCTTCCTCCCTTCCAACCACTACACTGCTGCTTTTGCCTTTTCCTATTCCCTCGCCCTCTTGCACTGGGCCTCATTGCTGCTGATTTTGTCCCAAAGTCTGCTATACTGTTTGCCTGACTGAAGACAGATCTTTCTTCTTCTCAACCCCTTCACTGCACCCCCACAGTTCCTCTCCTTGGCATGGCTTCCTTCCAAACCAGCTCCTCCTTTCCTGCTTTGACTTCCAAGGTTGGTTGGAATATCCATATCTCGCTCTCTCTGTCTCCATATATCCAACTCTTTCTCTCTCTTTCTCTCTCTCTGTATATAACGTGAGAAAAGGAAGGTCTTTTTTCTATCAAGATATCCATTAATGTTTCCGTATTGGCGTAATAAAGCGAATAAAGGAACTTCATTCCACAGCAGATCAAGATAGTTTCCTAAGAATTGTAAATTATACACTGCCTGGAGATATGCAGAGGCTATCTGTTGGCCTTTTAAGGCAGTCTAAATTCAAAGGACTGAAGTAATTCACATAGGGCTGGTTAATATTCCCGTGGCAGAACATCTGATAAACAGAGCAATATCACACAGAACCCATTCTCTCTTTTTTGTAATCTTAGGTGCAGTCATTTCCCCCTCCATAAGGTAGTGAGTTAATTAGCAAATCCAAACGTGTTCTCTGGTAGAAGCCGTTCTTCTCCTTTCTTTCCTCTTCTTTTTGCAAAGAGAGCTGCAAAACTCACATGGCTATTCAGGCAAAAACCGGACAAAAAAGATTGCTGCCTGAGACCTGTGAGCAAAGTTGTACTTGGTGGCTCTGGAGCTGGGATGGGGAACCTCTGGCCCTCCAGGTGATGCTGCGCTGCAACTCCCATTATCCCTGACATGCTGGTTGGATGGATGGGAGCTGGGGCCCAACAGCATCTGAAGGGCCACAGCTTCCTTGTCACTGAAAACACAGTACCTGACGCTCACAGATCATCTTACCTAGCCAGCAATTTGATATTTCAAATGTCTATCCTGCTCTTCCTTCAGAAATCCCATATGGTTGATACCTTCTTAGAAGTTGCTGCTCTAATTGCGTTGGACCGTTTGCATAATAACTGTGCATTAAAACTAGAATTGAGCTGAAATAGAAGATAAAGGCAAGAGAGATTCCTGCATTACAGGGGGTGGGACTAGATAACCCTTGGGGTCCCTTCCAAATTTGCAATTCTATGATTCAGAGTGAAAGACAGGGAGAGAGAAAGAAAGAGAGAGGAGTTGGGGCGGGGGACTTATTCCCAGTTCAAAAGTACCTCACATTCTGACATAGGAAAAATGCAAATCCAAGAATTGTTGCCCTTCTAAAGTGTGTGGCATGTAGGTCATGGCAAGGGAGACTCAATCTGTCTGCAGACTTGGGCTCTGTAAACACTGTCACTTGCTCTGTACTAAGTGTGCTCCCGCTGCTGCTTTGGGAAGCATTATGCACTCAACATTATCCCCAGTCCTTGTCTCTCCAGTTGTCTCTTGTGTAATACCATGTTTTGATGTGTTCCCCTCTAAACTAATGTGAATCTGAGTTGAGAAAAAGAACAACTTGTGTTTTATCCAGAACAGTCATACCTTGGATCTCAAATGCCTTGGCTCCCGAACAAATTGGCTCCCAAAGGATCAAAACTCGGAAGTGAGTGTTCCAGTTTTCGAACGATTTTCAGAAGTCGAACGTCCACCGCAGCTTCCACAGCTTCCAGTTGGCTGCAGGATGCTCATGCAGCCAATCGGAAGCCGTGCCTTGCTTTTTGAATGGTTCCGGGAGTCGAATGGACTCCCGGAACACATTCTGTTCGAGAACCAAGGTATGACTGTAATGTGTACACAGCTCCAATCAGCTGCTGTTTCCACACCATTTCTGTATCCAAATGGGCCATTGTCTTCCTAGGAATCATTAACCCAAATCTGACAATTTTACTATGGGGGGGGGACAAATTTTAAATGGGACAGTTAACAGGCATGAATAAGCTAATGTGAACAGGGTTTCTTATGCGCAGGAATGGGGAAAAGTTTTCACTTTCATACTGAAAGTGTACAGCGAACATTCAGCGTAATGAAAACTGCTGCTAAAATGGAAAGAAAAGAAGTTTTACCACTATTAATATTTTGGCATCACAGAAACATGGTGAGGCCTTTGTCAGAAAAACAAAAGAAAGCATTATATTTTACACACAATTCCAGGGTAGAGGAAATTAAAAATAGCATTGCAAAGTTGGAAAGGAGCTGAATATTTAATGTAAGGTTTTATGAGAAATACAAAGATCACATTTTGAATGTGACTCAGCAGAAAATGTGTTCTATCTATATTTTTAATCCCTCACATGAAAAACGCTG
This sequence comes from Podarcis bocagei, assembly GCF_964188305.1. NCBI lineage: Eukaryota > Metazoa > Chordata > Lepidosauria > Squamata > Lacertidae > Podarcis > Podarcis bocagei. The sequence continues at coordinate 73,414,732 of NC_138134.1, read as the reverse complement.
TAGGACTACTGCCTTTAAATCAGAAGTGTTTAGAGCACTGCCTGTTTTGTATCAGTGATAATTAATAAGAAGCTCTTCCAGATAAATATTTTTTTTCCTTGGTGTTACTCCCCCCTCCACCATCCCCGGTTAAATCAAGGAGAAATAATTACTGTGATCATTAAATTGACCAGGAATGAACTGTTAGGTTGAGAATGTAGGTACACCAGGGGACTAATAAGGAAACAAGGAATCAGGAGAAGAGATAATGGGCAACCAGAGTGGCTGGGGAAACCCAGCCAGACGGGTGTGGTATAAATTGTTGTTGTTGTTGTTGTTGTTGTTGTTGTTGTTGTTGTTGTTGTTGTTGTGCTGGAATAGGAGCTGCTGAAACAGTGACAGACAATTAAAACCCCATAGTTCCTGGCACTGTGAGTTGACCTGATCCAGATCATTTATGGAACCATTTTGACCAATGAGGGCTAAGCTAAATGCCAGGCAGTACTCAACAAGCCATCTGGCTTTGGGGATAAACTCTCAACAAAGAAAGAGAGTTGCATATTTAGGGAGGAGACTAAAAGTATGAAACTATTCTGACCAGTGATGTAGAGAAATAGCAAAAGAAGCTGAAAACCAAGACCAAATAAATCAAATGAAGACAACCTAGGACAGGGGTCTGCAACCTTTAAGACAAAAAGAGCCACTTGGACCCGTTTCCGAAAAAAACAACAACAACTGGGAGCCGCAAAAACATTGCAACATTTAAAACAAATATAACACTGCATATATTGTTTCTGGCCTTAATGCTATATATACAGGATCGTGCAGTCAGCTGTCAATCTCAAGAAAAAAGGACAAATTAATAGCTAATTAAAATATTTAATTTACAACCAGGTAACCAGGTTAATGGGACTTTTGCTCCTGAACCTCAGTGCTCAGTGTCTGCACATCAGGGCTGTAAGACATCACCTTCATTTTCACACAGGCTTGCAAGCTGTCATCTGTGAGGCGTGATCGGTGTTTGTTTTTAATATAGTTCATGTTGGAGAAGACCTGCTCACATACATATGTGGAAGAGACCACAAGGGCCATCGAGTCCAACCCCCTGCCAAGCAGGAAACACCATCAGAGCACTCCTGACATATGGTTGTCAAGCCTCTGCTTAAAGACCTCCAAAGAAGGAGACTCCACCACACTCCTTGGCAGCAATTCACCAAACTTTCACCTGCTTAAGTTTAAAAAGGGGCTTCAAGCAACTAAAAAGGGGCTTCAGGCAACTAACTCCACGTGGAATTCCACGCGACCGCGACTGCATAATCAATGCCACAAAATGCCAAAGAAAACCAGGGCCCCAGTGAACCATAAATCATAATCAGTGCCTGATGTAAATAATAATTAATAATGAGGGCCCAATGTCATCCTCGTCATTATAAAAATAATCCCTCTCTTCGTGCCGCCCAGCCTCCCAAGAAGAAAACCCCACTTCAAACGGTCACAAAGCACAAATTCCACGCGACCACGACTTGCTATGCCCAATAATCAATGCCCCAAAATGCCATAGAAAATTAATCAGGGCCCCAGTGTACCATAAATCATAATCAGTGCCTGATGTAAATAATAATTAATAATGAGGCATTCGTCATTATAAACATACCGTATTTTTCGCCCCATAGGACGCTCCGTCCCATAGGACGCACCTAGTTTTTTGGGGGGGAAATAAAGGGGGAAAAATTTCCCTTTATTTCCCCCCCCCAAAAGCAGGTCGGGGAAACCGAACCAGGTCGAGGAACAGCGGGATGGCGGCGCTGCGCCTCCCTGCTGTCCCCCGAGCTTGTGGGGCTGGCCGATGTCTGCCCTGCGCGAGGGGCGCTCTGCATCAGGGCGCCCCCCCTGCGGGGCGGCAGGCTGCTATCCGCAGCGTGGGGAGCCTTGCCAGGAAGTCCGGCAAGGCTCCCCACACTGCGGATGTCTGCCTGGCAAGGGGGGCACTCTGCTTTAGGGCGCCCCGCCCGCCGGGCGGCAGGCTGCTATCCGCAGCGTGGGGAGCCTTGCCGGGAAGTCCGGCAAGGCTCCCCACACTGCGCATGTCTGCCTGGCGAGGGGGGCGCTCTGCTTTAGGGCGCCCCGGCCGCCGGGCGGCAGGCTGCTATCCGCAGCGTGGGGAGCCTTGCCGGGAAGTCCGGCAAGGCTCCCCATGCTGCGGATGTCTGCCTGGCGAGGGGGGCGCTCTGATTTAGGGCACCCCAGCCGCCGGGCGGCAGGCTGCTATCCGCAGCGTGGGGAGCCTTGCCGGGAAGTCCGGCAAGGCTCCCCACGCTGCGGATGTCTGCCTGGCGAGGGGGGCGCTCTGCTTTAGGGCGCCCCGGCCGCCGGGCGGCAGGCTGCTATCCGCAGCGTGGGGTGCCTTGCCGGGAAGTCCGGCAAGGCTCCCCACGCTGCGGATGTCTGCCTGGCGAGGGGGGCGCTCTGCTTTAGGGTGCCCCGCCCGCCGGGCGGCAGGCTGCTATCCGCAGCGTGGGGAGCCTTGCCGGGAAGTCCGGCAAGGCTCCCCACGCTGCGGATGTCTGCCTGGCGAGGGGGGCGCTCTGCTTTAGGGCGCTCTGCCCGCCGGGCGGCAGGCTGCTATCTGCAGCGTGGGGAGCCTTGCCGGGAAGTCCGGCAAGGCTCCCCACGCTGCGGATGTCTGCCTGGCGAGGGGGGCGCTCTGCTTTAGGGCGCCCCGCCCGCCGGGCAGCAGGCTGCTCACCTCCGCCCCTCGCCTCCGCCCCTCGCCTCCTCCCCTCGCCACCGCCCCGGAGCCGCAGCAAAGGCTTTAAAGAGCCGCATGCGGCTCTGGAGCCGCAGGTTGCCGACCCCCGACCTAGGAGATATATGACCCTTTCCCTCAAGTTTGCCTTTTAGTCAGCTCTCCATTTAATTTGCTTTTCTGGTTATTCTCCTCTTTCAAATCCCTTATTTCCTTTCTGTCAAATAAAGTATTTTTCTTTCTTCCCTGCACTGCCCATTACCCCTTTCCTGATTTTACCCTATCACTATTTTTTATAATTGTATCCAAGTAATATATATATATAATGGTATCCAAGTATTTCCTTGTAATTGTATCCAGGTAATTTTAAATTGCATCCAGGTATTTTTCTTGTAATTGTGTCTTTACTACTTGTAAATATGAATTCCTAAGGTGATCTTTATGCAATTGTTACATATGGCAACTTTGCAATGGAATTGACCCCCTTGTATCCTTGTTTCTTCTACTTCTCAATTATTGTAACTACTTTCAGGAAAATAAGAATTGGAACCCATGTATTCTAATTGCATCACTGTATTATAACCATGAAAGAATAAATGTTATTTTTATTCTCAACCTAATCACTTCCACTCAGCTCCCCTTCCTTCTTCTATAAAGTGCCAGACTACCAGATCCATTTCCTTTGACCCTGTGGAGAGGAATTCAGCTGTTAGATAAAACTCTCATCCCTATTATTATTCTAGAAAAACAACAACCCATTTACCATATCATTTGCCATCTCTCCCTAGATTTCTAGGTATTAATTACTCATGTAGATAGGATTTGCACCCCACCTTGTATCTTGCACCCAAACCTCCCTTTTGCACCCTGCACCCCTTATCTTGTAAACTGACAAATAAGGCCACCCACAATTGTGATTGTATAAATTTCTGAACTTACCTTTGGACGGGATTCCTCATACCTTTTGTCACCATTGCATATGGAACTCAGTTGCAACTGAATAAAGGATCTTTCCTTTTTAAAAGCCGCTTGATTCTTTCTCTTCTTGGTTGGACATCACCTGTCTTCTCCGACCGTAGAGGACCCCTTTGGGGCTCCAAACCAAATTCTCTGTGTTTTACATCTCCAACATGATAAATATGCTTAATACTGCTTGGTTTGTTGGTTTGCTTGATACCCCAGTCTTCCTCTCAACGGAACCCCAAGTGGCAAAATGTGATAAACCAATAAAAACTTCTTTAAAATGTTTGTTACCTCTGAGAAGAAGCCAGGAGGGTTCTCTGTAATCCACTAGCTACAGTGGTACCTCTGGTTATGAACTGAATCCGTTCCGGAGGTCTGTTCATAACTGGAAACCATTCTTATCCTGAGGTGAGCTTTCACTAATGGCGCCTCCTGTGCACAATTTCCACTTGCATCCCGGGGCAAAGCTTGCTACTGGGAGCAGCTACTTCCAGGTTAGCGGAGCTTGTAATGTGAAGCATGTGTAACCAGAAACGTTCGTAACCAGAGGTCCCACTGTACCCCCCCCCCCCCCGCGTTGAAACAGCTCAAAATAATAGTTCTATAGCACTTCTTCATTGGCCATCTAATATGACTTACATGCCTGAAACATGTATACTTCTGTTCAGCCTGAGCGTTGACACTTGTCCTGCTTTCCATTTGATGTCATTGCTCCATACCAGGAAATTATGTGTTTCGCTTCAGTGACAAGATGGCCTCCTATGTAGACACGTATTCAGAGTAGATCTGGGAAACCTTCTCCATATGCTGTCGGACTACCTAGTTGTTGCTACCTTGTCATTTAGTCTCTTGTTTGCCCTTTGGCTGCTTCTGTCTTGCATTCTTACACTTTATCCGGATCTCACCACTCTTCCTGCTTTGTCATCACTGACCCCTGCTCTGGCTGCAGCTTGGATTCCCAATTAATTGTTTGCACCTTGTTCTGTCTCCGCTGTGCTTTGCAATTTAGTTCTTGAGCTTGCGCTCTTTTTCTTCTTGTTTGCCCATTATACCATGACTCCACAAAGCAAAGTATATATCTCTTCTCTTATATGTGAACATGAAATATTTGAACCTATCGTGCTTGTTGATGCTTCTGGCAACTAGAAACCATATTTTGAATGTGGTCATTTCCCAGGGACTTTCAATGCAACCTTGCACTGCCCTTGTGTTGTGATAAAATTCTTTTGGCTTTGTATTAGTACTGTTATGGTGGTGGTGTCTTAATTAAGTTTGCTTCTTCCATGCATTGCTGTGCACTTATCTGTAATAATTTATTGTCAATGAGAAAGTGCTGAAGAAATGAGAGATCGTCTCCTGTAATAACAACAAGCTTTTTGGAGAAGTTCAAATCCCTTGACAGATGTAGGCAAGGAATTATTTTCTTCAAAGTTTAACTAAAATAGTGTCAGGCTTATTTTTACTACTTAAAGATACTGAAGGCAAAGGTTAAAGCAAAATGATTTATGAATGATCATTCAATAATCACATTTCATAGCTTATCTGTTCCTGTAAATGATATCAACCTGTTGTTAAGCACAACAGCACTGGATGTGTATTATAACAGGTGAGGCAAAATATGACTTTCCGTTCTTCTGTTCCAATCTACTTCCTCCTCCTCCTCCTGTGATCACTCGTACTGAGTAAGATTGTCTTCCATGAACATGGTCTTAACAGTGAGTCCGTAAGTGACTGTGGAGGCCGATTCGGGATCCACACGTCATTCCACAGTGGGGACATAGGTTTCCTGGTGGGAGTTGATCATGATGAGGATTTGCCAAGCATGCCTTCCTCTTAGCACATTTCTCCCTTTCATCCTGAGTTCAAGCGTCTTCAAAGCCCATGACACGTTTGGTAAAGGTTGTTCTCCAACTGGAGCGCTCACAGGCCAGTGTTTCCCAATTGTCGGTGTTTATACTACTTTTTTTTAAAAAAAATGCCCTGAGAGAGTCTTTAAACCTCTTTTGTTCACCACCAGCATTACACTTTCCATTTTTAAGTTTGGAATACAGTTGTAAGAGGCCACAGGAAATAATGAAGCACTAGCCAATTGCTGCTTCACTAGGACACTGTCACAGCCTGCCTCCCTTCAATACACTAAATGGTTGTGTGAAATGGGTGCAATTAGGTTTCACAAGTTTAAGCCTATAGTATAAAGGTCCATGGCTCAGTTTGCACCTTGCAATGGAGAGCTGGAAATGGTGCATTTGTCTCAAATGCCTGATACTCTAATATACTCCAGTATTATTTTAATGTGTACATTGAAGTCTCTGGCACAGATTATCCCAGTGCTGGCAACTAATGGGCCCTCTGACGTTTGCCAAGTTGGAAAACAATGTCCATCTATCTGTTGCATTTTCACCATAGTGGGTTATGAAGCTTGTATTCATAGACTGTTAAATTGTCAACCAAAACTGATGTGATGCCCATGCATAATGCAAAGATATTTTCTTCATAGTGCTTTAGCTTAAGGGCTTGGATGTGCTTTCCATTTTTCTGATATTTATCCTAGGGCAATTTTTATGCACCCCACACCATCTTTTATACCAGAAGCCAGGTCTGATGAGCTGCCAGGGCTGGACTTTGGTGGGCATTTGCCAAGAGAGTGTCAGCAAGCAGTGTTGATGACCAGGGGGAAAAACAGCAACCCTAAGCTTGGCTTATAACACTTTTTGTTGCTTCCAAGTCAAAAGGAGGCAATTGCTGATATGGGTGGGTGGGTGCAATCGTTCTGAAGCGTAGAAGTATATCACAGCTCAGGGAAGCCTCCAACACATATGGAGAAGTTCCACATGGTTCCATAGGTTTCCACTATAGCTCTAGCAGTTCCTGTTGTACACAATGGATGTATGTGTTCAGTTTGCTTGGTTTCATTTTCAACAGCTACATTTTCCTTTGGCAGAGTCAGCCCTATAGTGTAGAAGTGGCTTAACACAAAAGATAGTGTGCTCTGTATCGGGCAGGTGCCAGCTATTAGACCAAGACAGACTGTCTGCATGATGCCATCTTTAATCATGCTGTAAATGTCCTGACATTTGTTGTAAGGTGGCAGTGCCAAAGACACCTGTCTTGCCAGGAGGCTAAGGAAAATTAATCTGGAGGTAGACTGGAAGGAAATTCTTTTGAGCCACTGCAACTATTTGATTCATTTTTCCTTTTCTTTTTTTAACCTTGTATGAGAAACATGGGATGGAAAGTCCAAATAGCTTATGCAGTTATTGAATACATGATTAGGTTTCCTGTGCTTGTTGCAATGAGAATGCAGATGATAGATGAGCTTTCTTTAATTTTAATAGGATCCCAAAGGTATTCCTGGATGCACTCTGAAATATCAAACATATACAAATACTTAGTAACTCTTTACTGTGAATTTAGATGTCTACTGAGTTGCTAATTTGTTTTTAAGAGCTCTTGGAATATTGCACATATGAAAGGTGAATAGTGTTGAGATAGCATCAAGATGTAACAATATTTCCCCCCATTTTTAAGCAAACCAATTATTCACGTTTTCCAAATGTTATAGTCATAGACAGTTAAATTGTGACCAGGTGTAATTCAAACATTTTGTATATTAGCTTTTGGTCATGGTTTGAATGATTCCTTTAACATGACTATTCAGGCTAATCAAATTACACAACTAATGAGTTGTTGATTGGTCTTACTAATTTAGAAAGTCATTCATGTCCACAAACATCTGCAGGCAGTCCACTTCCTCTTGATCCAAGTTGCAACTCAGCAGCATAGACCCGAAGAGAAGCAATTATATAGCTGACCCCAATGTCATCTTCCATGGTCATGGTTGATGTGAGAGAGACTTTTTTGGCCGTTGGCCCAGCACTCCACAACACTAGACTGAACTGCTGCCCCAATCTAGATGAGCCAATGTGTGTATGTTTTTAAGTTATCTTTGAAAGTGTACTAAGTTCCTCATGACCTACCATCAATGCTAATATTATCATTACTAATGATAAGAAACAAAATAATAAAAATAATGGCTATGAACCCTGTTCCAATATCCAACTTAGACCACAGCAGGAGTAGCTAGTGTGGTGCCTCTCATTTTGTTATTGGACTCCCAACTTGCACCATCCCTGACCATTGGTTGGTTTGGGATGGGGTCATTGTGAGTGGGAGTCCAACAGCATATTGGGCACCATGTTGGCCACCTGGATCACAGCATAGAAGGCAAACATAGAAGTAAATGGGAGTACCCAACCAATGTGTTCTGTCAATGTAAGGATTCCCATTTCCCCTCTGAACACTCCTAAAGCTCTTCTATGAGTCTCCCCAGCCCCCCCCCCCCAAGTTGATTTATGGGGGGGAGGGTGCAGGGTGAGGAGGGAGGAAAAGTCCCGTTGCACAAATGGAAATCCTTGCACTGACATAATGTATTAGTTGGATACTGTCCAACATTTTTAAAGTATAGTTCAACTTCCCGCTCAGCCATGTATGCAATCTTGGGCTTCTTGGAGGGAGGGATATAAATGTCATGACTAATAACAGCAGCAAGAACAAACTCTAAAACCTTGTGGTGAAATATGACAAAATCAGTGCAAAACCATCTTCTTTTAACAGAACTTGTCCTCACAACGCCAGCTTTGTCTCATGCCAAGGGTCTCTAATTCAAATTCTCAATAGCAAAATTAGAGCTCTTCAAATAATAAAATCAAATACCCTCCCCTCCTCCCTTCTGATCCCAGATGATACATTTGGTTTCCTCTTACAGATACTGATTCCTCAAACTATACACATCTTAATATATCTGGCCTAGAATCTCTTGCATGGCTGCTTCGATCCTATTTGGTTGTTTGTCTTTTTAATCGTTGTCGTGTCCTTCTAATGACTGATATAAGTGATTTAGGAATGGAGGAGAGTTCACTAGCAGTTCAAGATAGCTACTGCTCAGCAGGTTTTCTTAGAATGCAGGTATTTTGGAAATGAAGAATCAACCTGGCATTGACTGGAAGCACTCATGTCCTGTGTGCAGACTTCCTATAGGATTTGGTTGGCCAGTGTGAAACCAACAAGCTGTACTGGATTTGCCATTGACCTGAGGCTGTTCTAATGTTCAAAGACTGCAGGATAGCGGGAACCAAATTGAAACTTCATATCAAATCCACAAATAGGCTTTGTAATACAAAATCATCATCATCATCATCATCATCATCATCATCATCATCATCATCAACATCATCTATTTTTAGTTCCATCACTACAGAGCTGAGGGACCTTTGGCCCACGAGTTGTTGCTGGTTCCAGCTTCCATCTGCCCCAACTAAAAAGGGAAATGGTGAGGTTTGATGGGAGCTGGAATCCTACAACATTTGGAGGGCCACAGGTTTCCCACCCCTGTTTTAATAGAAGTAGTTTTTGGTGGACAAATGGGTCAGAGGCAGGTAGCAATGTGCCTCTTTATTCAGAAGTGCGTAGCAGCTATACACATCTGAAAGTTTAAACAAATATCTATGCATGTTTGCGGTCAGGGATAGATGACCTGTCAGTTTTGTGTTTGCTTTTGAATGCACAATATTGTTCGTAGGTGGAAGTGGCGCAGTGCATATTACCATCCCCAGCTCTGTGGGACAGGCTGTTTTCCACCTGCAATGGGATATCACGTTGGGTTAAATACTAATAATAATAGGTAAATGGTACCACTATTTTCCCCAAGCACGTGGCATGAACCAGATGAGCTTGTGTGCATAGATCTGTTGTTCCAGGCATGGAACGGGAGTGTCTCAGGATCTCTTGCGTGTGCTACGGTGTATTTCTGCAAGTGGGAGAAGGTGCACATTTTAGATTTTGTTTCTATTAACATCCTGAAAGATCTTAGGAACGTATGGATCAAGAAGCTGCTGAGCTTTCTAATAGGTATTTATTCATGTGCAAGAAATATCTGCCTAGTGTAGGCTGTTTTGTAAGAGCTTTTTTTCCCATCTGGCAATGCCAAGATGTTAAATGTTGTAGGTTTTAGGGGGAAGAACATCTTTCATTTTCATTCTTTGCATGACTAAAGTCATTCAATTATCATTCCATTTAATTAAAGAGCTTTTTATGATTTTATTCTAGTGAAGGGAAAAATGATCAGCCATTAAATTTGTGATTAAATAGTGGGTTTTTTTAATTTTATTTTATTTAAAATGGGGTAGATTACGGGAAAGAGCCTTGGGATAAAGTTAGCAGGGTGGGGCAAGGAGTCCTTCTGATAGTGTGGGAAATGTACTATCAGCAATAAAAATGGAATTGGCGTTATTTACTAATGAATGCAGGATGCGGGTGGCGCTGTGGGTTAAACCACAGAGCCTAGGACTTGCCAATCAGAAGGTTGGCAGTTTGAATCCCCACGACGGGGTGAGGTCCCATTGCTCGGTCCCTGCTCCTGCCAACCTAGCAGTTCAAAAGCACGTCAAAGTGCAAGTAGATAAATATTTACCGCTCCGGCGGGAAGGTAAACGGCGTTTCCGTACGCTGCTCTGGTTCGCCAGAAGCGGCTTAGTCATGCTGGCCACATGACCCAGAAGCTGTACACCGGCTCCCTTGGCCAATAAAGTGAGATGAGTGCCGCAACCCCAGAGTCGGTCATGACTGGACCTAATGGTCAGGGGTCCCTTTACCTTTACTAATGAATGATGAACTTACCTGCCTCTTATTTTACTCCAGTAAATTTTTTCCACCTACTTATTTTACTCCTTTGAAATAAATCAGTTGGTCATAATGGAATGGGGAAGGGGGGGGGAGGAGAGGGCTGCATCACACAATCAGATTTGTGTGCAAGTGTGTGTGTGTGTGTGTGTGTGTGTGTGTGTGTGTGTGTGTGTGTGTCTGTGGAATAACAATTCAAAAGTGGTCAAGTTATTACACCTTTTCTCAAAACTTCAGTAAACTGCTTTTTGTTTTGCATCATTGAGTTCTTGCCTTTCAATTTGAATAATAAGCCACGTTAAAAAAACAACCAACAATGACATCTAAAATATATGTGGTTCTGAGATGACATCAGGACATCTGTAGGAGTTGATGACAAATTGGCCAATTTGGTATTTGCCTGAGTTGCACTAACAGTGCAATTCTAAGCTTACTCAGAAATAAGTCTCTTGAGTTCAGCATGGGTCAGCAAACTAAGGCCCGCGGGCCAGATCAGGCCCAATTGCCTTCTAGATCCGGCCCGCAGACGGCCCAGGAATCCATACAGCCGGCATAGCAGGTTCGTGCGATGGTTTTTGTGACTCAGCCAGGCTTGGGGGTCAAAAGTGAGGCAGGCAGCTGCTCAAGACAAGGCCCTCCTCTGTCCGTCGTGTGCAGCAATCTTTTCTTCCAGGGTAGGGGGTGGGGAAGAGGGAAAAGGAGCCACAGTTCGGATTTCCACCATGGAGCTGCTGGCGACTGACCTCAAGAAGGGCAGTTGTGGTGGCAGGGGCTCGGAGGCGCCTCTGGAGCGATGCCCACCGGTGTCTGTAGCGGTGGTGCTCCCTGCCAGAGGAAGCAGTTCTGTGCTCTGCTGGGGAGGCCGCTTGTTAGCTACATGGTGCGAGCCATGGAAATAGCTGCCGCCTCGTCTTCCCTCACTCGGGGAAAATAATGCTTTTGCTTGAGAGGCGCCAGCCTGACTTAGCATGGCCAACAGCTTTTCCCTTCACCCACGCATGCACACATGCTCTCCAGGGCTGACAAGAATGGCACACTTACTTCAGCCCGCCACTCCGCCTTACGAGAGAAATAATAACTGTCAATGTGTAAAGCGCAAAGGAAGCAGCATGGGTGTATGAGGGAACATCCCCCCCCCCAAATCATATTTGGGCAATGTTGGGGTTGGTCCCAATAAGGGTTTTTGCCAAAAATGCAGGTCATAATCATGGCAACATATAGTCCGGCCCCCCACAAGGTCTGAGGGACAGTGGACCCTCCCCCTGCTTAAAAAGTTTGCTGCAGTCTAGTTCACTGAAAAAGTCTGGGGCTGCAGCCTAGTTCACTTGATACCAAGAAACACCAAATCAGGTGTTGTTTTTTCCCCCACCCTTTCCCCCCTCCATTACTTTTAATGTTATGGTCCATCCTGCTGCCTTCAATGTCTGTATCCATTGACTGAGTCGTTATAGCTCATACATTTTCATTTGTGTGGAAAGGAACAGAAATTCATTTGTATTGCAAAGGAAGGGTTATGGTTTTTGTTTTTGTGGGGTGTTTTTTTTTTTTTGCAATGCGGAGAGGAAAGTAAGATGTGCACAGCTTGTTGCAGCACAGGCCAAAATACTTGCAGTAACTGCTATTGCTCAATTCAAGGGCTATTGGGAAACAGAGCATATTACAGTCGTGTATGTCTGGAGTGGAAGATAAGTACAGTATAAATACATTTCTAGCCTGGGACAGGCACTGCAAATGGGCTTTAGGACTTTGGCACTTCCTACTATGCTGGAGTGGTCTGCTGGCCACATTATGAGGTGGTGAAAATTCAGCTGTCTTGGATTTATTTGTGTGCTGTTTGTGATGCCAATTGGTTCTCTCAGGCTTGGGCTGTGACCTGGTGTACCAACACATGACATTTTTGATGTAGATCTTCACTCACCCCTTCATCCCTGGTGAGGGGAAGACACCATTTTCACCTCAGGTGCCTAAATGTCTTGGTCCGGCCCTATGCTTTACAAAATTGTTTCTACTTGATTTTTTGGGGGTGGGGGGTTAGTCCAGAATGTGGCGCCTTGGCTGTGGTCCTGGGGCTGACTGCTTGGCATGCATTATATCAATTTTAAAAGAATTTCTAGTGATTTTCCAAGATAAATTCAAGGTGCTGTTAACTTTTCAAGTTCCTGTAATCTCTATTAATAGAATTGCAGTTTTATTCCCCTTATCCCATCTCACTCAGGATCAGAGGGGTTATTATGTGTGAACTTTATGCCACTTATTGGTGGATTAAATAATTTCCTTTCTGATTTTCCAAAATTTACTATGAGGGAGTTCTGATAATAATACTGCAGGTAAGAACCTTCATGTAACATGTTGATTTTCCTGCTTTCTATAGATTCCTTCTTGGCCCTACCTTAATGTTGTGTGGGCGTGGGTGTTATTTATAGCTGTAATGTTTTATTTTTCTTCTTCCTTTCTTCCTTTTCTCTGCATTTTTCTTTTCTTCTGAGATCTGCCACTAGAGGGAGAGTAGTTACACATTTTGCAACAGCATAGTTTAGTGCCGGTCTTTCTTCATAGGGACGTTTTTCCTATATCCATAAAAAACACACCATATAATCAAATGAACAAACCCCAACTGTCTCATTCTGCTGCCATATCCCTCTTTTCTTAATAGGGTGACCCAAATAAATGCCTTTCATAGATGCAATTGGAAGGGCTATATTATTTACAGCATGGCTATCAATCCCTGTATGTCTTGTATTGCTTTGTATCTTCACTATTGTTGTCCATTGACTAGTGGTCATCAAAAGTCTTCGAGTGGTGGTTAGGGAGCCATAACTGTGTTGCATCCCTATCTAAGGTTGGTTGAAGCAGTGACAATACCATAATTTTATTTCTTGATGTAATAACTCCTATGGTCATATTGAGATGCTTTTTCACTGTTTTACTAGTGGTCAGGACCGTGTGTGCACCTAAGTGAAACTCCATCTAAAGATGATCAGTTGGATCAGATCAAGATTGCTCTTTCTTATTATTGTTTGATCCATGCACATGTCACAGAAGTTATGCTTCCCGTTTTAGAATTGTCCTAGTTAAAGTGGGCTTTAGAAGAAGTGAGAACCAGGGCAGAGGGAACCCTTAAAGAATAAAGAATTGCAGTGGGGAAACCCGCTTATGTCATAAAAATGCATACAAGTGCTTGAATCCATTCATACTTGGACTTAATATTAAGGACACAGTCCGTAGCAGAAGTGTGCAGAATTGTGTCAACTGGCATTGTCATATGAGTTTGTTGCTAACCATACCAGCTTGATCATCTTTCATCTTGGCTCTTGAGGAAAGCTGTTGAATTCAACCCTACTCATCATTGAAATGTCATTGCAGGGAGGAGGGATATTGTCTGCTCTCAAAGAAGTGATTATAAGGCCTTTACTGAAGAAAACATCTCTCTCCTCCCTTTATTGTGGAAATGGAAGACCAGTTTTGCACCTGCCATTCCTGGCCAATGTAAACAAGTGGGGATGGGAATACCCTCTGGGAGCTTACAGATGAAATCTGTTTTCTGGACTTGTTTTAGGCTGGCTTCAGGGTAGTCTTCAGGAGGGAACTGACTTGTTCACTCTGACAGAAAAATTGCATAAGGGAACACATCGTGGAGGTTTATCCATTTGATCATTGTGGATCTCTCAGTAGCTCTGGATATTATTGATCATTGTCAGTGGTAGTAGAGCTACTGTCCACTAAAATAAGGTTGTTATTGTTCTTTGCTACTTTCTGGAACTCCCTCTGTTGCATTGAACTGAGCCACCTATTGCACCAGTCTTTAAACAATCTTCCAATAGCTTTTAAAGATTTCTGTTTGACTTTTACTATTTTGTGGGCGTTGTTTCAATTTAGGTTTTTCAATGAAGGCACTTTAACTGAATATTTTAACGTGTAGTATTTTTTAAAACAAACAAACATGTTAACGGTTTTATTCTAAGACACTTCAAGGGTTTAATGGCAGAAAACCATTAAACCATTTTTATATCTAAATATCTTTTAAAAGTCTTTTAAAATAGTTTATTTCGGCCCTATATCTGGGTCCCAGGACTGAAAAGACTGAAAATTGTAGATTGTCATTCTTATACCTTTACTTAATTTATAATTAGTTCAGTGACTGAATTAAAACCAGTAAATAATTCAACTTATTGGATGGGATTCACCTAATTTGCCCCATCAGCAGAAATCCTATGCAAGGACTTCTGCTTGTGCAGTGGATCTTCCCTTTTCCCTCCCTGTGTGCCCTGCCCCCATCAAATTAGCTCTGTGGGGCTTGAGAGAATGCCCAGAACAGCACATGGAGGGAGGAAAGGGGTGATCGTTCCATCTGGCAAGCTGCAATGCTTGCACAGAGGGAACATTTGTAATAAGGTAATGTTGAATTCCACCCATTATGTGCTAAATGCACTGATAGATTCCTTAGCACTCTTATTTTGCCACCAGTTTGGACCTATCTTTATCACTTCTCAGAGATGTATCTTTGGCCTCTCTCTTCTGACTTGTTGGAGGTCAGGAAGAAGGTCCCACTTTAAAAGTCAGCTGTTCTGTCATTAAAACACAGAATTGACTTTTCGACCTTCCACACTTAACCTTATAGGCTGCCTTCTCACAGACATTTTGCCTCTCTGTCATCACCGCTCATCATTACTGTGACTCTTTCTACTGTTTCAAAAGCTCATTTTGAGGGATTCCTTCATGGGTACCCCAAATATATAGGTCCTTTATACGTTCTTCTCGTTCATCCACAGTGTCCAAAGCAGAACAATGTTGTCATGGGCACTGCAAATAAAACTGAATTAAAACAAAGGGAACAGTGACCATCTGATGAGTGGTGATGAAAGGACTGCTATCCTCATGCTGCTAAGGAGCACAGGGAGAGCAATTGAGGCAGCATCAGGATTGCTGAGGGGTGGGTGCACCAAGTCCCCCTGCTTCCCAGTGGTTCTGATTCAGTTAAGATATGTGCTGCTAACATGTGCTGCTAAGAGCATTGTGTTTTGAACATCAGGATTGCTGGGGAGTAGAGGCCTTAACATCCCCCACTGCAATCCCAATGCAACCTAAATGTGTGCAAGTGTGTGCATATATTACTGTGTGCCCACATGCCAATGGCCATCACCAGCATTGCATGCACTCAGCACGGGCATGTGGCCCATGAGCAACCACACACAACTGCATGCAACCTCTGGAGGCGAAAAGGTTGCTGATCCAACTTATAGTCTTAGGATACATAATTGAGATGCTAGGGATAGTATAAAGTCATCAGGAGGTTCATACTATGAAGGCTTAGGTAGTTATTTACCCCCCTATTCTTGTGTTACTGGAATAGCATGATTCCTTTTACCTTTACAAACAAATGGCATAAACATCCAAAATAAAAATAAAATAAACTATATCGATTATGGTCTAGTTTTATGGGTTTCCCCACTTTCTTCTGTTGTGGTGATAAAGCTTATTAGACGGTAGGATTGCTCCGTGGGAGAGTAGTTTATTTTTAAAAGAAGAAGAAAAGCTCTGCAGTTTCATCCATGTCATTCAGAATTTCTGTATTTCATCTGATAACTTGTTGACACTTAATATATCTCCCCGCACCGCTCTCCTGGATGACTATGTCCCTGACAACACTAGGCATTACGATTCTATATAAAAGAAAACTACCCACCCACATTCAGAACTTAATCGTCATGGTTAATTCTCTGGGAGGGAGTTTAGCCGGGCTGTTGTAACAGGGAAACTCATAAAACGAAACCTGTGGCTTTCCAGATGTTGCTGCAGTGCATCTCCCATCATCTTTGACTATTGGCATGCTGGCTGGTGGGAGTTGTTGGAGACTGACAACATCTGGAGGTCTACAGGTTCCCTACCCCTAGAGCAGACCCACAGGATGGTTAGGGTCCCTGCTGTAGTGTATTTATCCAAAATGCCTTGATAGAAGATGGAGTATCATCTTATACTAGGCTTCCTTATCACTCCCCACAGCTGCAGGAATGGTGCAATGCTTCTGATCTGAATTACAGAAAGTCTAACATGATTTTGGCTTGTCCGTTGTGAGGAGAAGAATGGTGTGCCTGCTATTAATGTGATCAAACTCATTATGGGAGCAGATGAAAGGCTGTGGAAAACAATGCAACTTGCTTCATGGAAATGGTGTCATGGTCAGGATGAGACATGACAAACATTTTAGAATTCAGATCCTATTGGAAAAGGTTGAGACAGGAGGGCAGCATATTGACACTTTACAGCAAGAGTGACCAATGTGGTGCCCTCCAGATGTTGTGGAACTCTAACTCACATCTGGGTCAGAGATGGTGAAAGTTGTAGTTCAGTAACATCTGGAGAGGGCACCACATTGGCTGGCCCAGATTTACACATATTTGCAAAGATTTAAGAGTATTTTCCCTGTCTACAGGGAAAACAGGGGAAAATATTGGCCATAGCTCAGTGACTGAGCACATGATTTGAATGTCAAAGGTTCCAGCACCTCTGGTCCTTGTATCTCCAGGTAGGGATGGAAGAGACCCATCTGAGATTCTGGAGAGCCACTGCAGGTCAGTATAGGAGGCTGATTTGTATATAGTGTCAGCTTCCTACATTTCTATTTTCCTCTGAACTGCATTTGGTTTACATGATAGAAAGACCTTTTTTATTATTATTTTAAGAGGAGTTCAGCTACTTGTTGAGTCCGAGAGAATGTATTTCCCTGGAGGTTCTCAAGAAATAATTGGACAAGAGTCTTTGAATGTTCCAGGTGCAGGATATCCTGCTTCAGGGCAAGGGGTTGGTTGGGATTTTCCATTGGGTCCTTTTAAATCATACAGTTCTGTCTATACATAAATCTCTAGATATGTCTATGTTAGAAACTTAAAAGTACACCTTATTACCATCACCACATACACATTCATTCACCAAGGAATCATACTTCTTTGAGGAAGTGTTCACAAAACTACCATTCCCAGTATCATTTTGATTTATATTTATTGCCTATTTATGGCCAGTTTTCCTTCAAGCAAAGGACCATGTGCCGTGCAGAAACAAAGATGAAAATAATTCTCTCTCTGCATGTGTGTGTTTACACACACATGCAGACACTCCTCATTCTTTGCTTATACAAATTAATGACAGATTGGGCTAAACATATACAAAGCATTAAAAGGGAAAGTGTTCATATAACCTGCAATGGGAGTTCATTGTGTGTGTGTGTGTGCCTTGCATAGTATGTGAGGTGTATTTTGAGAGGAATGTCCAAGCAAAACATCAGCAGGGATTGCAAAGGAAGCAGAAATAATTTTCAGAGGATTGGGAACATTGCTCTTGTGTTTATGTGCATACACACACATCTCCAGACCATCGCTGAGTTTTACCTAAACTAAAATTGATGGTGAACATACTTGGAGGATCTTGCTCATACACCTGTGTTGATTGGACTCTAGATGACATGCTCTTTTTACTTTTGCAATCCAATTCCTAATTGGCATTCTGGTTGAGACCTGCCAGTCAGCCAGAATTTACTCTTTTAAATGTTTACTTTAGTGATTGTGTTTGTATGCTTTGTATGTCACGCCGTGAGTTAAATCCTTTATATACTTGCTTCTGTCACAGGAAGACACTGGATAAATGTTGGTGTTTATAATAACTCCCTGAAGATTCAATATAGGAACCTTGGATGGTAAAATAGTAAAGCTAATCAATGTGATTATGCAAATGTTTAGCTAAGTGGAAGGTCCATATAGAAGCAGTATACATCTGAATACCAGGTGTTGGGGTTCAATAACCCACAGTAGCTATCACCACCATGCTCTGCAGGCAGATTCCCCGAAGGCATTTAGCAGGTGGTCATTTGAAATGGAATACGTGATTAGGTGAGTCATCGGTCTGATCCATCAAAGCAGCCCTTATGGTATTTTCAAATAGGAATCAGATATTATTCAGGTTCCTCCAGACAACCTGCTTATTGAACTTTAAATCTTAATTTGTTTGCACAAATCTTACACAGATTATGCCTGGTCTTTATGGAGCATAGAATGTTCAATCAGCCAAACGGCTGGTTATAGTGATTTTTTTTTATTATTTTTTTTGCCTGGTGCCTAAAGATATGCAAGGAAGACACCAGGTGAGCCTTCCTACATCCCTAGCAGAAACAGAACTTCATAATCCTGACCTGGAGAAGTTCTACTAGAGATTTAGACATGTAGCTGGTCTTTTGAGAAGTGGGCACACATTTGGAATAACAGCTAGTTTCCGCCTGTGGCTTCCATACATTTCAGGTGCCTGCCAAAGTCTCATGTAGTTAATTGGGTTATCACCACTTGTTAATGAGAGCACTGTTGGCAACATAACATTGTAGAATTTGAACTGGTGAAATCTCCCTTTTGGTTGTAACTGTTGATTTAAAGGCTGGAGTTTAAAAGGCTTCCGCCTTGTAGTTTAAGACTTTGCACAGAGACAACTGAGGCAGAAAAGCCAAGGGAAATGGCATCCAAAGCTGTTATAACATTTACATGAAAGTCGAGCAAACATTTAGTATTCAGTGACCTCTTTAGCACAGGGGACTGAAACCCCCTTGGCAGCGGCCACAAATGTATGTTTGCTGTTGGAAAATTGCTTTGGGAAATGGTCTGGACTGGGGAAGCACATTTTCCATCAGGATAAACTTTTGTAGTAAGCTGAGTTTAGTCTTTAAAAAATAATAATCTCCAAGTGTAAAAACATTGTTATTAAATTCTTTTAAAAATGCTGCTTTCTTAGCAAGCCAGACTGTCAGTTAAAGTGCTGAAGCACAGACACAATCAGGTTTCCTCCAGAGAGGACAATTTAGCTCTGGTTCTGCACAAACACGAGCTGTTGATGTGAATCATAGAAATGACAGTGGCTGAAATGATTTTTTTATGTGCACACACACACACACACACACACACACACAGAACATTTCGTATAGCATTTCTTGAGGCTCTGTGTTCTAATCTGTGTTTCGGTGAGGAACAAATTTTGTGATCTAAAGAGAATGCCCTTATTGATCAGAACAAAGATTGATGTCATAGAGGAGTGAGCAACCTTTCCTGAGGCCAAGGGGGTGCATTTTTATGCAGCTCTAGACTACTTTCTCCTATATCAGTAGTTGCCCCTTCCTTCTCTCTCTTTTCTCTTCTCTGTCTCTGCCCTCCTCTTCTCTCCATTCATATTTCATTCAGCCTTCAATTGCTACCAGACTTTTGTTCTCCTTCCATCTTCTCTCCTCCTTTGATGACACAGGCAGGCAGCTTGCAAAGATGTCCCCTCATTCATTTCCAGCTTTCTCAATATGGACCTGATCTTCAGCCTAGGAAAAAGTCCATAGAGGTGAGGGAAGAAGTTGGGAACCATGAAATTTGGGTGCAGCCTGGTCATAACTCCCTCGGTGTCTTCAGGCTCGGCTCTCAGGTGGCGGATTCTGGAGGAAGACGAGGAGGATCGGAAGGCTGGAATACAGAGAAGGCCTTCCTTCTATATGTTCCCATCAAGTTCTAGTGTGGAAGCATGACTTCTGTCTCCCTCCCTTCCTGAGTTGCCGGAATCTAGGAAGGGCTCTGATGGGATGGCCAAGCAGGTCCTGAGCAGTAGGGAAGCAGGTCTGACACTCTCTCCCAGAATCAGGTGCCACCTTCAGAGAAGGAAGGAGAAGTGTCCATGCAGACACAGTGCCCCTTTTTTTCAGGCCAGCCACTCATGCAGAAATAGAGATTCTCATTTGGAGAATCTGCACTTACCTTTACTTCAAAGCTCGATGGATGTGGGCCTGTTGCTCGAGCGACTTCTCTGCTCTTGTGCCATCTTGAATGTCTTGTTCTCAGATCCCAAACTCATGAACCTTGGCTTCACCACTACTAGCCTCCCTTCCTCCTCCCAATCATTTGTGGGAGTTCTGGCACTGTAATAACTGCTGCTGAGACTGAGCTGTTATTCTGCCTTAATAAAGACTTTGCTCTTACTTGGACATAAGAGCAGCTACTGTCTTGTTTGGGGAAGCGAGTCAAGACACAGACCACAGGCTATGGGTTGTCAAATGTTTTCCAACTGCAACATTTAGATAATTAAAATGTTCTAACTATAACTTTTGGATAATTGTAGCTATAACTCCTCCCATCACTGTATTTGGGAGGAACCATATTCCTTCTGACCAGTGTCACATGACTGTTTTATGTAGGAGAAATGATTAGACATCAATTCTACTCGAGTTTCATGGGTGATGCATCTTTTAAAAGTATTAAACCTTGGTCTCCCAGTCGCTACACAACTATTGGCTGATCAGTGTAAAAAATTCGGTAGTCTGTTAGAAACACTAATTTGAAGATTGCGGAGAGGATGGGAAAACTATATAAATGGATAAAGCTTAACACCAATTTTCCCCATTGCCTCTTTTTTTTAAAAAATGTGCCCAATCAAAGCTCTATATCTACTAAGAAGCTTCTTTCTTAGACTCCTTTCCCCCTCCACTGCCTCCCTTAGTAACCATTAGAGCAGAAGGAGAGCAGAATTGTTCCAATGAGGCTGAAGAGCTTAATTGGATAAGCCCTTTCTCTACCAGCTTAATACACACATGTATATTTCTTGTCAGGGACTTTATTGAGAAAACAATTTGAGGTCTTCTGTCATTAAACTCTGCAGTTACACAGCTTGCCTGTTTGCAGGAGGGGGATGAGAAAGAACAGAACAGCACGTCTTGAAAATGAGCACAGAAGGGCAAAATATGTAAACAAGGGGGACTGTGTGCTTACCCAGTAATGACATCAGTCAAGCATAATTTAATACTGTGCCATCTTCATTAAGAGGGGAAGGGGGAAGGTTAGATAACACACTCAGCTGGTTACCAACCTGTTGCACCTGACATTGTATTTTGCTTCAGATCTCTGTAATGTTCCCCACTTTCATCGGGGAGAAGTTTGCATGGCTGGAGGGGTGGGACTTTGCACAACTCTGTATGCAACATATATGCTGGAAGAATGCAGACTCTGAGGCAGTGCCTTATGCAAAACATGAAATCTGTGAAAAAATGATTAGTTGATTGACTAAAACTCTTAGGACTCAGCTAGACTGGTAAAGAAAAAGGGATTTATATGTGTTGCATGTGCGATATAATGTTGTGCCACCAGATGGCGACGTGGAGTCCCGTTTTTCTCTACCTATTTTCCCTCTTTAAATTTACAACTCTTTAAACTGAAACGCTTCTCTGATGGGTCTAGATCCAGCCTTAATTAGCCAAGAGGTGTGGCAGCAGTCCTGCATTTGACTGTATGCCCCATTCTGCAGACATAGGGGAGGTGCTGAGGCAGAGGCAGAGAGAGAATGGCATGTACTGCATGAAGACCACCAAACGTGTTTATGATGGAGATGTAATTTGAATTAAAAACTCCCTGTGTCACAACTTACTGGCTTAACTGTGGCAGTGCTGATTTTTTTAGGAAAAGAAGGGAAGGTCTGGAGGAGCACAAAATATTATTGGGGGGGGAGACACTTTTTCACACACCCTTTTGAAGATTTTAATTAATTAATTAATTAATAGACAAAGTGTGCCGCTTCTCTGTGCCTCACCTGATTCCCTTTTGTCTTGACCCGCACTGTATAGTCAGGGCTCACGTAATGAGATGATGTCACACCACCGTCCAGCCAGCCGTGTATGTGCTGCGCCGTGAGGGCAAGCACTGCCATTGCCACAGAACAGGAAGGGTAAGCGTGGAACCAGGTGCGAGTTTCCCCACTTCCTGGGCAAGACAGTGGTGATCTCCCTTTCCTCTACACAGTGGCAAATGCTTGGGCCCCTGTTTGCAAGTTCCTGGAAGCAGCACTGAAAGGGGGAGAGAGGCACCTTGTTGAAAGCTCCCAAAATAGAACTGTGAATTCAGTGGCCAATCTTGCTTCAGCCCAAGTTCCAAGTGCTGGAATACTCTGGCTCTCTTAAGACGTTAATTATGCTATTATAGTACTATTAATAGCACATTTCGGGGGGGGGTGTGCATTTTCCTACCCACCTTAGCTAATGACCATGCACACATCGTAAGGGGTGTAATCTACCCCATCTCAAGCTCTTATATTCCTTTTTGGTTTTGTAGAGAGGGAATTTAAGGACATAGGCCTTCTCATTAGGATCAGTGGTTCTTAAGGGCACTAGGGCGGGCTGGAGTTCTTTCTTTCTTTCTTTCTTTCTTTCTTTCTTTCTTTCTTTCTTTCTTTCTTTCGTCCTCCTGCATCAGATCACATTAAGCTAATTCATACCCTACCTCTCGTTTCTCTTTTTCATACTTCGCCTTTCATTATTTATCAAAAAGAAATTAAAGGGAGAGAAAAGAAAATCACATCTCCTCTTTCCTTGAAAATTAGAGTGTTATGGATCATCAATACTAGAGAACAAGAGCGGGGAGGTGGGGGAAGTGGCTTAACTGCGAGGAAAGGGAGCGTGTGTGTTCTTGAATACCAAAAATGGCATGATGTTCTTAATAAAGGAGAGAGGAAGAAATTGCATGCAGCTTGGAGATGCTCACCAGGTTTCACAACAAATGCATTCATTCTAAAGCCAGACACAGTCCCATTTAAAAATAAAATAAAATCACAGTGTTCTTCTGCGTTCATGTGGGTTTTTCTCACCCACCCACCAAATTGCATCCCCCCCTTTTTTGCCTTGCCAGAATATTATATAGTTTAATTTACCTCTTTTCCAGGCTATTTTTCTGACCACGAGGCATTGTCTCCTCTCCTTCCCACCACCAGGTGCCTATGCTGCAGCAAATGTACCTTTGGGCAGATTTTGTTTTATTTTCTATTTTATTTTATTAGTATTATTATTATTATTTAAAAACAACCAAACCAGTCACTCCAAATACTTGTCTGGAATAAGGAGATGCTCCAGCTACACACCGGCTACACACGGGGGAATTAACTGGAATATTAACCTTTAGATTGCTGGCTTTCCCCAAACCACCAGCAAAAGAGAACTGACAAAATGAAGCAATGAATTAATGCAGGCTCAAGAAAAACGAGTGTGTATATATAGCTCTTTCAGGCCGGAGCCTTGGGTATCTTTGCACCAGACTGGTATATGCATATGGTCAGGACGAGAATGTGTAATAAGAAATCTTGTGGCTTGTTGACCAATCATCCATGAGAGGGAAATAAAAAAGAAACCCAGTGGGTATGTGGTTGCCATTGCAATCACTTAAGAAAGCTGGCCCTAAGCCATGGGTAGGAAAACTAAGGTCCAGGGGCCAGATCCAGCCCAATCGCCTTCTAAATCCAGCCCGTGGACGGTCCGGGAATCAGTGTGTTTTTACATGAGTATAATGTGTCCTTTTATTTAAAATGCATCTCTGGGTTATTTGTGGGGCATAGGAATCCATTCACCCCCCCCAAAAAAAAATAGTCTGGCCCCCCACAAGGTCTGAGGGACAGTGGACCCGCCCCCTGCTGAAAAAGTTTGCTGACCCCTGTCCTAAGCAGTGGCATGCAGTGAATTTTTTCATAGGGGAACAGTTAAAGTCAGAGACGCCAGCTTGTGAGGGCAATTTTTTTGGAGGAGGGGGCGATATGCACATTACATGCCTCTGTCCCTAAGCCAACCAGAAGCTTCCTGGACATTGGGAAGGAGATGCCAGATCTCTGACAGGATGCTGGGGTCTGGCAGGGTTTGGGGAGGTGGTGGAAGGGCTTTAGGACTACCTAATCCCCCTAGTCCACTGACCACATGCCACTGGTGCTTAGAGTGTGCCTGAGTCTAGGGCCTGATGATACAATGGGAGATCTGTTATTCTGCAGCCTGAGTCTCAATATATTTTGAGTGATTCCCTCAGCCATCCATAGAAATAGCTGGTTTTCAACAACGACTAAATAATAAATAACAAGCCTGGTACTCTACAGAGAGAAGGGATAGAGGATAGAGATAGAAAAGCATTTCCTATTATGGCTGGCAACAACAACAACAACAACAACAACACCACCACCAACAACAAGCCATTCCTGTCACAATAATTTCCTTAATATGCTGATATTTTTATGGTTTCCATTTGCTCCTTGGTTCTTTTCTTTAAGCGTCCCTAATTTAGAGCTGTCATATTTTAGAACTATTAGGAACACTTCTTTGTTATCTGTACCAAGCTCTATAGAAACTCATTGTGGGACGGGACCCTGCAGCTGGTTCAAACTAAGTGCACCATGGCTGGTTTCGCTGGCAAGAGCAGGGGGAGAGAATGTGTTCTGGGAAGTAAGTCTGCAGACACCTTGAGGAGGAAGAGAGTTTTGTCTCTTCCCCTCCTTGCAGGAAATGTGGGGGTGGGGGGTGGGCAGGCAACATAACCATTTTTTTAATGCCAGAGTTTCCCCTTGGTGACCCCCTGATAATTGCTGCTTCGCGTGGTGGTCTGGTGGTGGTGATATTCCACAGGAGAAACTCCAGTGGCCACAATTGCTGGAGTTCCACGGAAGAAGCTGAGACAGTTTGATTGATTTATGTTTGTAGTGTTACATTAGCTGTGTACCTGTAACTCTCCCTACTCCGTTCTACTACACTTCCATACCGCCAAGAACAAACATACTCTGAAAAAGATAACAAAATACCCTTTCAAAGCATCCCCATCCTCATTACATCCTAATGCCTTCTAATCTTTCTTGCAAAAGACATGTGCAATTTTTGTATTGTGTTGCCCTTTCATCTTTACTTACACTTTCTGCAAACCTTTTCTCCTCTGCCACTTCCCTAAGACATATCCTCTCCCCCCAAAAAAACCCCCACACACCCCTGTCAAGAAGGTGTCAACCCATAATCTTCAGATTCAGCACCTCAGTGTTGTTTACTATGTACCTCTATACTTTTGGGGGGGGGGAGAGGGAGAGGGGGAGAGAGAGAGAAACACACACACACACACACACACACACACACACACGTACGTACTCATACTCACTCAGCTTCACTGATTTCTTCCTTCCTTTTTTCCCATTGAATACATTTCTGTCCCAGCTATGCACCCTCTAAGTCATGTTGCTCCCAGTTCTGACAATCTAGGCATTTGGCATAAGTGGGGCTTTGTTCAGCATCCCTTTCCTCTCAGGGGCAGGCAGGCAGTGAAGGAGCACGTTCTATGTGTCCCTCTCCGAAGCAACCTCTGTTTCCCTCTCCGAGCTGGTGGGATTGCTTGCCCTCCTTCCCTGAGCAGGATCTCACAATCTGGGGAATATATTTATTGGTTTCTGCCTTTCAGCTGGCAGTTGAGCTCCCCTCCTTCATCCCCTCAATGGGGATGGTAGAGATTGCTACACATACAATGCACAGCAGGCTTCCCACCGAGACCCCTGCAAGCACTCAAGTCAGTGGCTCACAGGTCCTCCACATTTTCTAAATGTAAAACATATACGGAAAGTGGCACCTTGGCACTGATTTTGCAGATTCTTCCCCTTTCATACTACAGAAGAGGGAGACCTGGAGGAAGATAAATCATTCCGAATGCGCATTCAAAACTCTGCACTGTCGGGGTGCCCAAAATCATGACGGTATGCGCTTGTGTAGGTGTGTATGTGTGTAGAAAAGACACATGCCAGCAGGATTGATGCTTGTACCAGAAAACCTCCTGTGAGGCAGGGTTTAAATTTTGGGGGGTGCCTGCTTGTCTGCCTGTCTCATTGCCAGTTTAATTGGTGAAAGCAAACAGATGCTTTTGATACTGTGGTCAGTTAGTTCAGTGTGGGAATTAGGAAGAGCTCCGGTCAGAGCTCTCTCTCCTGTTGCTGCTGTTACACATGCACTTTAAATGCAGTGGTGTTTAATCAGATCTCTGACAGCTGCCTGGAAAGGTGGGAATGACTGCAATCTGATTTAGATTGCAGGAAATCAATGTTTGCCCTTTGGGCCTGTAATTATTAATTCATTTCTTGTGATAACTTTTCATTGTCTTGAAAGTAGCCCATGGAGTACCAGGGTGTGGATTGGTTGTTGTTTTTTTGGCGGGGGGTTGTTACTGGGTTACTTCTTCATTTGCCCCATGTGTTGGGATTTCCCATGTGTCCTGTTCTGCTTATTCTCCTTCTTTCACTTTACCCATTTCCCACCACTTTTGGTGAAACATCTAAAAGCAATTGACACTGCAATGGTTTTTTTTTTATGCAAAATTTTGACAACAGCATGCACTTTGCCTTTCAGAACTAGATTGCTAATACATTATGGTATTGGCTCATGCTGGTAAAGCAGCAGCAAAGGGAATGGACTTCTAAAGCATGACTCTGAAATCAAATAAAATCTTGCAGTACCTGGTTTAAAATTGCAACCATAGGAAGGGGCCAGACATCTTTGCTCATTTCTGCCCATTGGTGCTGCTACTAGTTCTTCTCCCCTGCCTGTCTGCCAGCTTTTCTGTCTGCCCATCCTCTGCACAACTGGAAACACAGCCAATTCCTGATCAAGTTCTTTCAGAGTCTCTAAGTGCCATCTTGCACACCCTGTAACCTTAAAGCAAAGTCATGCAATTCTAAACAACCATACACATCCATGAAAATTCATGCATATGTCTTGCCACCCCCAACAATCTATCCATGTAGCAACAGGAGTCAAGGAGAGCTGCCCATTATTGGCAAGGATTGTATTGCTATCACTTATATATAGCAGTTCCATTTGAGTATTTCTCGTCATACCTCTTTGAATAAAGCATCTAAATATATATTTACACAAAAAGGCACTGCTGATAGCTTTGTACAGATTTATGGAGTTTTTGAAAGCTACATTCTCCAGATATTCACCAAGCAAAGTGCCCGAAAAGGATATCATGATTGAGAGGAATCTGCAGGATTTCCTCTTAACTCAGCATTGCACTAAATATGTGTTGTTCTTAACTATGCCACCTTTGCTCCAGTAGGAGGCTGCCTCTAGCCATTCTGCAAATGCCAGAACCTTTAACTGAAGTCTAACAGGGTTTGGGACATGTACATTCAGTGTGGCATTAGGCTTTGCAGGGAAGAATGTGCCCTCTCCTAACTTAAAGCAGCCCTATTTATCGCTTTGGGCTCTGTAATTCAATTTAGGTTGTGCTTTATCGGTGGTTCAGGAGTTGGCCAGATAGAGTAAACATTGCCTATTTCCCTGCCAGGAGAAGGAACTGCTATGTTGGGAGGGGTTTAGGGGGTTGGGAGGGGGAGTCTAGCTGAACTCACACCTTGTATGCATTTTATGGACCGCTAGCCCCCTCCTCCACCCCACACTTTTATTTATTTATTGCATTTTCAAGCAGGTGTTAGCTATCTCCTTCCTACATCTATTTGCTTCAAAGCAGTGACATTTTGAGATAATTAAATGTAAGATACCACTGTGGCATTTGCTTCTGTCTCTGCTACTCATGAAAAATAGGCAAAGCATGTGTTGCTTGTGGGGGTGGGGGGAACCCACTCATCCTTTCTTCATTTCAACGATAAACTATCTGATTATGATGAGAGAAATATGCACTTGCCTGATTTTGCATTTTACGGAGGGGGAAATTCCACAAGTATGGTGTGTAGGCCTGCATACTGTTCTAAAAGTGCACTTGGGAGATTTGGCCATAGCTTAGGGGGTGACAGGTTTTAAAAAAACATGAGGGAAGGGGCTAACATAATGCAGCCATTTTTTTAGAGGAGCACTGAAAGAAACTACCAAGTAGCTTTGATGGCAAGTTTTGCTGATTGTACTTAATGACATCCACTCAAGCAATGAGCCAGAGATGCAAAATGTGTGATCTCTCTCTCTCTCTCTCTCTCTCTCTCTCTCACACACACACACACATTGACTAATAAGGCCACCTAGGGATGGGCTACATCCCCCTGCCCCCACTTCTTCTTCTTATATGGTCTCCCTGTTGCAACCAGAGGCATATTCTAACCATTCTGTATGCAAAGATACCTTTGGTGCGTTATGCTGAGGATTTTACTCCTGAGCCACATGCACAGAGCTTTTGCCATTACAAATGAATCCCCCCCCCCCTCACCTTGCTCTGTGGAGCATGGATGGAATAGTTCCCCTTACTTTTTTGGGGGGGCTACCACATAAAACAGTGAATTTTGGGGGAGATAGTGGGAGACCTGATATAAGTCTTTGAGTCCTCAGAGGAAGAGGTCACAATGGCAAGTTGGAGCAGGCTTTCTGTTGCTGTTTTGCCCAACCCTATCCCACCAATTGGAATATTGTGATGGGGTCCATTTTGATCCCAAATGAGAGAGAGAGAGAGAGAGAGAGAGAGAGAGAGAGAGAGAGAGAGAGAGACAGACAGACAGACAGACAGACAGAGACAGACAGAGAGGCTGCATTTTTTTGTGTGAGGCTCTTAAAGCAACTTACAGGGAAGGTGTGCTTTTAAGCCCTCTGCAGTGTTGACAGAGTGACACAGCAGCTACTGGAACATCCACTTTTCCAATCAGACCAGCCCCTTGGAGACTATATATAGGTTTTACAGGTAGCATAATAAGGAGGAGAAAATAATTTTCAGTGCCCTGTATTCAAATTCACAATCCACATCATGGTACAACCAACCACAAGTACCCAGTAATTTTCGAACCATGAACCCATCAAATTAATTCAAATGTGTGCTTCTTTTTGGCTTACTTTAAACAGCTACATGGGCAAGAGAGATAAAATTCATGCTCCCTCCCTCCCTCTCTCATTCTCTCTCTTTCTGCCCCCCCCCCATATATTTCCATATACACAATCCAGGTAATGTACACCAGTCTGTAAAAACTGTAAATGCTATTTTGCTTTTATTTTAAACATATTTTTGCTGTAGTTTTACAAAAAAAATCAATAATTGGTACTTTTTTACACTCTGATTTTTTTTTTCTGAATATTGACAGATCTGTAAAGAGAGCTGTTAATGTGAAATATCTTATTTCTTTTTGAAAGTTGAATGTCTTGAAGGTTTTAAGCCACAATAAAGCTAAAATATCAAGTCTCTCTTTTTTTGGGACAGCTCCTCTTTTTATTTTTTTAAACAATTTCAGCAAAGAAGGGCATTGGTAAGCAAACGTCAACCCTCCAACTGTCCTTTAATTTGCCCACTGCTATTTGGTTGCACACACCGTGTTAAATCCCCCACTGGAAAAGAATTAAATCACACCTCACATTCCCTTGCTGGCTGCTGGTGGCAAGTACAGGATCCATACTCATTAATGATCACCAGAGCACCTTCAATATGGTTGGGTTTGTAATCAACGTAATACTCCTGGGCTGACATAGCAGCCATTTGATGCATGGTTTGTTTTTGTTTTTGCTTCCTGCGCTGTGTCACAAAACACTGTCTCAGTTGCCTAAGGCTGGCAGGGAAACACTTCCATGAAACGTACAACACCAAAACTACTATGAGGAACGAGAAGATGAGGGCCATGGTCCCTGTGACCACCTTGTGGATCTGAACAGCATTCTCGGTGTTCTCGTTGGGCATAGTTACCGTGATGACATTTGTCGTTCTATCCCCTTCGATATCCTGCACATCATAGTTCATTGTGGCAGGGCTGTAGCTGAATGTTTGGTCACTGTTGTTTGCTACAGCAGACAGGAGGTTAATGTCCATCGTTGGGTCCGTTGCATCTTCGCATAAGTGAAAAGCATATACTGCATCTAAGACATCCTCACCCTGTGTGTATTCAGGGGTGGCACAGAGGAGGTTGCTGTCGTAGCGGCCTTTGAAGTTGCTCAGCCAAGAGGCCAAGGCGCAAATGTTACGTCCACAATCCCAGACATTTGCAGAAAGGCTGATGCTCACGAGGGACTTCCAGGAGTTTAGGATCCTCGGGTGGATGTAGGTGAGCCGGTTGGAATCCAGCTGCAGGGACTGGAGTTGAGGTACACTTTCAAAAACGTGAGGCTCCATGTATTCAATCTCGTTGCCCGAGAGGTCCAGTTTCTCTAATTTCCATGTCCAGTCCAAGGAATTCACCACGATAGTGACTTTATTCCTGCGTAAGCAGAGGGAGTGCAAGGAGATGAGCCTGGGGAAATGGGCCAAGTTCACTTTCACCAAGTCATTGTGCTCCAGGTGCAACTCGGTGAGTTTGAACAAGCCTGCAAAAGAGTTTCGAGCCAGGCTTTTCAACTGATTGTATCCTATGTCCAGGAACTTCAGGCTGCGGCAGTCTTGGAATATTCGGACAGGCACAAACTTGATGGCGTTGGACCGCATGTGCAACGTCGTCAGCTTCCGCAAGCCGTGAAACAGGTTCGGCTCCAGAGCCTGCAGGTTGTTGTAGGATAAATCCACACTGCGCAAGTTGGGCATGGGCCGGAAGGTGGTGTTGGGCAGTTGTGTGATTTTGTTGGAACTCAGGGTGAGCTCCTTAACTCGCCGCAGCTTTTCAAAGGCATTTTCCTCCACTGAGCAAATGTGATTGTGATCCAGATATAGCCACGTGAGTTGCATTAACCCTGTGAACTGTCCGTCAGGCAGCTCGGAAAGGCTGTTGTACCGCAACGACAAGCCCATCACGCCCGACAGGTTGTGCGGCATCTCTGTGAGATTCAGGGACTCACAGTAGAAGAGTCTCCCCTCGCACCGGCAGAGCTGTGGACACCCACTATTCACGGCTGGAAGCATTTTGAAAAAGAGACCCAGTGTGCACAGGATCAACCCTGGGGGCTTCCTCAGCAGCCAGTTTAAACAGACACCAATAAGAAGGAAATCCATTAGCGAGAATATCCCCAAATGCGCTTGAGAATGTCCATTGAATCTTTTGTCCGACAGTTCCCTTTACGAATTCTGCATCATATTGTATGTAAAACAGGGGGCGAGGGGGTGGGGGCGAGGCAAAAACAAGAGAACCATGGGGGCCAAAGATTTCACTTTCGGGGCTTTTGCCCTGTTTTTTAAAAAGAACAAAACAAAACAGCATGCAAAAATCTGTACAGCATTAAAGTTCAGAGAGGCATTCAAAAGGTACAAGGGGTCTTGTCCATTTTAGCTGCCGCGGCATAGAAAAGAACAATTCTTTTAGAAAGAAAAAAGAAAAAAAAGATCTCTCTCTTCACGAAAGAATGAAATTAAAAAGTGCCTTACCCACCCTTTTCCAGAGAGTGACAACCTCCATTCAGCGGCTTCCTTTGTGTTTGGACTTAATTATATGCAAGGCTCCAAAAGAGCTCTCTGTTGCTACAAATTCTGTCTCTTTCAGCGTTCTGTGAGGCTGGCAGGCTCACAATGTCTCACTTTGCTCCGTCTCAAAGGGCGAGAGGCAAGTCCAGCTAGCTTCTCTCCCCTCCTCTCCACTCTCCTCCCTGATTTTTAAGCTGACTCCCAGGACCTTCAAGTTTCAGAAGTATGGGCATAAGGCTTGATCTTCCTTCCTTCCTTCCTTCCTTGCCTTTTCCCCCCTCTCCCTTCTCTCCCCCTCTGTTCTTTTTTTTTTTTTCTTCCCTCCCTTCCTCTGCGGTTAATACTGTGACGTGGGGAGGGAGAGAGAGGAGGGGGAGGGCAAGGAGAAAAAAATGAAAGGGGGGAAAAGAGAGAGAAACCCCTTCCAAAAAAACCCCAAAAAACCAAAACCTCTTTACTTAACGGCTTCCCAGGATTTGACATTCCCTTTCATGTCCATCCTTGCAGACGCGGGCGGCGGCAAGCACCAAATTTTTTTGTTTTTGTTTTGTTTTTTATTGACTCCTCTGATGCAGCTTTACCATTCCTTCCCTGACCGGACCGGCGGCATAAAGATGGCTTTATTCCCCATTGCTGGTTCGCCTTGCTGGTTCGGAGATGCTTAAGAGCAGAGAGCGAGAGCGGCAGCCCAGGATCCCTTCCTTCCAGCAGAAGCAGTATGTAGCTACAGCACGCAGAGGCACCGAGCGCTCACTGAGCGTCGTGAGCTCCCGGCGATTGTATGCCTGCGCCGCGCTTCGCAGCAGACAGGGGCGAATGGGAAAAGGGGTGGGCATTAAAAAAAAAAAAAGCCAACATTTTAGTGAACCAGTAAAGGGATATATGTTCTCTGATGAAATGGAAAATACTTTAAGCTCCGCTCGCCTTTGCTCAAACACACACACACGTATGCACACACGCGCGCGCGCGCAATCGACAGCTGCAGCGGCGAGGCATTTCTTAAGGAGGCGACCAGAACAGGGACCCCTTTCCGTCTCCCCACCAGCCGCTCCTCTTTGTTTAAAGGGTCCCAGCGCAGACGAGTCAGGCTGGGGGGGGGGGGGCTTTCAGGAGAGATGTGTCCAAATTACGACATTTTGAGGATATTTGGTTGCTCGAGATGAGGCACTGACTTTCCCCCCTTTTTCTTTTCTCGTTTTCTTCCTGCGGGCGAGAAACGTGCGTGGCGCACACCCCGTTCCTTTTTTGCCTTCTTTCATTTTGACGCCTGTTTTGGAGCAACGTTTCTTTCTTTTTGCGAAAGGGGGGGAGGGGTAGGAGGCTCGTGCAACCATCACTGGGTTCATGTGGGAACGGAATACTATTCGGGCTTCGTACCCTACTGCATCTAGGTGTTTAGCATATGCTCTTGCTAATGACATCTTTGTGACAAAACAAAATTGCAGCGCTATACGCTACAGCATTCGGAAACGTGATGCGTGCGTTTTGGATGCAAGCATTTGGGAATCTAACTACCATGCAGTTTACTTCGTGTGTGTGTGTGTGTGTGAAGGGGGTAAAGCTGGAAGGATTAGACTCCCAGCCCTCAATGACTCTGCTGTTGTTTTGTTCGATAGACTAAGAATTGCCTGCCTGCTAATTTTCGACCTTCATTGGATTTGGAAAAGGCCATTGTTGACAGGCATTTTCTGCATCCTTTAGTGACTTGGGGAACAAGTACTGCTCTGTTGCCAGGGAAATACTCTCCAATCTTTCCCCTATTTCCCCCTCTTTTCAACATACCCCAAAGTCTGCTGGTTGCCAGTACTTTCAGAGCAGGTGGTTCACGCCTCAATATTTTGATACTTGATTTTTCGATCCTGGCACAGTTGACGTGTTTATCGAGGTGTTGCATAAAATAGGCATGCCAGGTAATAAAAGGGATACTCGTTTGAAAGCTGCTCCGTTGAGGAGGGTTTTGAGATGGTGGGCTTCTTCTTGTCCTTTGGCTAGTATTGACTGAAATCTTGATTTCTCCTGAATTTGCATTGGCTGTGATGCATCATTGAACAGAAAAGAAAGAAAGAAGATGAGTTAGAATTGCCATTTTGGGAAAATCCTCCCAAACATCACCTATGAAAAATAATGTCAAAAATGCAGAGATAAGAAGCATTCAGGCACAGTGTATTCAAAGCTTGAATTTATTATTTGCAAAGTTCGGCCTGCACTTTTCAAAATTTCTCATTTATTTTAATATGCATACCTGGGCACTTAAGCAAATTCAAAGCCTGACTCCCAGATGCATCTCTTTTTGAGGAGGTGAGGAAGACTCAGACTCCTCCCCCTGTTTCTTTATTCCCTGCTCAGGTGGACCTTTGCTGCCGATCCTGCCCAGTGGAAGCAATGTATACAAAACCAGCATGGAAGTTGGTAGAGAGCAAGGCAGGAAGGCAGACGAAAGGATGTAAAATTGATTGCCAAAGGTTGCACAGATGCACTGGGTGGCAACTTTCTGTATCCTAGGAGTGAATCATGGTAAACATGGAAGGTTGCTTAAGTCATAGTGGATGTGAAAGGCATTGGTAATGCATATCTTCAATGGGTCAAGTGGTCAACCTGAGTTCCTGCTCAAAGATTTTGACTGTCCTCTGCAAATGGAGACGCTGCAAATCTGTCTGCAAGTTTCAGAATTGGTGGTAGCAGTGTGTGGTGGTGATCAGTAATACTATTTCAAAAAGCTCTTTAGCACATTTCAGTACCTGATTGCTTTAAAGATATGGAATGCTCAGATGAGCTGAAAAAGACACAGGCTCTCTAAGGCTAAAATCTTAGGAGTATTAAAAAAATGCCTTATACTGAGTCAGACAAATTGGTCTATCTAGCTTAGCATTGGCCATCCTGACTGGCAGTGGCTCACCATGGTTTCAGGCAGGGAGTCTCTCCCAGCCCTGCCTAGAAGTGCCAGGGAGACCAATGAAAGTACATGTGCTGCCCTAAACCATTGGAGTCCATGTGGTGGTAAACAGCAGAAAGATGTTAAAGCATCTGATGGGAGGGCGTTCCACAGGGTGGGTGCCACTACAGAGAAGGCCCTCTGCCTGGTTCCCTGTAACCTCACTTCTTGCAGTGAGGGAACCACCAGAAGGCCCTCGGCGCTGGACCTCAGTCTGAACGATGGGGGTGGACCTCAGAGGCTGAACGATGGGGGTGGAGATGCTCCTTCAGGTATTCTGGGCCAGTATTGCCCTTCAAGAATGCAACAGGGAAGGATGGGGGCAAAACTAGAATTAGTTGCCTCTGCCTGTCACTGGCTCTGACTCCCCCTGCTGTTGGCCTCCCTACCTTCCACCCTGCTAGTCCTAACATTCAACAGGCACCATTGCTTCCAAGGGAGCCAACAGTCTCAGGTTTCCATGTTAATATTTTTATTTTATTTTTTAATAGCATATTTAACTAACAAGAAAAATTAAGTGGAAGAGGAAAAAACAACAACAATCTTTGTGTGTATTCTTTAAACCATGTTTATGCATCATGAAAATGCTGGAAATCTGCAATGCCTAGAGTGTTGGGTTCCATGGAATCATAGAGTTGGAAAGGACCCCAAGGATTATCTAGTCCAACCCCCTGCAGTGCATCACAACTAAAGCATCCATGACAAAGAGATCTGGTTTCCAAATTCTTGTTAAACCATGAATTCATGGGATATTTTAAACAGATCATTACTCCCTGGTCTTAGTTTCCTATCTGCACAAGAATACTCATGGGTGACCTGGATTTTTGCTTCCCTTGGGATGACTTGTGAACAAGAGAAGAACCATGCAAAGGACTCTTTGTAGAAGTGGTCTCTACAAAGTATAATTCACTTGTGCTAGTTGTGGGACATAGAAGATCAGTCATTTAACAGACATGGAAGAAATGTATCTCAGGACCTGCACAGAACAGGATGTGCTGTAGAACTCCCCCCCCTCCTGATTTTGTTTTTTTTTGGGGGGGGGATAAGCAACCACTGGAAACTGTAACTAGGAACTGATGGAAGGGAGACGGGAGGTCATGTGTTAGATAGAGTCATACCTCGGGTTACAGAAGCTTCAGGTTGCATTTTTTTTTGGGGGGGGGGTTATGGACCGCTGAAACCCGGAAGTACTGGAACGGGTTACTTCCAGGTTTCGGCAGTCGTGCATGTGCAGAAGTGCTAAATCGTGCTTTGCGCATACGCAGAAGTGCCAAATCACAATCCGCACATGTGCAGACATGCAGCTGTGGGTTGAGAACATGCATCCCGCACAGATCACATTCGCAACCCGAGCATCCACCGTACTAGACCTACATCTTTTCTAGAAAAAGTTGCTGAGAACTAGAATAGAAAAAGCAATGGTATTTGAGAAGGCAGTAGAGGAAGAGTTTGCATCCCTTCCTTATTCTGCCTTTGCTGGTTCTAGTTAAAAGCCTCCAGTACCCACTATTTTAGAAAGCAGCAGCATGTAACTTTGGGAGAAATTTTACAGAATTCTATGGATATCTATCTAGACAGGCTGTTCTCTCCCCAGCATTCCAAGTAGTAACGAATCAGCAATGTTCTGTGTCATCTTTCCTCCAGAAACCATTCCTGGGCTGCAGTCCTTTGCATACCTGGTAGCAAGCCTGATGGGATTCAGTAGAGCTTACTGTAGTTCTTAACAAAGGGGGATAGG
The DNA here is from genome assembly GCF_964188305.1 of Podarcis bocagei. NCBI lineage: Eukaryota > Metazoa > Chordata > Lepidosauria > Squamata > Lacertidae > Podarcis > Podarcis bocagei. The sequence continues at coordinate 73,378,622 of NC_138134.1, read as the reverse complement.
ATTGCACCACACTGCTACTTTATGGTAGCACTTACAGTAAACAGATTCTGCTACAAGTAGTTTGCAGCAGTTGCATCCCACCTCCTAGGTATTGGACCCAGTTTGATGACAGAATTGAGACACTAGTGGTGTATAGCAAGTAAGACCGGTGAGATGACTTCATGACCTGGGCACACCTAGCCCAAGAGGACAAAGAGGCTGTGGTTTAATTCTCTGTTGAGAAAGCACACACTTGCAGGTGCACTGAGCACACACACCGTTTTGGCAACTAAGTAGCTGGTATCTCCTCCCCAGGCTTCTGCCCTGAGCTGGACTGCTGGAGCAATGGCATGACCATGCCTCCATCCAAACTTAAGTACTCTCGCCTGATGGGGCATTCATAAACAACATATGGTTTCTTCTACATGAAAGTTGCTGCTCTGTCTGCCTTTTGAAGCCTCCTGATCCTTGGAGACAGTGGGGAAGGGGGTGGAGGGGAGTCTTATCATCCTGTTCCTCTCCAGAACAGTCTCTTCCTCCATTCCTGCCATGTTCTGCACCTCCTCCTTCCATCACTGACTGCTTAGATTTCCCCCCTTCTATTAGCCCCTTCCCTTGGATTAGCTTCAGGGGGCCCTGACTCTGCCACACACTCCTCAGAGACCTGCCAGTCCCTGACATCTGACCCGGAAGCTTTTCAGAAGGATTCTGGGAGCTCCAGCTTATTACTGCAAGGAAGATGTTTGCTCCCTACAATACCTTCCTTTGCCCATCTCATTCCACACCTGATGTCCTATTGCAGTCTTGAGGATGGCACAAGTAATTGCACAACTCAGAGGAAAATGAGATCAATTAAATCCAATCCTACCTCATAGCAAGGTCCTTCAGTGACTAAACACACATTAATTCCATCAGTACCACACAATAATCCCATGTGGATAAATTTATTAAATTGCTATGTTATTGTTTGCCTTCCTGCAACATTGAACGGGGTGTTCCATACAGGAATTCTTTAGGTGAGGAATACAGGTCACCCAAGTTGGCTAAACTTTTCTTGTGCAGAAAAAAGGCCATTCCCTCCCTTAATTAGGAATTCTTATTAAACCAACCAATCAAAACATTACTTCCTCAGTCTCTCTTTGCTATATCAATACCAATATCAATATTTACCTATATCTATATGCAGTGAAACATGTTTCTGATCAAATTATTCTGGAAGTGTCCTCATTCTTTCCCTCACTTTAGGCTTTCATCGGTGCTAAAACACTACACTCCCACACTCCCCCATTCTTCCCCCCAAAATTTAAATCTACCCAGTGGCAGATTTGTATAAATTAACAGATTTAAATGAGCTTTTATTAAAACTTAGCTGTTAGATGGTAAGCAGCATACATGTATTTAGAGGAAAGTGACTAAATATATGCAAAATTAGGCAGCAAAAGACCCATTTAAGTAAACTTGTGGGAAAGGAATAAGCCAAAAATATTCATAGTGGTAACACTGGTGTAACTGATATCATTTTTTTTTAAAAAAAACCCACTATTCTCTGAATTATCTTATACTAATATATTGCTCCCCCCATCATATTTGTGATATCCTGTTTTGTTGACACAATGTTACCTTCACATTCATGTTCTCTAGCTTCAAGTCAACAATGGGAGCTACCTACAACATGGGACCCACTGTTGATTAGAAAAAGGTGTTTGCCTGTTTCTCCTCTTTGCAGGATGACCAAATGCAAAATAGGACAGGGCTTATCCAGTTCTAATGATCATGTAAAAGAGGAGGGTGTTGTTGTTTTTTACAGGTGTGGTTTGTTCCGTAGGAGTTTTATCTGTGTGTTTGTTTTAGAACCAACTCAACAGTTATTTTAGCAAAAAAATGCATTGCTGCCGATGAAACTCAGACGTTCCATATTTATTTATTTTAACAAGATTTATGTACCAGAGTTTTTTAAAAAAAGCTAAGTGGTTTGCATAAAATGGTGTAAAATATTCATTAAAAATAGCAATAAGGACACTTTAAAACAGCCACCCTAATAAAATGATCAAGATATAGATAAAAATCAACAGAATTTAATAAATGTATATCGTTAAGTTATATGCTAAAGTCGAGATATATATGGTCAAAAATAATGCAAAAAAGGGACCTGCCTCATATCAATTTCTTTAAAACTCCCCTCCTTCATTCTTAAGGGTACAATCATAGCTCAGTGCTGGAACACTCATTTTCCATGGAGAAGGTGTATCATTCAGACTGTGGTGTCTCCAAAAGGTATATCATATATTAAGGATGGGAGGGATTGCTGAACCCCAAAGCACATCAGTTCCAGCCCAAGATGATGATATGATGGGATTTGTAGTTAAGCATCATTTGGAGGGCCACAGGTTTCATACTCCTGCCACAGAGCAAGGCTGGGTAAGCCACCTGCCGAGGACCTGGGGACCATTGCTGGGCAAGGTATGCTATACTTGGCTTGACAGATCAGTGCACTGATTCACTATGGCAGGTATTTCTTCTTCTCCTTTTTCATTTGAAACCGTGTTTCAGCTACCCTTCAGTTAAATTTTCACGGCAATATAGAATAAGGATGATAAAGGTCTGGAATAGAAACAAACTACAGAGAGCAGAGCAATGGTTAAAACAATCTTTACCAAAGCAGTAAATTCACAGTGATAGTTCAAACAGTGGGCAGTAAATAATGTATTTTCTAGACACTGGGGCGACATCAAGGATGCTGTTGGGTGAGCTTCCCTGGGGAGGACATTCCATAAATGGGGTGCAACAACCAAAAAGACCTTGCCTCCTCTCACCACCAGCTAACTAGGTGGTGGTGGAATATGGAGGAGAGCCTCAGTTGCTGAACACAGTGTTTGAATAGACATGTGATAAAAAGGCAGTTTTTAGACACCTTTGTCCCTAGCTGTGTAGTGCTTCATAGGCACTATTGAATTGTGCCCAGAAACATACCTGTAGCTGATTAAGAACTGACAAAATCTGTTACATGTAACCAACTCCAGTTAGCAACCCTTGTTGACATGAAGTTGCAGAATCCCAACAAAGGCTGCCCTGGCAACCCATGTGCATTCCTTGTGTGAAAATTAAATAGAATGCATAGCCTGATCGCAGTTTTAAAAACATGTTGGCATATGGATAAAATGGGCCTGTGTGCAGTTGTTTCATGTGTTGGCTTACACACATTTAGCACATAGCTTCCTTCTGCAAAATACTTCCAAGGTGGAGTTCTGTAATGTGCAAAAAGGCCTTGAGATCACCCAAGAGTGCCTTCTTAGCAAGATAAATCAGTTTGCCACATTTAAACAGCAAAGCACATGGAGATATGTTTGCTGGCGGTGTGCCAAAGCTCCAGCATCTTCAAGGAATGAAGGCGTGCGTATACATGCATATATCTAGGCAGCCTACCAGGGTTTAAGAAACTATAAAATATGTGCTATTTTTACACTGGTGGATGAAGTTATTTTCCTTTCCTGTATACTTAATATTTATATATTACTCATGTCTTTATCCACCGCCAGGCTTAGGGATGCAATATGATATAAAGATAAATTAATAATATGTCTCACCCTATTAGGGAAACAAAACTGTGTTTAGGCCAGGCAAACAAGCACATAGAACCTGTCACAATCCACAGATCGGTTGCCCTGTAGATGTTTCAATGATCTTGCATTAATCCGAGCGATTGCTCCAGAGTAAATGGATGGTAGATTGTGTGGTACATTGAGATGTTCGGTTTATTGTGGTGGGGAGTTGGGAGTGTGGGAATGTTGTGGATAGCAGGAGAGGATATATTGACTAAATATTATCCTTCTTCACTCACACTAGTGAGCTAGTAGCAGAGCACACTCCCTTGCACATTGCTGGAAGCAAGTTGATGGTTTGTTAGAATCATTTAAGTTGGGCAATCCAATCTGGCTTGTCCAGATTGGATTGTTCCTGGCAAATTTCCCCTTTAGTTCCCTCTTAAAAACAATAATGACACGACAGTCTTCTTTTAAAAGAAATGGTAAAGTTTATTTACATTCAGTTCACAGTATTGCCCTGAAGGCAACCTTTATCTTGTAGTTGCAGGTACTTGTGTAGAGAAAAGAAGTCTGAGCTAGGCCTCAGACTTTCTACTTGTGGCTTCCATTCTCTGTAAGGATGAACCATGTGCTGCTGGCTAAGAACCAGCAGAAGGAAGATGGCAAAAGAGCAGGTACAAGAGCCAAAGGGCCAAAAGAGCAAGAGAGGGAGATGGTTGCATGACTAGCGCCTTTATAGGGTCTGCTAGGGTCACGCCCATCTACTTGAGGAAGGATGCTCCAGAGCATGTGTGACAGGAAGTCCTCCCCGTCTGGAGCTACATTCTCCTTTGTGTGTCCACTCTAGGAAACAGAAAATGTTGTATTTGACTGCTTCAGTGAATGATACATCCCACAGGGAGTGTATCCTTTAAGTGCTGCAGTGGTTGAATTCATTTAAGGAAGGGATGTGAAAACTTTGCCTGCCCTCCCAGGCCATATTCAGCCCATCTCTCTTAGGAGTCTCTCCTACCTGACCCATCTCCCTGAGTTTCATGCTGGCTGTAGGAGGGAGGGGAAATGCAGAAAATGACAGGCTGGTGCAACCTAAACTTGGGTGGGGCCTAGGAGGTCCCTGACCTCCCACCCCCTTGAAAAAGAAACAATGGACCCTTTAGCAGTACAACAGCACAAATACTTGGCATCTATAATGTTGTGCCTTGGTTCAGAAGAGGTCTCTGTTGTCATCCTTGCTTCTTCTCCTGGGAGAAAAGTTGTGTGGCCCCCACCTGCTCTGGTTCTCTTATTTGGAAGGTTATGAACTACACGTACACACAGCTTTGGAAAGAGCAACACCCATATGAAGAATGCCTGGCTTTGATTGGCTTAAAGTGGGTGGTCATAGGCTTGTCCTTCCCCCTGCTTATTTTTTGTGTGCTTTTGAGGCTCGCCCTGCTTTAGCTATTGAGAGAGAGAGAAAGGACAGGGAAGGGGTCATCACCACTCTTGCCCTACCCAAACCTTTTTCTATGTGAGATAGTTTCATACTTATTTATCAGACTAAATGTTTTCCCCCTCTGGAGATTGATCTGAAGATGAAAACAGGTCTGGCACTGCCTCCTTAAATAGAACCATTTAACCACCCCTTGAACAGTGGCACTGTCGCAATGGGGTGAGCTCCCGTTGCTCAGTCCCTGCTCCTGCCCATCTAGCAGTTCGAAAGCACGCCAAAGTGCAAGTAGATAAATAGGTACCGCTCCAGCAGGAAGGTAAACGGTGTTTCCGTGCGCTGCTCTGGTTTGCCAGAAGTGGCTTAGTCATGCTGGCCACAAGGCCCGGAAGCTGTCTGCGGACAAATACCAGCTTCCTCGGCCTATAGAATGAGATGAGCATGCAACCCCAGAGTCTCCGCGACTGGACCTAATGGTCAGGGATACCTTTACTTTGAGCAGCTATGTGCCCCCATGTGAGGATGGAAGTGTTTCAATCTCACATGGCCTTAATGCTGGTCAGGCTGGGATGGTGATGGATCTAGTCCCCGCCCCTGTAAAAAAACAATCCATCATAACAGCATTGGACTAATCATCCTGAAAATGATTATGTTTGATGTTATCCTTATATTTGAATAATTGTTGTTCTGAAATCTGCCACAAACGGGGGGTACCCAGTGGCGGAGCTTCATGCCGGAGGGGGCCGGAGAGCAAGTAGGGGCGGGGTTGGTGTGCATCCTGGGGGTGGGGCAAGCTGCCCGCAGGGGTGGGGCGTGCGTCCTGGGGGCGAGGACAGTCACGATGGCACCCTGCCAGAATTGCGCTGTTGGGGGCAGGACGCTCCCTCCTCTTCCTCCGCCAGTGGGGGTACCACTTAGTTATCTTCTTAAATGACCATGTTTTCCTTGCTCATCTTAATGATCAGCAGCAGTCAAAAGTTTAGAGCTTACTCTTCAGGGTACAAGAGTGGGCTTTCTGATGCTTATATTTTTCTAAGCTTATATCCATCAGCAAGCTGTAAAAATGGAATTTGAGTAGTGATTTTAATTTCCCTTTGTGGCTGGCAGTGGGCAAACTCAAACTTTGATCTTTACTCTGTCGTCTTTAATTTCCAAGTGCAGTGAACCATGGTGCTTCTTATAAAGGGAACATTTAAAGAGAAAATCAGGGAGGGAAAGATGACTTCAAGAGTAGTAAGTTAAATGAGTTATTTCTCTGATATTTACATCCGGAGTGCTGCTGACATTTGGTACACGGACCCTGCTAAATGGGTTTTTTAAAAGAATTTCAGTTGAATAAGGAGCCAATAAGTTAGATTAATGTGACATTTGACCTGCTTCTCCACCCTCACTAAAATGTCACTAATTTTCAGCCCAAGAAAACTTCAAGGTGCTGAGGTAAGTGTTGTTAATTTTCAAGCTGTTGCTTCATTAGCACATGGAATGTGTTATCCTCTGTGAGGATTGGATCTGCTTATTCAGATCACCCTATTTATTTTGACAATGTGCTAAATGCACATCCATTCACTGTAGATGCACTTGCTGTTATCACCAGTAGCTCCCCAGATAGCAGGTACAAGTGTGTAACTATAAAGTCTGTTAATGAGGTGACCTACATGCATATTTATTATTAGTAATAGTAGCAATTCTAGAATACTTGGATGCAATAGCTTCATGGGTCTTTTCGCGGGACTATTCACATGTATTATCTCCCAAAACCCAGACCAAATGTGTACTATTATTATTTGGATTTCTTACCTGCCCTTCACCATTAGGTCCCACATGGGTTACAACAATTTAAAGAAAAAGTATTAAAATCAGGTAAAACAGATTACAATCATATTGCAATAGATTCTGCAATTTGAAATTTCAAAGCAAGCAAATGATGTATGTAGTTTGAAATAAATGGATGAGGAGAGCCTGGCCTCAGCTGTCCGTGCTTTGGACCTCCTGTATGGGCTATTGCAATGTGGGGCTTCCCTTGAAAGATGACCCAGAATCTGCAGCTAGTACATAATGCAGCTGCTAGGATTGTAAGTGGAGCAGTCCAATGGGACCATGTGTTCCTGGTCCTGAAAGTGCTGTACAGGCTGCCAGGGAGCTACTTGGTCCAAGTCAAGGTGGCTTGGGACCCAAGTACCTAAAAGTGCACCTTCCCTAAATCGGGCACCTCAGACCATACAGTAGGCAGGTGAGGACAGGTTATGTGGCCATCAGCAGGGCTGCCTGACTGGCATAACAGGGCCTTTACAGTGATCGCTCCCCACTTGTGGAATGCCCTCCCTGGTGAGGTGTATCTACATCCCTCATTATTGACTTTCAAGAGGAATTTCAAAACATTCCTGTTTACCCAGGCCTTTGATAGCTGAAGAAGATCTCACTGTTCCTGAGATCCCTGTTTTTTTGGAATTGTTTTAACTGCTTTTAGGGTGGTTGATGTTTTAATTTAAGTTTTAGTATTTGTTTGTTTGTTTGTTTATTCATTCATTCCCCACCGTTTCCTCTGATGGGACTCAATGTAGTTTAAAGATAACAACAAGAGCCTCAAAAACAGCAACAACAATTAAAAAAACACAATTTAACATTGATAGAATTACGATAGAGCGAGCGAATACTAAAACTATTAAAAACATACAAATAATTACAATAAAAGCAGTACAGCACTGGCCTTTTCATTAAAAGCAGTCAGTTCCCCGAAGCCTGTCGAAGCAAGAAGGTTGTCACCTGCTGGCAGAAGGACAACAAGGAGGGAGCCAGCCTGTGTTGAAACCCCCTTCCACAGCAAAATCAGACAGCACAGGTTCTATAGCGAACCCCCAGGTATAGCTGTGGATCTGGATGTTCATCTGCACTCTTATGAGATGGTCACAGTGTATGCCAAAATTACCAAAATGCCAAATGTCTCCAACACTCTATGAGTTGGGTGGGTGGAATGCAGGGCCCTGTGAATTGACCCTGCTTTTGAGGCTTAACTCAATTTCAGGACATTGCATCATGCATTTCATAGCGTGCAAAGCAGGCAATATTAATGCCCCTTTTCTTTCCATCCAGTTCGGAGATGTAAACCGTTTCCTGTTTTGCTGCCTGCTTGGTGCCTGCTACTTGATGGCTCTGTGTAATGTTGTATTCAGAATTGAATTAAAGACCTTTGTGGTTTACTTGTTGCTAGAAAAGGTTATGTGTGTAAATGAATGAACCAGGCAGCACGGTATCTAGAAGGATGGTCACCAGATACCTTTGCAGCAGCCTTCTCTAGCCTGGTGCCCTCCAGATGTTTTTGACTACAACTCCCATCCATTGTGGATCAGGGGAGTTATATTCCAACACATTGGGGGGTGGCATCATGATGGGAAAGGCTATTCTATGTATATGTCATAGTGTTTTGAAATATTCAGAGGAATGGACCCTGGGACCCTCACAATCTAAAAACAAGAATTGTTCAAGCTATATAGGCATATATGCCACAGTTAGACTAAACCTAAGCTGTTTTCTTTTCTTCTATTAAAAAGCCACCTCTTTGCAATACCGACACACCTGTTTATTTTTCTAGCTATGGCCTGTTTATTTAGCTGGGTATTTATTTATTTAGCTGTGGCCCGTTTATTTATCTTTCCCTTCAGTCGTTCTGCCATATTGCAATAAAGGCAGAACTTGTAATTAGGAAGTAGAGCACACAGGGCCTAAACTGGATCCAAAACTGGGACTGCTTGCTTCAAAATCTTTCAGGGATAAATTCTTTTAAGGTCAACAATCCAGGAAAGAGATGGAATAGGCAGTGCCTCTGCAACATGAAAACTTATGTTTATCCAACAGGTTTTATTCTGCTGTTGCATATAACTCTGATGTAAGTGTCATGACAACCAAACTGAGCAACTTGAGAAGAAGAAAATCAGGCTGCTTATGTCAGCAGTCACTTTGAAACACAGTCCCAAATGTGCATCCCAACTTCCCTGTGAGATGGGTTCCTCTCCATGTGCACCAAGCCTGCATGGAGACCTCCCTGGTTCAACATGGATGGAGGGAGCCCTTCTCTAGAGGGAAGCAATAGGTGCACTTGGAAACCCTATTCCCACAGCAGATGGCTGGCTCTGAGTGAATCACCTCAGAACGAAAAGACTTTGCATCACAAAGATGTTCCACTTCACAATTTGTAGCACAAGATTAGTCCAACATGGGAAACACAGAGAAAGAAACAGTAATCTGCACTTGTCTTTTCATCCTGTCTCACTGCCCTTCCCAATCATTGAGGATCACTTCCTACTTTGTTAAATATTTTCCAGCCATTATCTTACCTGTTCTCACAATAACCACGTGAAAGTGACGCAGTTCAGTGTTACCTTCTTTCACAATTTTGTAATATAAGTTGGAAGAAGATAGCAACTTCTCCAAGGGATTTTATTTGGACTCTCTCTCTCTTGCCTAGATGCCAATGCATGACAAAATATATCTAAACATGCAGTAGAATATGCAGTGCCTTCCTTTCTTTATTATGTTTCCCGCCCCCATTTTATCCCAGTATTGATGTTCATTTGAGATGCACTGATCAAAAACATAGATGTAGTGAAAGTGTCAGGTAATAATTGATTCCCCCCTCCTTCCTAGGTGTTCCTGGGCCGTGCTGGGGAGACTTGCTTTAGTCTCATCAGAATTGTATGCACCAGAAGAGTGCAGCTGTTGGTGTTTATAAAAAACAAAAGCAAAAGAAAACCCCAAGCTGTTGCATTTCCTCACCTGTTACAAGGGGTGATTCCATTTCATTCCCTGTGTATTGCCCTCCCAGCAGATGTCAAATAGTTAAACAACTATATAATTTTTCATAGACATATGAAGGCAGCCCAGTTTCAGGAAGCTTCTAATTTTTTTTGATGCTGCTGTTGTTTCTGTATTTTTGTTGGAAGCCTCCCAGAGTGGCTGGGACAACCCAATCAGATGGATAGGGTATAATAAATTATGGTGATGATGATGATGTTCCTTGAGCATCCATGCTGATTTGCCTGCAGGGAGGCTAGACAACATTAGCTGTTTAACAAACATTCTCATTTGTTTGTGAGGGAGGTTAGATGATGTTGTGCCCAAGCAAATGCTGTCCCACACTTTCCAGTGACTTTTCCCCATCCATCATAACAAACAGCCTGATCTTTTGGGAAAGTACGGAAGAGCTCCCAGCAGGCCCAGCCCACCCATGAGGTGAGGTGAGGTGAGGTGACTGCCTTAGGCAACAGGCTCCACAGGGTCAGCAGAAGCCAGTGTAGATCTTCATTCCACCCCCATGTTCTACATCCGGATCTTTGCTCACTCCTTCATTTCTGGTGGCAAAGAGGGCGCCATTTTGTGGCTCACCTCAGGTACAAATGTTTTCAGATGGCCATGGCTCTGCTCCCAGTCAAGCATAAATGGGCAACCTGAATTTTCCTGTATGTGACTGAAGCTCACCTGAAAATGGTGACAGCCTGGAAGCACTCAAGGGCGGGATGGAGAACATATTATGAACAGCAGTTCATGTTTGAGCAGAAATACATGTGCAGTTCTTTCCAGTGAAAAGCTTAGACAGGAAGGAAATCGACACTAAATATCCATGTTTGTTCTATGCTTTGATATTAATTGGAATTTAGTACTATTCAATAAAACTTCCATATTCGTGTAAAAAGAAATTTTACATCTGATAGGGAACTTTCCTTATTTATATTGCACCTTTCTGGACAAACCAAAAGGCTGAGTTCCGACAGTCACAATCCTGCTTTTCAAATAGTGAACCCTAGGAACGTATTGCCTTCTACTACTGAGTGTGACATCTGGTCCATTCTAGGTCACTACTGCCTGCTACATTACCTGGCAGTGGCGCTCCAAGGTTTCAGACAGTGGTCTCTCCCAGCCCTGCTAGATCATGCCAGGGGTTGAATCTGAAACCCTTTGCATGAAACCCTAGACATATAGCCCTTCTGGTTCTTCTTTACAGCATCTGGCATAAGGAGGAGGAAAGCAAAACTCAAAATTTAACGGAGCTCAGTTATTTCCTGTGCCCCCAACCCCGTTCAATCAAAACAGCTTATAATAAAAGTATAAAATACACCAGACAGAGTAAAAGCAATTGGAAAAAGTCCATCCATCACAACCATAAAAACGGTGGCAGCCAAAACATCAAAAAGCAGTGCAGAAAAATCTTAGAAACTCCAACAACTGGCAGAATTAAAAGTGTAAGCAGCAAATCTCATATGTCAAATGTCAGCTGAAATATATACATACTTAAAAAGGCTTTGCTAGCCATCTGAAAGATGGGGAAAGTGAAATAGATAAGGTGTGCTCACAAGGAATTAAGGTTTACTCTTGCAAAAGATCCTGGACAAAGACGTGTAAGGGAAGGCTGATGTAACTTTCAAAGATTTCCCCGGGAAATTGTATTTCTCTCCAAAGGTTTGGTAGTCTTTGCAAATGCTCTAGGCATGCCGCCCACCCGCTTGCAGGATTTTAAGCTATTATGCCAGTTGTCATTCTTTGCACATTCCAGCAGATGGCAACTCCAGTCTTCTTGACATCAGATGACTACAGAAAGTAGAAATATTTCTCTCCCCCCACCCCCACCACCGCCTCAATCTTTCATCTATATACACAGATAAGGCATAGATAGACACATGACTCAGTTCTATTTTTACTGGAATCACCCAGTAGAATCTGATTTTAGACCAACCAGAGAGAAATGGCTTGCCACCTCAAAAGCAATAGAATTGCATATATATATATGCAATTCATGAATGATTTAGAGATTGTGTTAAAAGGATTAGTGATTAGATATTAGATGTTCTGTAAGTTGAAACAATGTTGAAAACATGGCAAGGCCAAACTGTTCTTTACAACATGTGAGCCTTTTGCTTATGCTCTTGAAACCAGTGGTGCATCGATGTTCAAGTCAGATTGTTCTGTGCACAAGAATTCCTTGATCAGACCTATGTAAAAATTATGAAGAATGATTGACTTGCCTTCAGAGAGGAAGAAAATACGTCAACTGGATGTGTTTGGAATGAAAGGAATTCAATCATTTGAACTGAAACAATTACAGTGGTTTGGGTGATGTAGCTGCACATTTGAAATGATGTAAGCAAGCTTGAATTCTCTGTTCCTCTCCTCTTGAGACCACTGCTAAGCACAGCCTTTTTTGTTTTGTGCTTTATTTATTCCACCCTATTTTTCCTTCAGCTCTTGTCTTCTTAACCTTTCCACACTGAATCTGTGTCTGGTGGATACTTGCCTGCAGAACTTCTAGCAGCAAAGGTCAACATCTTCCCTTGAACAAACACCAGCCATAGGCTACAAATAGGTATCAAATATGCAAGTTCCTTGTCTGCTCATTGTAGAAACTAATGCTCTATATTAGGCAGACTGCCCCTATCTCTATACAGACTATAGCCTATTTTCCTAATGGTTTCCCTTTTTCTGGAAAGGCCTTGTTTGTAAACATCTCAATAGTGAATAGGGGCTAGAGAGGAGCACTGATTTTTGTCACCTTGCATGAAATATACTGCTAAGTTCTCGGGGATGCAATGTGCTCCTTGTTTATTCATTTGGTCCATTTGGCATCTGCCTAAGATGATTTCACACCACCAGCTCAATCATAGGGTGGGCTGAATAATAATGTCATGATGGTGACTATATTAATGACACTTAACATTTATGCAGATCTTTGAGTATTTTAAGTACTTCACCTAAGTCCTATCAGTGATCCCTGGGATAAGGCTGAGGCTGTGAGAATAGTTCCTCTCCTAAAGCCCACCTATTGTGTCCATTTCAAAGGTGAGAGCTGAACCTACCTGGGATTTCCTTCTTGACTTCTCAGTCTTTGAGCTTCTACACTGGCCCTCAGGTAGGAAACTTGGATTGTCATTGAGGGATCCCAAAATTTGGACAAATTTAAAATAACCCTTGGAGAAATTTGAAATAACTCCCTATCTCAGCGGTGGATTGGAGAAGGCCCTCCAAAATGGTGCTACCCCAGAGCAGTTGACATTAAAACATAATGCCTATCTTGGAGGTACTCCCTAGCTAACACACCAAAGGAGGAGGCAACCCCAACCACATGGTTGTGGGTAGATTACTGATGCTTGGCAGACTTAGATCTTTCATTTCAGGCAACCATTGTGGTAAGGTTGCTTCTGAATATTTCAAATTTAGAAGCCCAGGCACAAGGAGGCAGCACACTGCAGTCAGAAAGGGTCCATGTGGTTTAGGGTGCATTGTAGCAAGTTACTACTTGGTAACTAAATGGTCACCCGCAGGGTTTAGCATTTTCTTTTGTTCTGGAAATGGTCTCTGAATATGTCAGCACAGTGAGCTTGACTGAGTTATATGTAACAAATTAGTGAGCAAGGTAATTAAAACTCTTTTTGGATGTTAGCTTCATCTCTGGAAGGAATCCCCAAGAAACTGACTTTTCAGGTTATATACAGGTCCTGGGTCTATCGCTGCTAAGTGGTTTGTTTCTCATTATCGCATTTAGTGCTACAGCAACGACTGCACCAGAGTCTTCATTAAAACTTGCTTAAGGCTAGCATTTTCCCCCGGGTCAATAATGAGTTTAGAGGAATGGATGTTGAAGCGCCATCTCTTCTAGCTAGTGGAGTGAATTATGTCTCATTGGGGGCCCCAGGCCAGCATTTCAAATTTGCCACAAGGTGCTTCATCAAAAATTCTATTTCTGTGTTGAAAATACACCATGCATCTATTAGCAAATGCAGAGCACAGAGGAGGGTTTTATGGGTGAGCACTTAAGATCATGATCTCTCCTCTTTTCTCGGGTGCAGTATGCACGAATGAATGGTGTTTCCACGCACACTTGTGCAGAATGCATTTCCGAATTAAGCCACCTGTATTGCTGAGGAGGCTGGCAGTTCTTTTATTTGAAAGGAAGAAAGTGCATTACAGACTTCCGGTCGGTGCCAGCGCTTAATGGCGGTCCTACCTCCGAGCTCCGGAGAAGGACTGCTTCGCAAGTTCGGGTCTTACCCGCTACGGCAAGCGGGGGACCCCTAAAATCCCAGGCGCTGAAGCCTGAGAACAAGGAGACTCGGTGGGCACCTTTGCGCCCCCCGGTACCGTGAAAGAGCCTTTTTAAAGGCTACGGATCGACATCGGGAGTGAGCGCGGTGCTGAGAGTCGCTACCCAGCCTGCGAAGTGAAGCCGCGTCGCCATAAGCGGAGAGCGCCGATTCCTTCCTGAAAAGAAATTCGGACTGATTCCCCGTGAGTAAGAACTGAAAAATAACTGGGACTTTTCTTTTAATTTTAAAAATTGGGCTAAAAACGGGGGAGATTTAAACAAAGGAAGTCTGCCTCCCCCCGACCGCATGAAAGTGAAAGCAACGGAGCTCTAAACCTTCCAGAATATATATATTCTTTCTTTCAAAATATTTATTCCTAAAATACACATTAAGAAATGTACATTGAGATGCATTTTTAGAGCCAGGCACTGTGCTTGGCAAATGCAATAGCCAGTGAATGACCGTATTCAGATTCACATATCGATCTAAAAAGTGTGAATCAGGTCATGAACTGAATCAGAATTTTTGAAGACTGAATACATCAAGCACAATGTCACAACATTCAGGAGTGGGCCAGGATTTGAATGCAGCACTTGGTGCAGAGTCCCATGAGAAGTAGGTGGATCATCTCAAAAACTGCTACTCAAAACTCTTCGAATGTGACTTGTTTGCGTTAGTATTTCATCAGACAACCTGTTCCTAAAGGTGCTCTATCATGTTGGTTAATTAGGGTTAATAATATCAATCTTGTTTCTTTCCGTGGTTTTTGTAGAAGACCATGGACTTCTACAAAATGAACCTATAGACAGAAACTAGCTGCATCATAGTCATCCTAATCTTAGTATAATCAATCCATGGCTGCAGTCACTAGAAGTGGGAGAGTGTCCTATTGTGTTCATCAGAGTACAGATTGGACACAAGGATCCTAGGATTTATACTTTGTCCTGTCAATCCAGAACCAACAGATTGCTTGTGAGTCTCTAGGGAGTCCTATTCTATTCCTGAGCAGGATTCTGAACAGTGGTGTGTGGTGAGTGGACTAGGGAGATTAGGCTAGTCCCCTAAATGTTCCCCTGGCACTTCCTTCGCCAAACCAGGGAAGCTTCTGCCTGGCTTTGGGAGGGAGGTGTGATGCTCACGTGCATGACATCATGTGCATGTCACCCCCCGCCCAATTGCTCATGCAAGCTGGTGCTTCTGACCCTAATTGTTCCTCTACATGAAATTTCACTGCACGCCACGGATTCTGAAACATGAGTACTTGAAGGCCCAGGTATCTCCCTAAGCAAGTGCCAAGCCCTAAAACATGAGGTTCCTGGTTCTAGTTCAAGGGCCCTTCCAGATGCCCCTTTTATTGTGCATTCATGATTATTCATGCTGCTGGTGATATTGGGTCTAGTTATATGTGGACTTGCTTTCAATTCTGTTTGCACCTGCAAAAGTACTGCTTTGCTTCCATTCAGTGCAAGTCCCATCACTTCCTGAAGAAATCTGATAACTTTTTATACCAAAAGATATTCCAGTTTAATTTTTGTTCAATTTTTGTTGCCCCCAGATGGCAATCATCACAGAACAACTGATGAAGTGGAATGATGTGAGGCTGGTTCAGCATAAATCTACCACTAGTGCATGGTTATTGCATCAAGTGATACGTTGCAGAGTATGCCCATACGTTGGAGAGCCCATAGATTAGATCCAATGCAAAAAAAGCAAAAAAAAAAAAAAAGTGCAAGCATATATTTCAAGTCCTGTGCTGTCTTGGCTACGTAGGCTATATACTGCTTTGTAAGGCTAGTGAACTGTGGCTCTGTAGTGGTTAAAAATATGGCTGGCAGAGATGGCAGCTTGCGAGGGCAATTGGTGGGTCAACAATGTGCCCATGATGTCACAATGTCAGGCGAAGCCAAAAGTGGCAGCCATGTGACTTCAATGGCTGATGCCTCCATCTCTCCCTCCTCCTGGCTCTGCCACTGATGGGTGGTTGTTTTATTATTATTATTATTATTATTATTATTATTATTATTATTATTATTATCATTATTATTATTATTATTAAAGTTTTCCTTTTTTATCATTTCTTTTTTTGTGAAATAATTTTTATTGATTTTACAAACACAAAGTGTAACTAAACACAAACTAATGATAACATATCTATATAAAAAGATTATCTGAATCTCGGGACTTCCTCCCATCCCCTCCTTTTGAGCATCTACAATTGCATATTCATCCATACTCCAGATTTTACATCAAACCATATTGTCCCATAATAATTTTTACACTTCAAGTGAATCAAAATCCTGCTCTTATTTCCATCAGCTTACAGTGGTCCCCTAAGTAACTTATATCCCCCCCATTCTTTAATAAAGTTTTTGTCCTCTTGGTTTCTGAGTATTCCAGTCAGCTTTGCCATCTCAGCATAGTCCCATCAGCTTGGTTTGCCATTGTACTCTGGTAGAGACTTTATCTTCTTCCCAATTCTGGGCTAGTAGCAGAATGTGGCCGTTGTTCCATACATGAAGAGTCTCTTCTGCTTCTTTGGTATGTTGGTGCCTGTAATTCCTAGTAAAAAAAGCTTCTGGTTTCTTAACAAAAGTTTTTTTAAGCATTTTTGTCATTTCATTATATATCATCTCTCAGAAAGCTTTTATTATCTTGCAAGACCACCACATATGATAAAAGGCACCTTCTTTTTCTTTACATTTCCAGCAGGTACATCATTTTCCTGTAGTTTTCTTTCAATGTACAATTTGCCGTAAATTTCAAATCTGATTTCTATAACCTTTCCCAATCTGCCATCTGAATATTATGTCCCAAATCCTTTACCCCGTATATATTAGTTTTTGAATATACCCCCAATAATGGCCAAATTATAAAAATAACAATTATTTCCCAAATTATACATTTATCAAAATGCCAATCAGGTTCCAATTAATACATTTTAGCTAAAGTGGCTCCCCACAAGATGGTCCTCCCCATGGCAGGAGGACGAAGAGAAGGAGCCAGCCACTGAAACCACAATGTGCTCAGCCTCTGCACTTTTTGGAAATTGGGGACCCTGGCCCCCTCCCCCAAAATATTGGGGCCTCAAAAAAGGCTTGGCCCCCAGGAGCTACCCCCCCCCCCCCCGATGGCTGACAAGCAGCCACTCCAGATTTCAGATCAGGAGCTGCCCTCAGGCATGCTAATATCCATCAGCACCCTAACTTTAATGTCTCAACACCCAACTACCTTACAGGACAGTTGTAAAGACCGTTAAAATATTGTGTATGTGTGAAATACTCACTAAAAAGATCTGTATGCATCACTTGTATTGAGCAAAATCAATAAAAGCTTCGCTAACAAATACGGTTGAGGCATTATGAATATATGGAGGAACCAGTCATTACCCCTCCATACACACATACACACATACAATCAATACTTATTACATTGGGTTTGCATGCATTTTCTTGTCATTTCTCCCCAGCTCTTCAGATTTGGCAGTCTAATGGAGAAAAGCAATATAATAAAGTGGTTAATATACTTCAGACTTGTCAGTTGCCAAGACACAAACAGGAAGGTGGGGAGATGTGAGCTTGCGTCAATTGAGCAAAAGACCATAAAGTCCAGCCGCCATTTTCTCATGCAGTTTCTTCAAAACTGAATATCTTGGCTGACTGTAGCAAATCAAGGGGGCTTAGGTCTGAAGAAACAGGCCTGGGGTTGAGACGTCTTTCTGTGAGGTTGTGCAACAAAAGCAGCAAGCTCATGGGTCACATTAGTCTCACAAAGCCAGAAATCAATGGCAACATTGGTGGTGTCTTTTCCTCTTGTGAAAGTGCCTCTCCTTATTCTTGCACACATTCATTCCTATGAGGTTTTATTACTCAGAAAACATTAAAGACAATTCAGCAACTTTTTGAGGTACAGGCAGTGCTTTTTCCCTAGGGAAAAAAAGGTGCCAGTATTCACCATGAAGTTGTTACAGCAAGTGCCACACTTTTTAACAACAACTAAAAGAGGTGCTGGTACTGTGTACCCTTGAGTACTTCCTGAAAAAAGGCACTGGGTATAGGGATGAGTCAGTTCATTGGTCCATCTAGCTCAGTATTGTTTACACTGTCTGTCAGGAGTTCTCCTCGTTCAGAAGAGGCATGCCAGGGCGCAATCCTGGAACCTTCTGTACTCAAAGAAAATGTGTTAGGTGGGTATGGCTTGGGGAAACTGCTTCACAGGCCAAATTACGCCAGACCCCTCAAGTGTCCCGAATTATTCAGGACATCCTGAATTGGCAGAAGATGTCCCTGCTTCTTCCAACCTGTATGTCCCAATTTTTGCTTCCCAGAGCTGGTCACACCAGAGGGAGGGAGCAAAAGACGGGCGTTTTTTAGTTCAGCTGTGGCGCCAGTCCAGAAACAGGACCAAAAAGGGAAGAAAAACTTACCTTGATGTCCTCTTCTGGAAGTTTGTTTGTGGTGACAGAGGCAGGTCCAGTCTGTGCCGCACCATGAAGTTTCATGTGGCAGATATTCCTGACCACTGATGTAACTAACTTCTGTTCCCAAAGAGAGTCTGTTCCCTCAGACCAGTGTTCATAGAAGCCTCTGCACCTGAATCTGTCCTTTCTAGATCCTTAGCATCTCATGGTTGCGAGGAATTCCGTCTGGCCATTTCTCTGACCTTGACCCATCTCAGCCTGCCCCAACCTCTGGCTCTTTCCTTTCCTTCAGCTACCGGGTCACTCTGCATGGAGTTATGTCTGTGCTGCTCCTTCCTGTTCATGTGCATTTGGTCTTATGCAGCCTGTGAGGTATCAGGACTTTAAGAACTTAGATATGCTCTGAAATTATTCATTCCCAAATATGGAATGGCAGAGTTATCCATATTTGCAGATACTGCCTTTGGTTTTCTGCTGTGCTATAAAAATTTAATAAATATTACTAATAAATAATAGCACAAATAAAATGATTCAGGTGGACAGAGATTTTTGGGCACAGCTTTGTTTTAGAATGGATCAAAATGTTACTGGAAATTTGGGGGACCTAGAAGTGCTATGTAGTGGAATGACAAGTTTCAAACACCTCTTACAAAGCCTGCAGACTGAAAATGGCAGCTTGACGTCAACATAAATGGGGGTTAACTCTGGTTTGTGATGCACAAAACAATTGATCTTTGACATTTCCCTCCCAAATGGGTAAAACTACTGTGGGGGGAAATGTACCCACCATAAATGAGCACGTTTACCGCTCTTGAGTCAGCATTTTGCCAAAACTGCTGCATCATCCCTAATGTCTAATAAAGATGAGAGGCTCTGAATGGGTTAGGCCACTCCCCATCTTATGGTGGCACTTAAGGGAAGGAGGTTGGTTATTTAATGTGCAAAATGTGGACACCAGTTATTTAATATGCAGAAAATTACAAAGTGAGCTAGGTTAGCACTGCAGACTTGGCATGTCGCCTAATGATTTGGGAGCAGAGTGAGTGAGATTAAAAATTAGAAACTCTGGGCAAAAAACCCCACCTGATTCAGTGGCTGTTGGACAAGAGAAATGGAAAACAGTACAAAAAAAACAAAAAAAACCAACAACAACAAGCGAGGAAAGTAAAAGAATGAAATTGCAATTGTATTTAAATTAATCCTTTCTATTCTGTTGCTGCCAGGAGCGGTTTAAAACCACTGTGATTCATGAGCTGCCTTTTCATGAGGAGAGGCTGGATTCTAACTAGTGATAGACAACTGTCTCTTTCCATTCCTTGACAGTTTTACATGTGTTCACCTTTAAGCCCATTCAGTCCCATAAAACAAATTAATCTGTATTCTTAAAAAAATAAAAACCTGCATGAAAATTTGTGTTAGATATGTATTTATGTATGTTGCACACTGCTTTGATATTATTTTAATAATACCTTTTGCTTCATATACACATAGACAGAAAGGCAGGAAAGTATGAAAATGGTTTATTGTAGGACATGCATAGCTTAGCAATAAAGGTTTCTAGTTCTAGTCTAACAACCTATTCCAGAGGAGAACAAAGCAATAATGCTCTCTTCTTCCTGCTCTCAGAGAATATTAAAGATGGCCTTTCATCCTGAGTATGAGAGATAAGTGTGGGAAAGAGGAAGGAGTTGTAAGCAGGATGCAACCTGAGAATATCAGTCTAACACCAACGAGATAGCGTCAGCTAAAGAGGTTAAAAAAACAGGACTAGTCAGAGAATTTGGAGGTCCCTAACTGTATTTGTCTTAACCCATACAAAAGCACTCTTCCACAAGTTGAGTTGCACCCAAACATCCAACACCAAAACCGCACCAGAACCTTTGGGATTTCCGATTTGCACATTAGTCCAGGAGCGACAGATCAAGTCAGTTCATATCCAGATTAGCAAATACTGAACTCCTTAAGCACCCTAATTTTAACCAATTAGGTCTATCCAATTAGGTTCCTGTTGGTGGGGGCAGAGACCCTGCAGTGTATAGAAGCAAGCCAGTAAGTGTCTTAGAAATAAATATAGCTCTTTTGCTTATAAAATAAGATGATAAAATCTGGGTTTCATTTGGTTATTGGTGGTGAAATTATGTTGAACCCACTTCCCACCATTGCATATTCATTGTGATTCCAGAACTCAAGAGAATTTAATAGAGAAAAGATCACTCTGTGTCCACAGGATAATGTTGCAATTATAGGGGTGGGGTAACGAACAGAAACTCTTTTATTTTCCCTTCCTATGACACACACACACACACACACACACACCTTTTCATCTGGAAACAAATATTAGCTGGAATAAGGACAGCATTTCTAGCAAAGGTTTCACTGCTGTGATCTGCATTGTAATTTCAGATTAAAACAAAATATGTTACCAGCATATAATATTGTTTTCCGCTACAACGCATTGCCAAGCTATATTATTGACTCAAAACAACCCTGTTTTTTAAAAGGCATGCCAAACAACCTTAATATTAAGCTCTCCATCTTTCGTCAAACTAGTTATTAATCATTGTTTCATATTTCATCTTTCTCAAGATGTGCTGGATTTTTTTGTGACTTATTTGAAACAAGGCCAGGCTTTAGACATTCCTGAATTACAGAGGAAAACTTGGATTGGGGCCCTGATATTGCATCATGATACTGTACTGAGTAACATGCAAGGGATAGCCACCTTTTACAACTATATTCTCAATTTCTGTGTAGTATGTGAACAACACATTAGGCTCTAAATTATTTTCCTTCATCTAAACCGGGAAACTACAAGATGTTCAAAGAATGCATGCCTATTGCTATCTGTTGGTTTGCTTGTGTTGCCCGTGAGGTTATTCATTAATTGGCTGGACTGCTATGGTGTCACTGAATGTTCACATTCCAAGTGCTGAAAGGGAGAAGTCAGACACAAGATACTGACAACTAGTGCTAGACTTAAGCTGGTCTGATTATTGCATTTATTTAGTTTTATGCACAACTCCCTCTTGAGTTTCGTTGCACTTATTCTCAGGGTGAGTGTGCACAGTTGACTGATTCCTACGAGGGGCTGCCTTAGGCCTGTAGCCACATAGGACGGGGAATTGTGGAAAGCAGAGTGATCTCCTTCAATTTTAAATAGATTATTGCTATTATTATTTGAGTTTTCCTGTTACAGAAGGTGAAACAGTCTAACTCTTGCAGAAAATGCTTAGAAGGTTTCCTGTCCATTATGTGTCATAACTTCCTTTCTATAATAGCTAGAGACTTAAAGAGAGAGAGGGGGGGGGGAGCTCAGAGTCTACCCTTTCTGGCAAGCATGGTCCTTGGTGCAATTATTCCAACTGCACCATCATAAATCTGGCCCTCATGGGGTGGGGTGGGAACCAGCTCCATGATCACCAGCTCTAGCAGATTCTTTCCTTCTTCCTGTAGTACCAAGCTCTCTCTATGTGTGTGCTGTGCGTTTAAATCACTGATACTGCACTGTTGCTGAATGCTTTGTTCATAGGCACCCCCACCTAGTGAACTACAACATTCCATTTTTGGCAGCTCCCCCTGAACAGTATGAGTGTTTGTGGACATTATATGGCATTATAATTTGCAAGAAAGGAGGGCTTTTTCACTGGCTAGGTTCAAGTCTAATCCTTCTAACCTCCTTTGGGGTAGGTTTGCGGGTTTGTCAGAAGGAGATAGGATCTGTCCATGCAATGCCCACCTGGTGGAAACTCTAGCTCACATGGCCCTTAAATGCAAAATGTATGATGATCTCCGCCAACAGTTTCTAGACCATCCATGTATTCCTACATGGAAACCAGAGACGGAGGTCATGTGCTTCTTATTACAAGGGAGAGACCAGGAGCTCACCAAGACAGTAGCTAAGTTCCTCTATCTGATTTTTTTGTCGCTGAAGTATGCTACAGGATCCTGCCCTTGCTGAAAACCAACAGAGATGAGGTGGATTGCTCGCCTCTTCTGCCCTTTGGTGGGTGACTGTGCCATTGGGGTGGCAACAAGATCACACTGGCCTATCTATTCTGAATGTTCTTATGTGATGCCAATAAAGGTTTCTTGACATTGTATGGCATCACAGACAGGAGTAAAACAGTCTCTGTCTCCCCCCCCCCGGTTTTGTCCTCCCCCCTTTTTTCCCCTTTTGGCCTCATATGTTTAAATGAAAATAGTGTAATACAGGTGAAGGAAGAAGGGTCTAAACTTTTCTTTGTCAATGTTTTCCTTCCCCAGAAGTAAAATAAAATAACCACTTAAAAGTGCCTTATCACAAAATAGATCCCATCCTTCACGGTGGCATTGTTCTTTCTGTTTGACAAAACCTAGGACTATATAAAATGATAAATAGCTCTCTGTGGCAGTTTCTCCCTTTTGCATGTCATTGCAATTTGTTTCTGATGTCAAAAGCGTACATTTCTGAGAACAGAATGGTATTTGCCGAAGAGGACTTTGCTCTGGGAAGCATTTGTCACATTATCCTGCCCCGGGTCTCATCTTTCACTGGGGATGCCACCCTCGTCAGTCATTCTGCCATCCATATTTTCAGAAGTGGGGGGAAGGAAAGTCACAGATACCCACCTGCAATTTGCACTTCTTAACTAAATCACTGCATGAAAAGTGCTTACAATTCTCCTTGATTTACTGGGTTACCCTGAAAGTGACATTTTTATCCTTGAATATTTAAGCATGTGCCATAGCGGGAAGTCACAAGTAGCTCTGTTTTTCCTCGCCCCCCCCCCGAAAAACTTTTCTATGCTAAACTTTTTAAAAGATAAGGAGAAACACCTAAAAGTTTGCTTCATACCTAGCCAACACGGAAAACGCTTGAAAACAGGCTTCATTGCTCACTAGTTCAGATGACATTAACATTCATCTTGTAATTCTGAAAATTCCTCTCTTAGCCCTTCTCATCCACTTTTACTCTCGCTTATCTTCTTGATTTGGTAAAAATGACTATTCAGCACTATAATATTTGCTGTGTATTTAAGTATATAGCATACTGGGGAAAGGCTGTAGCTGGAGTACATGTTTTGCAAGAAGGAAGTTCAAACACTAGTCATTTAAAGGAACTCAAGTAGCAGGACTGCAGAAGACCTACCACCTGAAGTCTTGGGGTGGGGAACCTGTGACCCTATTGGATGTTGATGGACTACAACTCCCACCATCCCTCACTCACTATTGATCATGTTGGATGGGGCTGATGGGAATTCATTCATCTGTTTATTTGTAAGCCATCTTTGCATAAGAAGATTGTGCCCAAAGAGGCTCACAAGAAATAAACAACAATACCTATTCAATAGTTGATATCCAGTAGTACCCGTCTCCTAATGGCACATAACTGTGTTTGCTCAATGAGATTTCCCCTTCTCCCCACAAACATATTCCCCAAATCTGCTTCAGAGGGTTAGGGGGACTAATCTCTTACCATAAACACCAGGCTCTTCCATACTGTTGTTTAATATGAATAGTAAGCTTCCTGTACCTCTGTCAATTCTTGCTTATTCTCCTCCATATCACACTACCTTACCATACTTCCCCTGCCTCAATCTGGATTTTCTCATACCAGGGGCACTCAAAAACGAAAAGTGCATGAGAAAATCTGTCTTCAGCAAGGGAAAAGTGATTTGGCAAAGAACTTAAGGCAGTACAGGAAGCTTGCTATTCACATTAAAGGGCAGTATAGATGAGCCCTGTATACCATTTTACAAACCTGGAATTGAAGAGCAGAAGCCGGGGGTGGGGGGAGGCACACTTAGCTCAGATTTTAGTCCCCAGATTTAATCCAATGGTCTGATCTTTTATCATTAAAGAGACCAAAAAATAATAATCATTTTTTTCCTAGTTGATTTGGAGGCCTAAACGCTCAACATATTGCCACGTTAAATGTGCCTCAGAGAAAATGTAGGGAAGACAGATCCTTTGCTTGTTAGCCTTTTTGTTGCCCCTCCCCACAAGGTAGAGAAGCATGACCTCAATTACCTCGAAGCTCTTTCAAGATCAAACCATAAAACCACTTTTCCCTTCATCTCTAGGATAGCAGCCGTGTGTTTATTTAGATGAATGCCAGCATTGCTTCATAGGTAGTTTGTTGTCAATTCTAAAGGCGCCTTTTGATTTCTTCTTCTTCTCTGCACCCCCTCCTGCAACTGAATAGACCAAGCAGAATCTTGCTTGGAGTTAGTTCTCATTTGTCATCTCAGCAGGGATTATCTGTTACCACTTTGATTTTTAATTTGATAAAATAGCTCTCCTTTATCTCTTTGGAATGAGCATCCCATGTAACAACTTAGAAGACCTGCAGTTTGTGTTGGTCATTTACACAGATGAACAGGGCCATTAGCCTAAAACTGTGTGTGTTTCAAGTTGTGGCTTAGACTGGCACTGTATTAGCACATTTTCTAAACCTAATTTTGGATAAATATTTGAAGTGTGGGCATCTAAATGGCTTCAGAACTTTTGTTATAAGGTTTTGTCCTGCAGCTATATTATTTTAATCCTTGCTTTGTAGCACTTGTACTCTGCCCTGTAACATGAAGTCATCTGAGCAGTTTACAATACATAATGCACATCAAGTTATCCTCAGGAAACCTATGGGTTGTGGCCAACATGATGTGTACCAGTGGGAGTGCTCTGGAGAATAGATGTTCTCTTTGCAAAGGATGAGAGGTTCCTGTGTCCATTTGTAGTCAGCCTGTAGGATCAGGGTTTGATTTCCCAAAGCCATTCCACCTTCTGTCCTGTACACATTGTGGTAGCAGGTCAAATGCCTGCTCCTTGCATTTCTCCATGATGTGCCTTGCTCCTTTTTAAGCAGCTACATGACACAAGCAACACTGGAAGGGGCGGATGAGGTTTTTTAAGGGCCCCTGGTGAAAGGAAGGAGGCCTGTTTGGTCATCAGGATAAATCAGCTGCACAGTTTTGCCGCAAGGCAAAGGAAAACAGAAGCCATGCAAATCAGTCAGTTCAGGACAGGACATTGTGCTGAGATATATATCTCGGCACATCCCTGCCAACTTTTGTTACTATAATTGAAAATCAAGGTAGAAACCAATACGCCTGCTAGTCTCAGAGGAGCAGGAGAGAGATGAATAGGCAAATGACAGTCAACCTAATGCTCTATGCTTGGAATAACAGTAATAATAACAGCCAAGTGGGCCCCTGCCCCCAATGAATGCCTGGTGTGTATGTGTTACCTGAGCCATTGAGGGAGGGAGGTTGTAAATTTAGCATCAAATATTGGAACCTCTTCTCTAATTTGAGTCTTACATAATTTTAATTTAATTATTTTGAAGATTTGAAGTGCAAGCTGTCTACGTCAGTGGAAGTCAGCCCGTTGGGTTAAATGGGGCATTGTCCCCCTAACCTCAGTCTTAATTCATCCAAGTCCACCTGCCTTCTTAGTCCAGAGGGTGGCCCTGGCTGTCTGCTTCCTCTTGTTGGTCTCAGCATTGCCCCTTGTAGACCAACAGGGAGGTGGATGGAGACAAAACTAGAATTCATTGACTCTGCATCTAATTGGCTCTGGCTCCTCCTACTGGGGGGCTCCTTGCCTTCTACCCCACCATTGCCAATGAGCAGCAGCCATCCTTGGTCTACATGCAGGTCAGTGGAGCATGCAGGTCTCAGGTTCACTTCGGATCATCTCCATTTAGGGCTGATAACCTGATGGTTACTGGTAGTCAGGATAGACAGTGAGCCTTCTCCACATGAATTTGCCTCATCCTCTTTTAAAGCCATCTAAATAGGAGGTCATCACCATATCTTGTGGCAGCAAATTCCACAGTGTAACTATGTACTGTGTGAAACACTTTTTTTTAAAAAAAAATACATTTATTTACCTCTCTCCATCCGAGGATCGCAGGGCAGTTAACAAAATAAAAATACAAAAATACATACCATAGTAACAAACAATAATTCCTCCACTCATGGTTTAAAAGTCCACAGATTGTTTAATTAGCCTGAGATAAGAGGAATGTTTTTCCCGAAGCCTAAAGATGTGTAATGAAGTTGCCAGGTGAGCCTCCCTGCGGACAGCATTTCACAAGCAGGAAGCCACTGCAGAAAAGGCCTGCTCTCATTTAGCCTCTCGCGGAGGATGCACACAAAGAAGGTTCTCAAGTGATGGGTCCAGCGTTCAGGTGTAGCTACGGAACTTGCTTCCACAGTAGCAGAGATGGCCACCTCATTGGATGGCTTTAAAAGAGGATTAGTCAAATTCATGGAAGAGAAGGCTCTCCGTGGCTACCAGCCATGCTATGTTCTGCCTCCATGGCCAGAGACAGTATGCTGCTGAATGCCAGTTGCTGGAAACAACAGGAGGGGAGAGGGCTGTTATGCATGGGTCAAGCTTATGGGCTTCCCACAGGCATCTGGTGGACCACTATGAGAACAGGATGCTGGACTAGATGGGCCATTGGCCTGATCCAGAAGGCTCTTCTTATACTCTTTTGATTAAGTACTTCTTTTTCTTTCCACCCTCTCTCTATCTCTCTTCTCCCTCTTCCTTTTCCACTGAGCAGGGTGGTATGGGAGGAGCACATTTGTCCTACCAGAGCTCTCAAATGATTGCTTGTAGAGAGGGGTGTTGACACTATTCCAGCAGGTGCCTAGGGGTGCAGGTCCCCTACCTGTGTTCTGTGCATTGGATAACTTTATCTTTAAACAAAATTTTCATCAATATACCCAGGATAGATGTTAAGCTAAATGCCCTATAATTTCCTGGATCCTATTTTTTGAAAAATGTTTCTACACTGGTCACTTTCCAGAATTCAGGTATGGAGTCTGATCATATCAACCAACAAGTGGCATATTTTCCGTTAGAAGATCAGCAATTTCACATTTGAATTCTTTAAGAACTGTTGGGTGGATACCAGCTGAACCTGTTGAGTTATGTTTTTAAATTGTCAATTGGGCCTTGAACTTCATATTTTGTCATCAGTATTTGCCACAGTTCAGTCACAGGTGTCTGCCCTTCATCTTCAGCTATGAAGACGGACAATAAGAATTCAAAATGCAGGTTTCCCCCTGCTGCAATTGCCTTATCCAGCTTAAGCATACCTCTGTGTCCTTGTTGCCCAACAGCTGGCTTCTTGCTTTTGATGTATGTTTTAGTATAAATTGGGCTTTAATGGGTGTTTAATGTTCTTTTTCTGCTAGCACAAGAGACTTCTCATAGAATGGAACTTCTCCCTCCTCTCCCCTGCAGCCCCAACCCCACACACCTTCAAAATGAGAAGAGAATAGGGCGGGGTGC
This sequence comes from Podarcis bocagei, assembly GCF_964188305.1. NCBI lineage: Eukaryota > Metazoa > Chordata > Lepidosauria > Squamata > Lacertidae > Podarcis > Podarcis bocagei. Next base: position 73,350,902 of record NC_138134.1, on the reverse strand, counting down.
ACCAGGCAGGGAGAATACAAAGGGGAATAAGAAATGCAATGAGAAATATATTACTAAAACCATTGTAATGTCGGTTTATAGTTCCAATATGCTCATGGAATCATAGAATTTTAGAGTTGGAAGGGACCACGAGGGTCATCTAGTTCAAACCCCTGCAATGCAGAAATGCAGAAATATTTTCCCCAATATAGGGCTCAAACTCATGACCATGAGATTAAGAGTGCCATGGTTGTATCTACTGTTCCATGTGCAGAACTCTACTTGTACAGTGGCACTTATCTGCATGGATTTTGAGGGGCATGGCTGTGTTCCTTTCGTTCTTCTCAACTGGGTAATACTTCCATTTGTAAAAAAGAATAAACCTTCATGTTCCCAATAACTTTCTTTACCTTGCTCACTGACCACCTGGCAGCCTCTTGGACTTTACGGGACCTCTCCTGTTCTAAGTGAAATATTCCAGCCAAGCTTTTCTTATTGTGGTTTTGAATTACCCCACCAAGCATTCTGGAGACACCTGACTCCCCCTTTCAACTTCCTTTTTTATCATCTCATTTATGAGGAACTTCTTTATTTGAAGCCATATGGGACTGTGTTGGACTTCCTTAACAGCTGTCCACTTGTGTATATTTTGAATTTGATTAGCACTGTGGTCACCGATCCCAATTGGTTCAGCTACATTTAGTCCCACGCCAGTTCCTGGATGCCAGTTAGGATTAAACCCAGGGCTGCCTCCCCTCTGGTCTATTCCGGGGCACAGCTGTTTAGGGTATCTAGAAATGTTACCCTCTGTGTCGTGAGAACATTCCCTCTTTTGATTCCTTCTTGATTTTATTCCCCATCTCAAGATCTCCCTGAACATTTTTGCACATTCCCTGTTACCCAATACTAAATTATGACAATTCTCTGGAGGAGTCTGTCCCTTTTAGGATTTCTAGCTTGTTGGACTTTTTGCCTTCCTTGGCATACAGAGAAGCATCACTCCCAGGGCTCTCATCCCTGCTCCAGGGGTAACAGTATCCCACTGGTTCTTGTCATTCTATTGGGTTTCCTTTATTCCTACTAAGTTCTGCCTTTGAGCCAAATGCCCCAACTCCCCCATCTTGGCTGGGAGGCTTCTAGCGTTGGCATTTGCTCTCCAAATGTCTCCAGCCATGTGGATCTTTCCTTATTGCCCTCTGCTGTTGCTTTATTTTCCCGCTCCCCCCTCCCCAATGTGAAGCCTTCAAGGTGCCTTAGCCTGAAGGGAGGATTATGGGAACAGAAAGGTTTCCCTTTAAAATGTGGCTGGTTTATTTCATGCTCCTTGTGCCAAACGACAGCTAAGGAAATGCCAAAAAACCTCCTCCAAAATAAATATATGAGCTTTAATTAGTGCATAGATGAAAACAGTGTTCATTATTAGTGGCACTTGCTATATTCCCCCCCTCGGGTAATGCTTTTAATTAAGAATTTTGATGGAAAATGTCATGTCAGTTGGTTTCTCCAGCTGCAAGTATCCCAAATGGACCTTTTGCACTGGCTTTGCACTAATGCCCTGTAATTGTGTTTCACTTTCCCTAATTAAACTGACAAGCAAACTTGAATTGCTATCACTTAGAACATTGATCTGAAGAGGTGGCAGGAATATATGGCCGGGTGTTCCTGGCCGGTGTGTCGTATGCAAGATTTGTTGCGGAGGTGCCTGGAATGGTGAGGAACCAAGGATGATTCCTTCCCAGCTGTCACCCTTTGTGTTTCTCTTCCCAGGTCCACTTAATTTAGAATATATATTATGCGTTTCCGACTCTGTCAAGCTTCATGACAGGGTCCTAGAGGGAAATTCTTAAGACTCAAAGAGCAGAGCTAATGCTCAGCAGTGCTTCATTATTTACACTAATGAGAATCTCGTCATCTTCTTAGCCAGCCAGCCATTAATTCAGAATGATAGGGGGAAGTTATGCTACATGATCAAATTAATCCTTGTACTATTTTTTTATTTTTTTATTTTTTATATTTATTTTTGCAGTGCAGTTGGGGTTCTGCTGGGGGATGGCCAGCTGGACAAGCCTATAGCTCCCAGGCATGCAAGTCACTGCTCTCACTAAACTTGACATGTTCATTACAGGATGTGTGGTATATGGTTGCTACCTCTCTGTGTGCATGTGTGTGTTTCAAGAAAACACTAATAATGCCACCAGCAGTGGGTACCTCTAACCCAGGGGCCTAACAAGACCCACCAAGCCTTCCCATTTGGCACACAACTCCCTGGGACACAAGACTGGGCAGTGTGTATGGAGATCCTGGGCTTCCCAGATGACAAGACCCCGCTCTGAGAATCAGTGATGTGGTCCAAGGGAAAGCAGAGCAATACCTTTGGCACTAGCTTGGCTGTAGGAATTGCTGGAAGGAGGCATACAAGGTGCCATCTAACCGTCTTAGGGATTCCACTTCAAATTTGTGTAGGGTTTACTCCTTAGCCATTTCTTCTCCTGATGATGACCCTCAAGGCAGCAGAGGTTTAGGATCCGAGATTTCCTTCTCCTAGATGAGCTCCCTTCCCAGGCAGACAAGTCCCATCTGCCCCTTACTTCCCTCTACAGCACATGCAGAAACTGCCTTCTTGAGCATTGGACCCGCTATTGGTCTTGTCCACTCAATCCACCGGAGCCTGTCTTTACATGCAGAGGAAATCCCTAACTCACTGAAGGTTTAAGACCCATTGGCTACCGTCACCTGGTTTAGCTGGGCAGTCAAAGCCATTTCCTGGGGTGTGGCCACTCTTGCATACTGACAGCTTCTAGGAGCCACAGGTGAGAGCTGAGTGCAGGGTGGGGACCAAAGGTGGGCAAACTACCTTAGAAGAAGCATGATGTATCCTCTGCCAGAGGTCCTACCCCTCTTCATATACCCCATACACCCCAAAGGAGGCAAAAGCCTATGGCACTCGGTATTCCCATTTGGTATTATCGCTATATACATTTTATATGTCAGGTGTGGGGCAGATAAAGATGTGGTTCAGCCAAAAGAAGGTTTGCTATGTCCTCTGTAAAGCCTCTCACAAAGCACTTTGATCAAATACCAATGATCATCACTCCTTGCAAGTACTGTACAGAATTGTGCCTTTGCCTGCACAGTTTGCTTTCAAATCCTGTGGGCAAAAATGAATAACCTGACTTAGTTGTGACATCAGATGTGCAGCCTCATTCACCGACATCATTGACAGATGTGCAGCCTCATTCACTGCCAAACTTGGCCCTCAGGTGGGTGAGATAAGAATCTAGCCCACTGGTGTGATCCAGTTTCCCACCCCTGAATTGGGCCTTTAAAAACAAGCAAGGACATATCCAAGCATCCACTGTAGTGTAAGGCCAATAGTGGAGATTATCAGTTCCAGTTGGAAGTTGCCTATGCCTACATGGCATATGGGGGGTGGATATCTTCTCATAGTCAGCAAGACCTGAAAACCTAGATCATCATGAAGCTTGGTGCAGAGAATGGTGTAAATGTTAAGTATAATTGTTCAATTGCATACTGAAATGGAGAATGCCTATATTGTTGGAAGGGTTTAAGATTAGAAAATTCAGTTGAAGTATACTGAAGCTCTCAGGGCTCTAACAGGTTGCTGAATAACTGTTTATGTTCTCTGCTCTTACACGTGAGTGTTTAACCTTAGGTATTTAATTGCAAATCTCCATTATGAGAGGGAGTTGCTTCTTGGGTCTTTTGTTCCCAGGCACAGTCAGAGAAAGATGTGATAATGAACCCTCTCCAGGAGCTGCAGAGGTTTAAGGCTGGATGCAGGCTAATGCAGGCTATGGGAGAGACAGAGCTTTGATATTTGCTCTGAACATAATTATGTTATATATTTAAGAAGAAAAACCTATCCTTGGATAAGCATATGCTTTATACAACTATTTAGATGTTCCATTGATTGTTTTTGTGCCTGTTTTGAATAAGTTCTGATTAGTAAAGCTTTTAATCATAATTGTGGGTCCGGACAATTATTTATTCTTTTTTATTCTAAACGGGTTCAGTTTGTATGCATCCAATTGTTTCAAGCTGTCTAACATCAATCTCTGAAATAATAAATTTATGTCTCCCTTATCTATAAGAAATAGATAGCATCATGTGTTACATTAATATTCCACCTTATATGGGCATCCAGCTAGATCCATAAAGCTAACAGGACGGAGCCATGTATGGGAGATTTCCCACAAACTGTTATGGTTTGGAAGGATTATTATAGATAATTAAGTAGGTGGTTCTCCTACCTTGGAGCTATCTCTCTGCCAGAGAGTTAATATTCTCCTATCAATGTACTAGGAGCCCCCCTAACAAGTGACTACACTTGAAAACCTGTAATCTGAATGACAGTTACCTGGAACTCCTCATTATTCAGATTCACAATCTTTCCCCATGTGAGTATAACTCTATAAATAGTACTCACTTCTAATTATTAGATTGGATAGAGATGGCAGACATCTAACGTTGCAAATTAGTATAATGGACTCTACATTGATAGAAGCTGATAAGGTTCTAGAGGAGGGCAGGCCTACGGTGCCTGTAGTGGATATCAAAATGCCAGTAGGCAAGATTTGTGACCCATTGCCATGTTTAATATGCCTTGAAGGAGTTGGGTTGGTTCCCAGGAATATTAAGGCAATTGTTATATGTACTTATTCCCCCATCCCCACCAGTATGTAAGCTGTCTTACATACTGTCGGAGTAGCCAATGTGGTACCCTCCAAATGTTATATTGCAAATGTTGTCATATTGCTGACCATTGGCCATGCTGGCTGGGGTTGATGGAACAGCAACTGGGAAGGTACCACATTGGTTTGGACCAGGCACAGGGAAGGTTTTTCCCCAGCTCAAGGGCCACATTCCTTTGTGGCTAATGTTCTGGAGGCCGCATGAGAAAGTAGGCTACATTCCAGCCATGGAAAATCCAGAGTTTATCTCAGACAAAAGCGCCCAAGGTGGGCACAGGTTAATGAGGGAGAGTCTTGGGAGTCATACAGAGAAGCCTATAGAGCAACATCTATTTCTGCCCCTGTATAACGTTCCTCACTCATGCCCTGATCCTCTGTTGTTCATCTGTCCAGTACTTCTCTTGCTTTTTGCAGTACCATACCTAAAGAGGGATGCTGATGGCTTTTAGGAGCGATTAGTGAAAGGAGTAGGTTGGAGGACTATAAAATAACACTTTGAGGAGGTCCATAGTTTTCCTGTTGTGGACTAGAAGTGTATGTGATTCAAGGAGTAACTGTAAGAACATTTGGAGGAAAGTTTGTTTTGATATTGATGTCTTTGGTAATGATGATCCTCTGTGAAACGGAGGCTTCAGTAACAATGATAATCATTGATAATTAATCAATCAAATGAAAGGACTTTTCTTATTTTGCTTGTGATTTGCTTGTTTCAATTTAGGCCAGTGCCCTTTCCTCCTCTGTTGCAGATTACTGAGTATACAGTATTAAGAACATGTGCTTCCTGTGCATCACCTTTGCACAAGCATCATTTGCGACTGGGAAGCAGAGCAAATGAAGTAAAAATGGAATCAATACAGATTGCAGTTTGCAGCTGGCAAACTGTGGGTCCTTAAATTATGAGTTTGTTGTGGGTGCTACGGTGGATGGTAATTAGAAGATTAGCTCTTTCAATGAAATGTTGGCTGCCATCTAAGCAAAGACATTTGCAGGCTTCCCTCTCAAAGGCTAGTTGCATATATATATATATATATATATATATTTGCTTTCGTAGATTTTCACGGGTACAGGAATGTAGGTTTTGGTGTCTTCGGGTGTCTTCCCGTGTAAGAGTTGGGGTGTCTAGGCGACGTTTCGACGAGGTCTCACTCGTCATCTTCAGGCTGGTGCTTTCGGCTTCTTGTTACTAGAACAGAGCTCTGTTCTAGTAACAAGAAGCCGAAAGCACCAGCCTGAAGATGACGAGTGAGACCTCGTCGAAACGTCGCCTAGACACCCCAACTCTTACACGGGAAGACACCCGAAGACACCAAAACCTACATATATATATATATATATATATATATATATCCCTGACTTAAATGGACAGTTAACTAATTAAGAAAAGCATGTTCTTACCTGATCAAAAGGCTGTGCCTTTAAAAAGAAAAAGAAAAAAAAGATGAAAGGAAAGGCAGGGAAACTGCTCAGGTCACTAGTTTCCAGCATCTTGTTGATGATCAGGCCTATGATGGAGGGGTTGACAACATCAACACCCCAAGGTGGCCTTGCTTCTCCCATAGCCACAGCCTTGGATTCAAACAGACATCAAGCATTGCTCTCTAACATTGCTCCCCACCTCTCCTAACCCCTCTACTCTAAACTCTGGCTTTATCTGTTGAGGGAGGGGGGCTGCACCCAGTTGTGTAGCAAGAAGCCCTTTGATCCTTTGTTCTCTGAATGGCCCTTCACCCAGGCCTGGCTTGATTAGCTTTTGGCACTTACTGGATCCAGGGATTAGAGAGGTCTGGCACCCACAGACATCTAACACTTGAATAATATTAATTATGTTGCATATTTGCTTTGGTTTTAGTGACTGTAATTTATTGTTGTTTGTTTTGAAATGAATCATATGACTGGAAAGGCAGGATATGAATTATGCACACAAACAAATAAAATATATCTGCACTATGGCCCTTCTCCATCACAACTCTCCAAGGACTTAAGGGAGACCTTTCCTCCCCAAGATCCTAGTTGGTACACCGACATGATAACCTGCAGCCTTGTGTAAGCCAAGCATATAGTTCTGCCACCCCATAGCATCTCCTGTGGAAATGCTGCTGAGAAGTTGCTGGTCTATAGGGGTTCTTGTTAGTCCTCTGAATTTTTGCAAAGTCTGTGGAGTAACTGGAATAATCTGTGTGCCATTCCTAGCATCATATAGACAGCTCTTGCTTTTACAGCCCTCTAATTTTAATATATAGATGTGTTGGATGGTGGTGTTTCTTTTAGAAACATGATTTTATTTCAAGTTGTTGTTGCTGTTTAGTCATTTAGTCGTGTCCGACTCTTTGTGACCCCCTGGACCAGAGCATGCCAGGCACTCCTGTCTTCCACTGCCTCCCTCAGTTTGGTCAAACTCATGCTGGTAGCTTCGAGAACGCTGTCCAACCATCTCATCCTCTGTCATCCCCTTCTTCTTGTGCCCTCAATCTTTCCCAACATCAGGGACTTTTCCAGGGAGTCTTCTCTTCTCATGAGGTGGCCAAAGTACTGGAGCCTCAGCTTCAGGATCTGTCCTTCCAGTGAGCACTCAGGACTGATTTCCTTCAGAATGGATAGGTTTGATCTTCTTGCAGTCCATGGGACTCTCAAGAGTCTCCTCTAGCACCATAATTCAAAAGCATCAATTATTCAGCGATCAGCCTTCTTTATTTCAAGTAACAATATGCAATTCCCCAACTTTTTCCCCCCAACCAGCCACATTGATCACAATTCTTTTATTACGTGATAAAGTAACTCTGTTTTCCTAACAATGTTGCTCGCATATTCGATCTGTTATTATTATTAGTCACTTTCCTCACAAGTGACCCAAAGCTATTTACAAGCAGTATAAACCCTTCAACTATATACAACCAATATCAACCTTGAACCCAGCTATACAACTGAAAGGATAGGTCTTACAGATCCTGCTCTGCTAAAAGAGGCCTCAAGTACTTTAAAGCCCTTGAAATGAAGCCCAGGTAAAAAGGAACAGTTTTGTCTGGCATCTAAAACTAGGCAAAGATTGTGCCAGGTGAGTGTCCTTTGGGAGAGCATTCCACAAGTAGGGAGCCACCACTGAAAAGGTCTCTTCTCATGTTGCCACCCTCCAGACCTCCCCTGGAAGGGGGCAAATGGACAAGGGCTTCAGATATTGATTTTAGGGACTGGGTTGATTCACGTGGGGAGAGGCAGTTCTTGAGATATTGGGTTCCTGAGCCACACAAGGCTTCACAGGTCAAAACCATCACTTTGAATTGAGACCTTTCACAGGTCGATTTTGCCAACACCAGAATTCCCAACGTGCTACTTATTTGTTCTTTAATTGTTTTGAAGTTTACTTTTCTCACTGTCTTTTTTAAGATGGTCAAATAATATAGACTTCTCAGAGGAAAACTGCAAAGTTGAACTTTAAATTATCCTTAAGATGATGTGCAAATGGCCTAGGTAAGAGAACACCGCCTTCATTAACATAAAAGGTATCTTTAACCCAGGATGCAGTGCAGGTGTGCTAATGCAGAAGAGACACCAGTGGGCATTCCCAGTTTCTTCATGTTGGACCCCTTCACAGAGAAGGAGATTGGTACCCAGCCACATCTGCCACAAGCAAATAAATGTGTTTTTACCAGCCAAGTCTGTCAGGAGCAAATTTAAATGGTCCCCAGTAATAATTTGAAGTGTTTGTAGAAAATATGTGGTTTTTCTTTGGCACGCTTGTCCATAGAAGGGAGCAGAAAGCCCAACTAGAAAAATTTCCTTCCGCTATCTAAAGTTTTTTTTCTTGCAGTCAGGAAGGAGTGGGAGGACAAGCTGTGTGCGATTGGGAAAACAGAAGTTTGAACGTAGTTAGTTCTGATGCATTTGAAAAAATTCTGAAAGCATTAGAAATCATTACCAAAATTGGGTTTGAGTCTTATCTTATTTCACCAGCATGGGAATACTTTCAGATGTCTCATCTATCCATCAGTACATGTGTGCCCATTTCCAAACTTGTCCCATTCTCTTGATGTCATCATTGGCTCCAAGATCATTTCTATTTATTTAAATCTCCCCCTCTCTATCTGTATTTCTCTTGCTCGTGTGTGTGTGTGTGTGTGTGTGTGTATGTGTGTGTATTCATCTGTGCTCTCATGTTAATTTTTAAGTGCACTGTAGGAGGATGAGTCTACTACCTCCTGATAAAATCTCCTCCTTGCACAAAAACATATGCCTGTGTTAAATTGGAGGCACCTGTTTTCTTTGGATGTAATAAAGTGGGTGTATTTTTTTACTCATTTAGAATTGAAATAGTGCATCATTTCCTGAAGTAAAAATGAAGGTCACTGATAGATCTTTGGAATGTGGGTTATTCTAAGAGTTTTGCTGCAAATTTAAATAGCCCTTTGGCTACAATCTAAAGTGTCATTGAGATTTCGCTTGTTTCTTCCCTCCCCTCCACCCCAAAACATGATGATTCATGGCCTCTAAGCCACCTGTTTGAGCTGCACTGTGAATGCACTCTAGTGTATGAAATCCAAGGATATGTGTATTTATTAAATCTAACTATTGTTGCCATCACAAGTTAATGGGTGGTAAAATATTAGTTTAATTGATGGGATTTTCTTCACACACACACCCCCTTTCCTGTTTTGTTCTGCAAACATGGCTATACCTGACTATAGTATATTGGCAGAGGATATGCTGTGAATGATATGAGCTTATATCCTCTCCAGATTGCAAGGCTGAGAAAGAGCTTCAGTTGATATCTTGGAGAGCAGTTACTACTTCAAGTATCTAATACTGTAGTAGATTGACCAAACTCCATATGCTTCTGTGTCACCCACCCAGTTGTTCTTTTCATACATACTTTACAGACAGCTCAAAAAGTATCAGAGAATGCGGACCTGAATATCCCATATTTTGACCTGTGTCAAGCTCAGTGCTCTGTAGACCCAACTGACCTTGAATCAGTTATTGTGTTGCATGGTGGTTCTGATTTTGGTTGGATGGTCAGCTCCAGAAGGTGGTGTTTGAAGGATAGAGGATACAGTGTTCACCAGTGTGGTGTTGTCAGTACGATGATGACACACAGCTTTGAGACTCCTTTTCACCTTCTGCAAATGAGATGGTGGTTGTGCTCAACAGGCGTCTGGTCACGATGATGGAAGGGATAAGGGCCAGTATACTGAGGCTTAATCCAGACCAAACTAATATGCTGTTAATGTGTGGTTCTTCTGACCAGAAGAGTGGAGTGCAGCCTGCTCCAGATGGGGTCCCTCTGAAAGGGCAGATCCCTAGTTTGGGGGTTCTTCTGGATCCATTGCTGTCACTTGAAGCACGGATGGCATCAATGGCATGGAGTGCCTTCTACCAACTTTAGGTTGTGGCTCAGTTACAACCCTATATGGACAGGGATAACCTGGCTGCAGTAACCTATATTCTGGTAATATTAGATTACTTCAATGTGTTTTATGTGAAGGCAGTTCAGATACTACCACTAGTGCAGAATGCAGCCACCTGAGTGTTGACAGTCAAGGAGACTCAATCATATAGCAAATATCTTGGAACTGCTGCACTGGCTGTACATTTCTGGGCCCAATTCGAAATGCTGATTTAAATAGTTAAACTCTTTTACAGCTCAGGACCTCAATACCTACTGGGCACTCCTCCCAATATGAACCTGCCCAGACCTTTTTCTGGGTGCCCCCTCTGAGGGAGGCTCATGATAAGGGAGGGAGCCATTTAAAGCTAATGTTTTCCCCAGTTAGGTCTGCCTGGCTCTACCATTGATATCCATTTGGTGCTAGGCTAAATCTCTTTTCTCAAGCATTTGATGGATTGTGACAAATTGGCTGATGGCCTTTAGGACGAAATATCCTTTCTATTGATTTTGTTTGTTTTGTTTTCTGCTGGGTTTCTTTATGGGCTATTGGAATGATGTCATTGAAATGTATTCTAGATTCAGATAGTTAGCTGTGCTGGTCTGATGCAGTCGAAATAAATTTAAAAATTGTCCAGTAGTACCTTAGAGACCATTTTAAAAAGATAAAAAATAAACTTATTTTGATTGAAATGTATTTTTTTTATATGTTATGCCATCTTGGCTTTTAACCTTTCTGCAAGTTTCTTAGAAACTTCTTTGTAGTCAGCAGCTGAAAAGTCAAATGAATCATCACATTCTAGTTATGTTATATGTGTGTGGCTTGCTACTGAAAATAAGTGTGCTGGCATAGTTTTGTATCAGGGATGCTTTATAGCCACAGTTGAAGTGAGTCATCCCTTAGGAACGCTTCTCACAACCCAGTCAGCATGTGACATTCAGTACTTTAGATCAGTCAAAGACCTGCTCCAGCCGTGCATGTATGCCTCTTGATGTCACTGCATTTCATTTCATTATTTAGACTCATAGAATTATTGAGTTGGAAGGGACAATGAGGGTCATCTAGTCCAACCCCCTGCAGTGCAGGAACCTTTTGCCCAATGTGGGGCTTGAACTCACAACCCTGAGATTAAGAGCAACATGCTGTATCGACTGAGCACTTTTGACCATTTATACACTGCATAATTGCAATAATCTGTGTATGGTGTACAATAAACTTGATATAATGCAAATAAAGATCAGTTAAAGATATAAAATCATAATTCAGTTATAATCCTAGTTGGGATAATAAAAAGGCTTCAGTAGCTGCTGGAAGTTGAACAGGGAAGGGGGCTATTTGATCTCAACTGGAAGGGAATTCCATAAAATTGAGTCCACAGTACTGAATGCATGGCCCCTGGTAGATACAAGCCACGCATCTGTTGAGGACCACTGGCTGTGACTCCACAGAAGAACTAAGTGACTGAGCAAGGATATAAGGGAACAGGTGGTCCCTGAGGTCCCAAGTTGTTAAGGGCCTCGTTAATTGATACAACAACCTAAACCTGATCTGGTAGCATATGAGAAGTTAGTATAAGCTTTTGAGCACTGGAATTATGTGCTGGTGATAGTCTGTCCCCGTCAGCAGTCTAGCTGCAGAATTTTGGTTATCTCTCAATGATCAGCAGTTGTTTGTGTGAATTGACTTCATTGAATGTTATTTCCTGAGAGACAGTGTAAGAAGGTGTGAAAGTATGACATGTGAAGCTCTATTTGTGATCACTCATTCACACACACACACACACACACACACACACACACACACACACACACATCATTACTGGATGCTGAAAGTGGATATGGATTGCATGAACCAGTCTTGACTCACAGTGAGTGTGTTGGCCCAGCAAAACCAATTACAGGTCTCTTAATTTGTGGACAAGGTTGTCCCATCACACATTCTCTATCAGAGTGCCCATCCATCCTTGGGTCATTTGGGAGGGAGGGAGGAAGCAGATGGGGTAAGAGAAGTCAAAAGGAGGAGGAATATGGTGGCACATATAATTAATGGTCCTTCCTGGAGAAATAAAATCACCATGTCTACCAAATGTTCCTGTGACTGGGTTTTACTTCCTCTTACTATTACATTCCTGCCTTCCAGTTCTGAGATATTAAGGAGAATTTCTTTAAAAGAATGATGATGTTTTCTAGTAGGACGGAAATACTGGGAATCATTTGAGGGTCATCATCCCCGAATAGTAATGCATGCCTTAATAAAAGAGTGTGATATTGAAGTTCTGAATGAGCTGTGAATAACGGTGTCATCTTCCTTGCTGATGATCTGACCATGGGTGGGAGGGAGTGAAGAGAGAAAGAGAGAGATGGAAGAAATGTACATTAAGGCACTATAGCTGCTAGATCGATAGATAATCTGTCTGGCTGTCTCTTCCTGGATAAATTACTGGGTAAATGGCACCGGGATGTTTTGGACATACAATGGGTAATAATATGTTAGTTGGTGAGCTGCCGGAATGGTTTTAGCTTTCACTTGTATATCAGTTGCACAGACTCCACAAGGGAGCATTTCATTGTTGGAAAACAATGGCCCTTGTTTTCTACCTTTTTTTTTTTTTTTGCAGAGCTATTTGAAAAAGCAGTGTTATGAATTGATGCATTGTAAAATGCCTTATATTTGCGGCCGGTGCTTCTTGTACAGGAAAAGGAGGGCCTTGTTTCTTTAAAACCCCTTAATTCTAAGGCTCCCTTTATCTTGCTTTCATTACTAGAAGCACGATGGCACTTTGGTACAGCAGTAAGCTTGAGTGACGTGTACTTTTCCTGCACAGCTTTTCTTGCCACCATTCTTTTAGCTAGTAAATGGTGTTCTTGCAAAGGTTGCATTTCTGAATGCAATTTTTGCAGATTCCAATAAAATCAGGACTGGATTCATGTCTGACTGATGCCCAGTGTGTGTGTGCGTGTGCGCGTGTGCGCGCGTGCACGTGTGTGTGTGCCACACATACACAGAGAGGATGACTAGCATTTGTTCTCCAGTTTATGGAGCCAAATAATTTATGTGAGTTTCTTAGATCAGTGTATGCTTTTGACTGCAGGTTTGGGGAGTGTAATACATGTGTGTTTGTAATGGCCTCTAGGAATTTCATTCCAAATTCACAGTTGTTGTTTTTTTAAACATTTTTATTCAAAGTTATAACAAAACATATTTTCCAAAAACATATCCCTATCCCCCCCCCATTTTTCCTCCCCCCACCCCACCCCCCGACTTCCCTCAGTTCCAGTCTTTGGTTTCTCCAATAATGCTATTTTCTGCATGTTACAGAGTTGTATAGTTCCTCCAACTGTTTAGCTAATTATTATCAGTAAAACATTGTGGATGTTTATTCAAAACCTGCCAAGGAGTCCAGTTCACTTTGTTGCGTCTTCAAATACTTTGTGAAAGGTTCCCATTCATCCTTAAAACCAAATTCACAGTTTAGATACGTAGTAATTTCTCAGACATAGATGGGATTTAGTTGTCTGAAACAGTGTCCAGGTGGAAATTGTTAAAAGTCTAAGAAAATCCAGACATACGGAAGTAGATTTTCGCTAATGACCTTAAAAATAGCTCAAAAGCTTTGTTCTCTCTTTTTTTTTTAGATTTTGCAAAAAAAAAGGTCAATAACTTTGGGCAAAACTAAGAAACAACTTCAACAACCTTGGACAAAAAGGAAAAAGAAAAGAAGCTCAGGATTTGTCACTTTTTGAAATATGGCAACCCTATGTTAATGAAATGTTAAAGACACTAAGTATACTTTAATAAACACATATATGTCCAGCATACAACAGATGGCATACAAAAAAAGCTGCCAGCAGCTATGATCCATCACCTGTCCTTTTTTTCTTTCTTTTAAACTATTTAAACTATATGTATTCTAGTTCTCTGGATGTTTTCCTTTTTGGATACCTAGATCATAGGTTCAAGTAGAGTGGTTTCTTTCCCACACCAAACTCTCTCACACATTTAATTTCCCTACATATTAAGAAAGAGTACAACTGAGTGCCAGGTTATACACTGCGGGCAATTTGATCTATTAATAGTTATACAATATGGCTGCCCTTCTGTGATTCTGTGTGTCTCTCTGTGTGTGTTGATTGTACCCATTACCAGATGAAAGAGAACATCATATTAGTGTTAAAAGACCTTTAATGATATGATGAACATATCATTACAATAAACATTGTACAATAAAATAGCAAAAAACTCAAACCAGCTTATAATGCTGTTTGTTCGCATTATATCAATACCCAGCTCTAATTTTTGTGTCTAGATGGGGAGCATACACATAAATACTGAGTGCCCAGTTTCCTTTCCCCACCCTTGTGGGAAGATGGCTTTCCAATCTCTCAAGCCAACCTGTCATAACACCCTCATTTTTGGGTGCGGGGAAGATCCTGCTGAGAGTTTCTGGAATGCGCATTTGTTTTGCTCTGGTTATCTCCCACTTGAACTAGTGTGCAATATGCTCTATGTGGGGCTACAACTAATCCAAAATGCTGCTGCCAGACTGGTGACTGGGAATATCCACCAGGGCCATGTAACACCGGTTCTAAAAGATCTGCATTGGTTCCCAGTATGTTTCTGAGTGCAGTTCAAAGTGTGGGTGCTGACTTTTCAAGACCTACATGGCTTCAGCCCTGTATACCTGAAGGAGAGTCTCCACCTACATTGTTCAGTCTGGACACTGAGACCCAGCTCCTAGGACCTTCTGGCAGTTCCCCCATTGAGAGAAGTGAGGTTACAGGGAACCTGGCAAAGGGTCTTCTTGGTAGTGGTGCCCACCCTGTGGAGCACCCTCCCGTCAGATGTCAAGGAAATAAACAACTATCTGACTTTTAGAAGACAGGCATCCCTATATAGAGAAGTTTTTAATGGTTCATGTTTTACTGTGTTTGATATTTTAATTTGTTGCGAGCAGGGCTATTTTCATGAAAAAATGGGTTCTGGAACTCTCCATCCTCTCCTCCTCCCTGCTGTGGGGCTTGCAATGGTGCCCACCTGAAAGGTGCTGCAACTGTGTTCCAGTGTGTTCTTGCTGGAAAAAAGCTCTGGTTGTGAGCCATCCAGAATGGCTGGGGCAGCCCAAGCAGATGGGAAGAATAATAATAATAATAATAATAATAATAATAATAATAATAATAATAATAATAATAGATTGGATTATACTAGCAGTATATGTGAGCACATGGTAATTCTGAAGAGAGGGGAGGTGTTGTAGCTCAGTTTTCTACTGCGAATGCAGAAGTTACTCAGTTCAGTCCCTGGCATCTCCAGAAGAGGATTGGGGAAAGGCCCATGTCTGAAACCCTAAAAAGCCATTGATGCAACAATAGTCTTCACATATTCACATGCTCTTCTGTTGTCTGAACTGTTGCACAATACCAGCTGCTATAATGTATCCATTGTTTTATTTTCAAACACTTCTGCAAGTATATGTGTTGCTAATGAGGTCTGGGTGTTGGAGTTGTCTGCAACAGTTTGCTCAGATCTTCTGATGTTGCCTTGTGTTCATTGCACAAAGTCAGACTTTGTCTCTTGCAATTTCCAAGTGCTGCCAGCCACTCATGGCTGTTTCCTGCACTATTAGAAAATACAGGTAACTGATTCATTTTTTGTGGAGTTCATAGTAACCTCTGACTATTCTAGTTTTCAGAGAATAGAAGGCAGCACTAAGATTCAAACTGTGCTGTTCTTGGTTGTTGTTTTAAAAAAATGTGATGAGATTAACTAATCTTTAAAGATACAACCTTCTTCTAAAAAGCAAGATAGTACATACCCTGAAGTCATTTAAAGCTTTCCCTCCCTTAGACCTTTAAAGCTATCCTCTTTGCTGTTGTTTTTTTATTTGACCATGAACTATAAAATACAGTTTCCACCCTCCCAACTTCCTTAAAAAAACCAAAAAAACAAACTTGAATTGAGGATCTTTTTGTGTTGATACTTCCTCCAAGGAAGGGAAATGTTTTAAGTGGAAGTTGCCTTTATCCTGCACCTAATGTCTGCCAATGTGAGCCTTGTTACCGTCGTAAGGAACATTTTCCTTCTGTCCTCAAGCTGTTTTGCTGCTTATTATCATGTTTTAACATCCCTGCTGCCTGGCAGGATGGAGATTAGAAGCTCTTAATATTCGTTTTATAGTGAGGAGTATTGCCAGATTTTTTTTCCTAGAGCAAAGGCTACAGTACAGGGATATAATGCATTAGCACAAAACTTCGGTGCGATCTACTGAGTCACCTTAATCTCCCCTCTTCATCCTTTTATGATTTGTTTTAAAGTAATCTGCTGCACTCAGCAGTTATCCCCTTAATATTGGAGTTGAAAAACTTAATATAGGAAATAACTCCCGATTGGCGATGAGACAGAAGCAAGCGGTATAAAGAGGGAGGGCACAATCCTACAGGCCAGGATGTTTTCCCAGGAAGTAAAATGGGGGCTATGCAAGGCACAGCAAGAAGACATCCAGGCAGACTTATCAGCCAGGTAGCTGGAGGTTGGATGGAGGGTGGGAAGGTCTGAGATCAGGTGATGTGCTATCTGCTGTAGGTGATATTAAAAAAAATGTGGGATTTGATTAGGCCACCCATGTAGAGTGCAAGAGAGAGAGAGAGAGAAAAGAATAGAGGTGAAATGAAGGAGCTGAAAAGTAAAAGGGTGTTATATGTGTACAAATGATCTGATGTGTAGGAGAAGAACCAGCTGACAGTGGAGTCACGTGCATCTACAGAATGAAGGCTCTGGCAAGAAAGTATGGCCAGAGTTTGATCAAATGTCGGGGAGGATGCATTGGAGACCTTTGGGTTTTGCATTTGGAAGGTCACTCTTGATTTTATCAAGGGCTGTCCCAAAGGAGTGCAGGCAGCTAAGATAGGTGTTGGAATAAAGTCCCTCAACAGATCACACCTCTATAGTCCCAGACTTGTTTTGCTGCTAAATACATGGCATTTGTTCATATATCTGATACTAATGAGAACCACTCAAAAAGCTGAACACTCCCATTCCTGGACTGTGTTTCCTACAATCTAGGACACCACATTCATTCTGATGCATTTGTGTGCTCCTGGGTAGACAGATTTCCACTTCAGTGGAGGGCAGAGATGGCTCCTAGCTGTGATGGCTATGTTCTCCACCATCAAAGTAGTCTGAATACATGTAGCTGGGAAATGCAGTTGGGGAGAGTGTTGGTTCACTTGAATGCTGCTTGCAGACTTCCAATGGGCATCTTGTTGACCACTGTGGGACCAAGAGGCTAGGCTAGATGGACCTTTAGCCTGATCCAGGTGGGCTCCCACATGTGATCAAATCTTTTTGTGTATACTGGAGTGGCTGCAGCTGGAAGGGAGTGATGATGTACATATTTTATGCAAGCTGAAGTTCCTAATGTCTTTTTTCCATTGTGTTTTACCTAATTAATTTTTTAATTGTGCTTTATCTTTTGAACAGACTGGAAGGAAGGAGAAAGGAGACCCACTTAACATAGCAATTGACAAGATGACCAAGAAAACAAGAGATCTACGAAGACAGGTACTTCTTGTTCACTGAGCTTTTTTATTATTTAATTTAAGGAAAGCTTCCATGCTGGATAGCCAGCTGTTGAGCCAATAATAGACCTAGAGAGATGTGTCCTATTTTAGCAAGCATCTTCTCACATGTCTCAGTGTGGACTCTTTGCTTCTGAAACTGCAGGCTTCCAAAGTAGGCACTAAGTAGTCTGGCAGAAGCATGGCTTTGCAAAGGTCTCTTGCCTATCACCTGATTCCCGTCCCCCATTTATTTTTATTTTTTAAATATTACTATTGTCCCCTTCGGCTTATCAATTTTTGATGCGGATCACAAAGCCATGCAAGCAGCCAACAACAATAAAATAAAATTAGCAATGGTGATATGAAGCTGAAAAAGTAAAAATGCTGTTTAGAGCAGAGACATTGCGGTCATCCTTGGGTGAAATTACATTTCTCAGGGGCTAGCAGAGCCTTTTGCCTGGGTGCCAGAGAGGGAAAGAAGAGACCTCATTCCCCTCCTTATGGTGGCTTAGCTCTGCCAGCCAGGTAAGCAAAGATTATGGAAAGTAGGTTTGTTTGTTTTTAGAATGGAAAGGATTGGGTAGCAGGTGGGTACCCACTGAGAGAGGCAGGGCCTTGTGCTCATAGGGGTAAAGTTAGCTCAAATTTGCATTGATCCAAATTTCATTCTTTCTTTCCTTTTTTTTTTTTTAAAAAAAATAACAACTCTGTTCCAAAGCAGTCTGATGTGAACTAGAGAAGGGAGGACCACCCACTTTTAACAGAGTAACAGCATCAGATTACCTGTAATGTTAACAGATCTAAACTTTAGGGTGCCTAGAGCTAGTCTGGATATATTCTGGGCCGTCCTCCCCCTCCCCCTATTAATTTTATTTTTAAAATCTATATCCTGTAACATTGCCATTTCAAAAGAACAGGGGCAGCAGCTGAAGTTGAACACAAGTGATAGGAACCAGCAGATCAGCCCATTGCTTGAAAAACCCTCAGAAATAAAATATTTGGAAAATGAGACCCACCAACTCTAATTTGAATAAATTATAAAACAATGAATATGTTGGCTTGTTCTGCATAATTTATTCTACTTTGTTTGAAGAATTTGATTGGGGGGTGGATTTTTGCATAATTTGAGGCATTGCAAGGATAACTGAAAATGGCTTGACTTTTGTCTCCCATCTTAGAACTGAATTTTTTTTGCCGATGAAGCTGTGTGACTCAAAAGCTCACTTCTAACCTTTATCAAACCGTCTCATCCAAATGGTGGAATCCCCCCCCCCACTTGCTCTGTGTTTCTAAATATTATACATTTTTTTTAAAAAAAATGATATTTATTAGAAGTTTAAAAATTACAGGAAAAAAAGAAAACAACAAAAAATTTTTTAACAGGACATACATTACACTATATAGAGAAAAGAAAACATAAAAAACAATACAACAATACAGCAAAAAAGAACAATACAGTAACATTAAAACACACATCCATATTCCATATCTTTATCTTTCATTTACTTGTTTCATCGACCTCCTCACACCTCCCTTTTTGTATTCTAATTCAATTAATTGTTTCAGCAAATTCTTTCCATCTTTCACAATTTTTATTCTATAATTTATCTTAACGGTCTAACCTATTAATTAACTCAGCAAATCCTTTCCATCTTTCACTGTATTCTGTCATTAAATTACCTTAATTTATTTTTACCTTATCTTACCATAAAAAGCCTTAAAACTTAAACTTAAAACTTAATACTTATTTATACATAACTCCTTATATCGTTTCTACTAAAGCCAAATAGTTTCATTCCAACATTTTTCCTAACATTCATTAATTTTACACTATTTCTCAAAATGAATTTTTAAAAACTTTCTTCCAATCTTCATCCATCGTCTCTTCTTCCTGGTCTCGGGTTATGTCAGTCCTTTCTATCCATTCCATCTAGTCCATCAACCTGGTGATCTTCTGTCCGAGGCTCTTAAGTCTTTTCCATGTCCCTTCTACAGATCTTCTTCTTGTTTATAACTGCACTTTACTTTGTCTTTTGTTGATCTTTTTCTTAATTTCTTTCCTTTCTCATTGAGGAGTAGTTCTCGGGGAGACTCCAACCCAACAATATCTCCATCCCCCCTCGACAGGTCAGCCCACTCTCCACAGTCAGCACTATAATCCAAAAAGTAATTGAAGGCATGTTTCAAAGTCCCTCCAAAGTTAAGAGCCCCCACAAAGTTAAGACCCCCCCTGACCCAAAACCAAATCCCAAGAGCCGAAACGGCCCTGCATAGGGGGATCCATCCAACTTCCCATCTCCAAACCAACCAGTACTCCATCTCTCCAAATCTGACCCTCTCCAGGTTCAGTCTTCAAAGACTGCAGCTTATGCTCCTGCAGGGCCTCGGGTCTCTCCATTTGTGTTAGTTGAGGTTCAACAACAGCCTCCTCCATTATCTTCTGCATTTGCCCTGTCAAAGCAGATTCCTGGGTTGGTTCCTGAATGGTTTCTATATGCGTATTCACTGTTTGTCCAAAATTACTGACTGCAACAGTCATCAAATCCATCTTCTCATGCAGCTGCTCCAACAAAGCGCTTGTTTTGCAAAAAGCAAGCACCACAACTTCTTCTAGGCACATTCTTGTCCAAGGTCAAAGTCTGGTCTCATGATCCTTAATCTCCACAGCTGTGGAATTCCCCAGATCGACTCCAGCAACAGTTTAACAAGCTCCCTCTAGAGGGGACAATTTCTATTTGTATCCATCTTTTAAAAGCAGGTCCAACAAAAGAAAGTTACTTTCGTTTTTCAAATATTTGGTTTCTTTTAAATGCAAAAAGGCAACATTGCAATCAATATGTTTCTCTTTTTTAACTATCTGTCAAAAGACGTTTCATTCACAGTCAATGAACTTCCCCAAAACATCTGT
Source organism: Podarcis bocagei (assembly GCF_964188305.1). NCBI lineage: Eukaryota > Metazoa > Chordata > Lepidosauria > Squamata > Lacertidae > Podarcis > Podarcis bocagei. The sequence goes on along the minus strand of NC_138134.1, from coordinate 73,330,369 downwards.
CTCTGACACCCCGTTCCCAGGTTTGAGACGGTGGAAATTTATCTTTCTTTACTCTCTCTCCTGCAGGCTTAAACAATCTAAAATTCCCCCTCCTCTTCTCCTGCTTCCAAGAGGGGTTTTGGTAGTTTTAACTGAAGGAAATTTAGTCCTTTGTATACGATTTTCCAGACTTGCAAAATTTTGCTTCAATCTATTTACAAAAGCGGAAGGCGGACTTCCTGTTTAGAACCTTCCCGCTTCGGTGCCAAATTAAAATATTTCGTAGTCCAATTTTCCGTTCTACTCACGGGTAGTTGTTTAGAGTCCAATTGTCCACAGGAAAAAGTCAGCGCTCTCTGGCAACGGCTGTGCGGCTTCACTCCGTAAAAGTAGCGGTTGATTCAAAACACTGCGCCACTCACCCCACTTCACTTTGGGACCCCGAAAAAGGGTTTCCCCACGAGTAGGGGAGTCGCTCTTGGTGTCAGCCAAATCCCACGTTCCCAGGCTTCCTCCGTCTGGGATGTTTGAAGGGTCTCTGCCTTCGCCGCGGCTGCAAGACCCGATTTTTGCGGAGCGGGTTCCTCTCGGTCAGAGGAACTCCGCCATTGCCGATGGCGCTAACCCGGAAGTCCATATACTTGCCTGGCAGGGGAGACACCTTGATCATATTATACAAATATTATTGGTTGGGTGCTAAACGTGATTTGTCAACTAAGCATGATAAGTGCACCATGGCCTCTTGCCTGCTCCTTTTAGTTCAGGAGGGGGAACATTCAGGTCTAGAGGCCAAATACTGCCCCCAAGACTTTCTATTGGACCCTCAAGACTTTCCCCACAACATATTCTCTCCCCAGATTCCCCCTGCATCTCAGGCCACATCCATCATTGGCCCTGGTTCAAACCCTCCTTGAGTGTTTTTGCCTGGCTAGAATGTGGCCTCAAATTCTAATAATGCCCTTTGCTTGCCCGGATAAAGGATAAAAAGGTGTGTGTCAATTTGTGTAGAAACTAGTTTACCATACAAAGGCCAAATTTGCATTTGTTTCTCTGACCCCTTTTCCCTCTGACCCCACCCATCATTGTCATGTGGCCCTTGGGAGATTTCCCAGAATGGAATGTGGCCCTCGAGGTGAAAAGGGACTCATCTCTGCTTTAGCTAATGCTACCAATTTTGATTTTGTAGAGAGTTTCATAGCTGAGCCAACAGCAGGTATAAAATTATATTCCAACGACATAAATGCAGGGAAGCTAATAGTGTTGCTGCTAGGTGCTGTTTTTCAGTGTTAAGGCACTTGATTTGGTGGAGCTGCTTGCGGCCCAAATTTGTGATCTTGCTAGGTGATGTGATGGTGATTGGTTCAAGGTGCCGGGTTAGCTTAAAAAGCTTCTGCATTCAAGATCCCTGGCAAAGTTTATCTGCAATTTGTCATGCAGCTATCTAATACTCTTTCCAGTTTGAGAGGAGTAAACACTGGGCTTTTCTCACTTAGCAGTCTTCCTTGGTTATGCTAAACGTATACACCTCCATGCATCCCTTTCAAACATCACTCAACCAGAAAAGCAAGGAACAAAACCCGGCTGCGAACAAAGTGCTTAGGAGCGAGCAGTCATGTCAGAGGCAGCAGCACACAGCTCTGGCTGCCTCTCCTTCTGCTGCATGGAAAAGATGGGGAGTTTGAAGTCTGAACGGAAGTTGTGCCAACTGGCAGGACTCTTTGCCTCTTCTCCTGCAGAGAAGCTTGTCAGACAGAACAAAACAAGCCTCTTTCATTGCAGGCTAGGGCAGACAGACACATTCACAGCAGCAGGGTGATTCCCTCCTGCCGGTTATTTTGGGTTCTTTAATGTTTTATATCTTCCGGGGGAGAGGGGGAGTAGAAACAAAAGGAAATCACTAAGTTGATAATTTCTTAATGCTACAAGTTGTCCTACAACAGCAGAGAGCACATGGTTCCTCAGAGACTATACTTCTGCAGTGGCATTGCATTGAGTGAGGAGGGCAGACTGAGGGAGACCACAAGCCTGCCAAGGCCCAGCATCATTTTGTATACATCTCACTGCCTGCTGGTTGCCTGACTGTCACTACCCCAGCATCCCACGTGTTCCAACTTTTCCCTCCAGCTGTTGCAACCTCACCCCGTTTTGGATGGTTTCTGAGCTGACTGGGCAACTGGTCCTCTTCTTCTCTAGCTTTTCAGGCTTTCCTTCCATTCGTTGTCTTAGCTAGGCAAAGTATCTTCAGACAGCCAGATCTTCAGTGCCAGAAAGGACAATGAGGTCAGCTGCCCTTCATCCTGAGAAGACACTGCTACCATCTTTGTGTTCCATCTCTGCTTCTGCCACATTGCAGCAGCCACAAGTTGCTACAGTCAAAGGCTGCTTAAGTAAGGGTGGATATGTTGTTTTCAGCCTGGGGGGCCACATTCCCTTCTAAGCAACCTTCCAGGGTCCACTTGCTGGTGGTGGGTTGGGCCAGAGGGGAAAGGAAGCAAAGCAATAAATATGAATTTTGCTTTTGTACAGTAGACTAGCTTCTACTCACATATTCCATCCAGGCTAGCAAGAGTCATTATAAGAATCCAAGGGAACGTTCCAGGCAATAAAATGCACTCAATGAAGGGTGTGGCCTCAGGATAGGGGGTCTGGGGGTCCCAAGGGCCATATAGAGAGGCCTGGGGCCCACATACTGCCACCCTTGTATTGAAGCAAGCAGGGGCTCCTTTAAGGGTTACCTGAAGGAAGTCAAACCCCCATTTTAGGTTGGCTGTTGAAGGAACATTCAGGTACCACTAGGAGCTCTCCATGATACTACTTTCCCACTCTGTTTATTGGAGACCTGACCCTGCTTTTTAAAAACACATGCATAGGAATAAGGGGGGATAATGGGCAATGGAGCTCACATATCTATTAAGCACAGTTTGCTGTGATGATCCTATCATTGTCAATTAACAGTGGTTGGATTTTCCAACTAACAGTAATTCACATTCTATCCAGTGAGTGCTGCCTCTATGCTCAGTCCCTGGAGTTAGCTCAGTTGGTTAGAGCGTAGTGCTGATAATGCCAAGGTTGCGGGTTCAGTCCCCATACAGGCTACCTGCATAGTCCTGCATTGTAGGGGGTTAGATGACCATCAGGGTCTCTTCCAATGCTACAGTTCTATGTTGCTGAGCTTTTGGGATGGAGGGCAGGATCATGCAATCAACCAGGATTGACCAAGAACACCCAGCAATCAGTCGGTAGTTCACGATAGACCTGTTGGACATCCCTGGTTTAGGAAATAGAAAAGGACTCATTCACAGCATTAAATTCAGTGTATGTTATACTATAGAATTCACCATCCCATTTCTTTGGGAATTTAGCTATATAAGAACCACAAATTCATTATGCTGTATGCTAGCAGTGGGGAACCTCTGGACCATGTGCCCAGGGAGAGTCCAGATTAGGGAGAGTCCAAACTGCACCCACCTGCCCACCTGTAACTTCAGGTGTAGAGCACATAAACATGTGGCTGGGATCAGCTGCAAGCAGACTCCAAAGGGTCCATGTCCATCAGCTGATTGGCATTGAAAGTGAACTCACTGGAAGAACCACTGTCAGTGCCAGTCACCTGAGTGGGGACCCCCTTTGAAGTCAAACAGGTGATTGGCACTGACAGTAGACTTTCTTCTCAGTGGCTGTGAACTGAAGAGTGCTGAGATAAGTTCCCCTGAAGATGATGCAACACCTGATTTGCGCTGATGGCACAGGAGCACAGTGTAGGACAACTTGCATTGAGAGGAAGCCCCCTGTGGTTGACAGATGGAGGGCCCAATCCACTTGCCTGTGGGGTTGGGGGGTGTAAGGTTCCAGCCAGATCCAGTTCCCTACTCCCTTCTATAAGCAAATGATCATCTGAGACTCTACCTACATCAAGCATTTAGAGCTAACATTTTGATACAATGGGAGGCATTGGGTGGCACCCCAGTCATTGTGCAGCTGCAAAATCATGCTTATTGGATTTATCTCTACATAACAAAGATTTGTTATTGGAGTCAACAAGGTCTCTGTCCTTGAAATCTGGTTTTATGGAAGCAGTAACAGCAAGCTATTTTTCCATCTGCCAATCTCCCCAGTGACCTTTAAGAAATTAATTATTTGTTATCCTGTTCCTCACAAAGAGATATTATTAAACAAGCAGCAAATTGCCATCAGAAAGATGGGATCTCTGTTTTGTTTAGCAGCTTCAGTGCTGAAGTCAAGGATCAGAAACACATACAGTAATGAGGACTTGGGGCTGTATTGTCAATATCTATTCTTTTCATCTGATACTGTAAACACATATGGCAGCAAATGCCTCTTCTTCCTGCGTAGCATTCCCTGAAAAGAATAGGGACATTTGTTCATAATCCTTCAGAAAATACCCTCTGATAATTCTACCACAAAGTACTGTACCCAAAGATACTATGTTAATTTTTTCTAGAACCTGAGAGCACGGTGACTAAGGCAACCCTCTAGGCTTCTCTCAGTGGCCCCAGGTACTCTCCCAAGCCATGTCCACTCTCCAGCAAAACCTCTTCTCCTCTTATAATCCTTTGTCAAGTGATTTCGCCTGGCAGGAATGTGTCCTTGAGCACTGATACTGCCATTGGCTGGTCTGGGTGGAGGGCATGTGCATGTGTGCAAGCAATATGTCAAAAGTAGTTTACTGTTCAAAGACAATTTTACAATGGTTGCATTTGCTCCTGTCCACCCCTGACCTGTGGCTTTCAGAAGGGAATGTGGCCATTGACCTGAACAGGGTTTCCCCTCCCCTGATCTATTGCCTGCTTCAAACATGAGGCTTAAAGATGCTCTACAGGGTAAGGTTGTAGCAGCTGTTGGTTATTTCAGGTACTACGGTAACTAAAAGACTGCTACTCCAGGCTATTTCTTCATCAATGCTGGAGCCTTTACAGTGCTAGAAGGATAGGAAGGACCTGCTACCTTCTTTCTCTCGGTTGCTGCATTCATGAAGGATCTGTGTGGTGATGGAGAAGGAGAAGCAGTGTAGAGATAGGCTCTCCAGCTGACTTTGGTTCCTGCCAGATTCAACAATACTTCCATTCGGAGACACTTGTAGGACACCTATGCAATCTGGGCCCTTTGACGTACATTAATGCAAAACCTGATATCATAGTATCTAGTGCAAAGTTGGGCTGTTTATTTAATTTCCCCTATGCCCACCTAAAAAAATAATTTGAAATCGTAGAGTTGGAAGGGACCCCAAGGGTCATCTAGTCCAACCCCTTGCTCTGCAGGTGGTTTACACCTGGGATTTGCACTGTTCTTCAGATAACGATGCAGCTTAATAAGAGAACGTTCCACTGGCAGAAACTGCTCTTTGCCATTGTCTCTACATAAGAGAATACACCTTCCATGGAAAAAGGCAGCAGTGTGACTCTTTCCACATTCTGTGTACAATATGTCTGGCACTGGCGAGACAATGTTGTTATTTTCTCCCCCTTCCCACTGTGCTGGCATCCTGGTTGAGTTCATTATTCAGTCTCTTTCATTTCCTTGGTGTGTTTTTGTTAAGACCCTGACCCAATTTCAGCCTCATTAGAAGCATGCTTTGGGGGTTGTGTACACATACACACACACTAAAAAAATATACAAAACTGAATTTTAAATTTAGATTGGGCTGAGCTTATTCCTAGGGATGATTTGTTTTGTGGATGGGGATGTTGAGTTATTGCAATATTGAGCTGCACTCATCTTGCACATGAACACATTAGCCATTGTGGCCATCTCTTCCTAAGGCTGCATGGTGTGCCAAGAGATGAGAGATCTGTTGTCCTCCAAGAAAATATGCTGCGTATGATTGGTCATGTAGCTTCATCTCAGTGTTCTGGCACTTTTGAGAGTGAAGCTGCATGGAATCAATATCCAGCACAGCTTTGAGCCCCAAAGCACGGATGGAAATTGCACCAGTCTTTGCTTATCTCTGAAATCCCTCCATGCCAAGTCTTAAAAGTCCAAGAGGTAAGACTTGGTGAACATTTTCATGACTGCAGGAAGGGGCCCCTTTTAAAATACTTTCCCACAGTGTCCTGGAAATGATATTACAATGTTCATGTGAGGCAGAGAATGCACAGCAAAATATGGAATTAATTTAAAATATTCTAAAAACAAACACATACCCTCTCAGTTAATAGTTTCAAGGTTGCCAGGAGCAGCACCTTCCAAACATCAAATGTCTGGGAAAGTTTCAAAGCCCTCCTGGATATTTATAATGAGGGAGATGGATGAAATTCACCAGGAAAAGATTTCCACACATGAGGAGCTGCCACTGAGAAGGCCCTGTTGGAGGTCTGTGACATCTGGGCAGGGGCAGTTGTTGTTTCAAACATGCCTCTTCCTTCTTTACTGAAGCAGCAGCAATGGGAGGAGCAGATTCCACAAATCATAGCATCATAGATGTGTAGGTTAGCAGAGTCCCAATGTCTTCCCCTGAGTTTGTGGAAGTCCCACAGTTTTCCAGCACTGGTTGTGTTATGTTTTGTAGCTGGGGAAATGTGACTACCCCTTCTTCTTCAGTTAGCTTATTGAATTTAATGGACAGGCAGAATATAGTTTTGCAGTTGACATTAGTGCTATTTATTGGACATTATCTGTGACATGATTTAATGAGTAGTGATGAATTCATACAACGCTAAGTTTAGGGGCTGTCTATATTTAAGATTTAAACTTTGCCCGGTCATTGCAGGAACTTTGATTTGTATATGTTGCTTTGGGGTTGTTGTTGTTGTTTAATTGTTGTTGCCACTGTGCTCCCCTCCTGTGCAAAGCCAGGACTAGAGTTGGTGTTCAGCCCCCATTATTTTAAAATTAATATTGCAAACAACCATTTGGTTATTGCTGCACAACAAGTATGCCTACATAGATTACATTGGGGGGGTAGGGGGTAGGGAGTTGGATATTTCACTACCAGATCCAGATGGAGCTTGAGACCATTATGCGCATAAAACAAACTATAAAACATGGCTGATTCTCGCTGTGTGGAGGGGCTCCAGATTTCAGCACCATGGAGAATGGTGCTTTGGTTGGTTCCTTGCTTTCCCTTCAAATTACTCATTCTGCTACCCCCCTCGCCCAACCGAATGTCTTTCCTGAGATGTTTATCACTGTGACATGGGGTGTGTGTGTTTTATGGCACTCTAAATCACTTCAGAGCAAATGGAGAGTGTGTTAATGTTGCTGATTTATTTTGCCAGGTCTGCCGTAATTTCCTTGCTACCTAATTATAGGGTTCAGATTCATTTACTCTACACATAATGTTTACTGAAGCCATATGTTCCCATGTTATGGAAGACTATATGCCACTTCCTTGAGCATTAACCATGGATGGCTTTCACGAAAGGTTGTTAGTTAGTTTGTTTGTCCACCACAGGCCATGTCTCTTGTTCCTATGCACACCTTGAGACAGCACTCTGGGTCTCCCCATCAAAGCAAGCTCGCAAATGCCGCTGCTCACAAGTTCTGCTCATGAGCTCCCAGAAGCTGGAATCAGCTGAATAGAACTGCTGCTGGCTGCTAGCTCCTCCTGCAACCCACTTCTTTACTCAGCCATCTATTTGTATCGAAGTAGTGCTGCTGTTGTGGCCCACCTTACATCAGGCCATGGCCCAGAAGCAAGTACCAACACACCTGTTGAAGATCATTAGCTTAGACCACTCAGAGCACTGTAGGATCCATTGCTAGAAGCAGCCAGAATCACTTTTGTGGAGGATGAGCTTGGCCAAGATGGAATCAGTGGGGGACCCTTGTCTGAGTTGTTCTCCCTCCTTGCTACTACTAATCCTGCCCAGTCACTATCCCTCCTCCTCTGGGATTCTTCTGCCAGGAGGAGAAAGCAAGGCAAACAGAAGCCCCTGCTCCCTCTTCTTACCCTCTGCCGTCAGCAGCAACAAGGAGGAGGAGGAGGAGCAAGGCCACGGGTCTCTGGGAGTCAGCAGTTTGTCCAGTAGCACCTTAGAGACCAACTAAGTTTGGCCTGGGTATAAGCTTCCGTGTGCATGCACACTTCTTCAGATACTACATGGGCATTCTACAGTAAATGGGTAGTGTCCACATGGGGATCTGGGGCCAAAATCATGCCTGCTAGCGCTGTACATTCCTAAGGTCCATCCGTACAGGAGCCTTTGTGAGTATCCCTAGAATGCGAGCTATATCCATGGACATCCACAGAAAAGTTTGGTAAAGGTTCACCCCTCCCACCAGATGATTATTGTTTTCTTCCGATTCTCAGAATTTTGTTTCCTTTTAATGACATTGATAAAATGTACAAACACTATTTTTCCCCCTCAATTTTGGGGCAGTGGGTGTATCTCCTCGCCAGTGGGTGTATCTCCTTGCCATTGTCACCCCCACTCATTCTTCTGGGTCTAGTCTGCCTACAAGGGGAAAAGTGAGATGAGAAGGTTCCGTGGCTCCCTCATCTTTAGAACATTTGTTGTGGCTGCCAGTGTCTGTGCCCTCAAAAACTGAGGGCAACAAGCCTATGCCTGTTGGGCTGCACATCCATAGGCAGGGATTTAGAATATGTCCATAGGCATGGATTTAGAATATGGGTGGTGTCAGGGAGTAGGGCCAACAAATATGATGAAGATGATTTCATTATTTATATGCCACCCATCTGACTTGGTTGCCCTAGCCACCCAACAAAATATTTTAAACACAGTAGAACATCAGCCATTCAAAACTTCCTTGAACAGGGCTGCCTTGAGATGTCTTCTAAAAGTCAGAAAGTTGTTTATTTCCTTGACATCTGATGGGAGGGCATGCCACATGGGGGGCACCACTGTTGAGAAGGCCCTCTGCTTGGTTCCCTGTAACCTCACATCTCGCAGGGAGGGAACCACCAGAAGACTCTTGGAGAAGGACTTCAGTCCACCTCAACACACACAATTGTCCATTCTATCAGTATAGGGAAGGTTCAAGTGCTCTGCCACTGAAGCTATCTTCTTCCCCTAATTGCATCAGTCAGTTTTCATAATGAGAAACATTCATTCCCATCAAATAAAAAAAAGTGAGACTGGGAAAGTGGAAATTTTCCGCTTGTCTCCTAGGGGCTGGCAAGTGTTTTTTTGGAACCTTTTGATGTACGGTGCTCCCTTAACCTTCCCAGCGCTTACCACAGTCAATACCTTGATTAACGCTAATGCTTAGCTTGGCTAACTGCAGGCGCCGGCCGCCATTTGTAGCAATTAGTAAATATTTAATAAATCCCCTTAGTTTCAATATCTTTTTATGGGGCTGCATCAGCCATAAAGCACACCCAGAGCTGTTTGGTGCTGGATCCCTGGCCGTGTTGCATCATTTTGTGGTGACAGTTATAGCAGTATTCAGCTTGTGGACTCTGCTGAACAGTGGTGGCTGGGGCAGGGGGTGGTTTCAAGAATGAAATCTGTGTGTGCCACTTAAACATGGAAAGTTCTGTAACCCCAGTTATTTGTGCCAATATGCCCAGCTACTCTCCTTAAAATAATTTGTTATAGATTAGTCATTTTTGAAGAAGCGTACATGTTTGGAAACCAGCTGCCTGTGTAGCAAGAGGAACAAGCACAAAAATGAAGTTCCGACCAAGAAGCCCTGCTTGTGTAGAAACCCTAAATCATTTCAGGTAGGATTCAGGCAGCTAGATTATCTCCCCACCCCTCCATTGTGAGTTAATTTGTCGGTCACAAAACCACGAAGTTCCAAATTCTGAAACAATTGGAATTAGATTATCTGAAGGAGTCTATCAGTAATGGACATTGCAACCAATGCTCCCGGCATTTAACCAGTGCTGTATTTACGTATAAACTAAACAAGCTATAGCTTAGGGTCCCAAGTGGGGCCCGCCAAAAAATGTAAATGGGAAAAAAATGGGATGTACATTTCCAAAATATAATATAAAAAACAAATAAAATAAAACCTACATACAGCAACAGTGTTTTGTTTTGTGTTGTGTAGGCTCCTATGATGTAAGTAATGGGCCCCACCTGCTAGCCTGTTCTCTAAAATATCACTGGTTTGCTCATTTCTATATCAATTACTTTGATAAAATACATATTTTGTTGTGCAAATGGCTTTAGATACCTATTAGGTCCCTAAATTACCATATAGCATATATTCAACACAAGAAAAAACAGTGACAATTTGTTGTTGACAAAGGACAGCTGGACATATAAAGGGTCCCATTACCTTCAGTAGCTTAGGGCATCATCAAACCTAAATCCGGCCCTGCATTTAACCTTAAAGGTAAAGGTAAAGGGACCCCTGACTGTTAAGTCCAGTCACGAACAACTCTGGGGTTGCGGCGCTCATCTCGCTTTACTGGCCAAGGGAGCCGGCGTTTGTCCGCAGAGAGCTTCCAGGTCATGTGGCCAGCATGACTAAGCCGCTTCTGGCGAAACTAGAGCAGTGCACAGAAACGCCATTTGCCGTTTACCTTCCCGCTGGAGCGGTACCTATTTATCTACTTGCACTTTGACGTGCTTTCAAACTGCTAGGTTGGCAGGAGCGAGGGACCGAGCAATGGGAACTCACCCCATCACAGGGATTCGAACCACCTACCTTCTGATCAGCAAGCCCTAGGCTCAGTGGTTTAGACCACAGCGCCACCTGCGTCCCTTGCATTTAACCTTAGGAACATAGAAAGCTGCCCTGACACTGACTCAGACTATTGGTCCATGTAGCTTGAAGAAGAAGAAGAAGAAGAGTTTGGATTTGATATCCCGCCTTTCACTCCCCTTCAGGAGTCTCAAAGCGGCTAACATTCTCCTTTCCCTTCCTCCCCCACAACAAACACTCTGTGAGGTGAGTGGGGCTGAGAGACTTCAGAGAAGTGTGACTGGCCCAAGGTCACCCAGCAGCTGCATGTGGAGGAGCGGAGACGCGAACCCGGTTCCACAGATTACGAGACTACCGCTCTTAACCACTACACCACACTGGCTTGGTACTGCACACTTGGTATTGCCTACGCTGACTGGCAGTGACTCTCCAGGGTGTCAGGCAGGAGACTTCACCAGCCCTAGCTGGAGATGCTAGGGATTGAAACTGGGACCTTCTGCATGCAAAGAGGCTGCCCTACCACTGAGCCTTAGCCCTTCCCGATGGATAATTGTGGGAGCCCACCTTTACCTTGATGGTTAACTTCTAGCAGCCCAATAAGTGCTTTGGCTCTAAGTCCCACTTCTTGCATACCCTCCAACATTTCTCCTATAAAAATAGGGACATCCCATTCCATAATGATAATTTTACTATTTATACCCCACACATCTGACTGGGTTGCCCCAGCCACTCTGTGCCGCTTCCAACATATATAAAAGTGTAATAAAACTTTAAACATTTAATAAAACACTTCCCTATACTGGATTGCCTTCAGACTCCTTGGGGGTTGGATAACCCCATACCCTCCAACATTTCTCTGATGAAAATAGGGTTGTCCTACCATACCCTCCAACATTTATCCAATGAAAATGGGGGCATCCTAAGTAAAAGTGAGACATTCTGGGATCAGACAGAAACCGGGATGGCTTCTCTAAACCAGGGACGTCCCTGGAAAATAGGGACACTTGGAGGGTCTATTCTTGGTCAATATTGGGGGTGGAGCCAGTGATCTATATGTCCTTTTTGTGCTGTGTTTCAATTAAAATCCACCTTTGCATTGATTAAATCGCAGCACAAAAGAAATCCTGCTGTAATAGTGCGACCGCACCAACACTGGTGCTTTTTTATGAGTTCCAATCAATTTTGGGGAAGGTCTGTAACACAGTGGCAGAGCATTTGCATGCAGAAGGTCCCAGGTTCAAGTCCTGGCATCTCCAGGTAGGGCTAGGAATGCCCTCCCTGCAGTCACGACCAGTCAGTGAAAACATTACTGAGCTAGATTGTATATGCTGACATAGTATATGATTGCTGGAAAATGCAGGAGGGGAAAGAGCTATTGTGCCTGGGTCCTGCTGGTGGGTTTCCCACAGGTATCTAGTTGGCCACTTTGGGAACAGGATGTTCAATGTGATGAGTCAGTGGCAATTTGGACTGATTATAAGGCAATGTATAAATCTATTTTAAAAATAAAACCTGTAAATTAAAAGGAAATTATTACTGTTAATCAAATTTCTTTAGCTTCCCTTGAAATGCTTACAAATGTCCCACTGAATCTGGGATCTTCCAAATTTGCCTGTCAGTATTACCCACCTCATTCTGTCAGTAAGGAGTGGACCTGACGTACGGCATGTCCGTTTTGTGCCTCTTCATGATCCACAGCTTTCTTTTTTAGTTCCTTGGCAAAAAATAAATAAATACATATTTGTGTTATTTTATGAGCACAATTCCCAGATCTCCCCCGCACCTTCCAGCACAATACAGCCTTTGACTTGAAGGTACGGTTTCTGTCTCCAGATGTGATTAAGTTGCAGTGGAAAGGATTGCTTCTGTTTGTGCCAATCAATATTTGATTGCGCCCACACAATAGCCAACACAAGTCATAGGGCTGTCAGTGGGTTCTTGAGACACTGCACACTAAACGGGCAAACACTGAAAGCAAAGCTGTTTGCAGCAGTTGCAAAGAAAGGTTTGGCAGACTTTTGTTAGTGGTGATCTCTGCAGCCCCGGGCACTTGGTGGAAATATGACAGTCAGTGAGAGCCATAAGTCTTCTATTAAGTTATTAACTCTCCATAACACAAATTGACAATTTAATTCCCTTCATGACAGTAAGCAGCAAACAGGTAATCTGCCTGTAATAATAATAATAATAATAATAATTTATACATACATACATACATACCCCACCCATCTGGCTGCATTTCCCCAGCCACTCTGGGTGGCTCCCAACAAAATTTTAAAAATAGAATCAAACATTAAAAACTTCCCTAAACAGGGCTGCCTTCAGATGTCTTCTAAAAGTCAGATAGTTGTTTATTTCCTTGACATCTGATGGGAGGGAGTTCCACAGGGTGGGCACCACCACCGAGAAGGCCCTTTGCCTGGTTCCCTGTAACCTCACTTCTTGCAGGGAGGGAACTGCGAGAAGGCCCTCAGAGCTGGACCTCAGTTTCCGGGCTGAACAATGGGGGTGGAGATGATCCTTCAGGTATACAAGATGATCCTTCAGGTATACGAGGCCGTTTAGGGCTTTCAAGGTCAGCACCAACACTTTGAATTGTGCTTAGAAACGTACTGTTTGTGTGCATATAAAAAGTGTCATTCTGAAGGCCAGTTTAACTTCTGAATGCAGTTAGAAGTGGGGCTGGTAAGAACTGCTGCTCAGTGGCGGAGCACGTAATTTTCATGTTGAAGACCCCAGGTTCAGTGTCTGGCATCTCCAGGTAGGGATGAGAGTGACCACACGTGCAGCTTTCTACGTTCTTGCAACTGGAAAGCCTACTATATAAAATTTCCAGTGCACCTCATCTTGTGTATTGTAGCCAGTTTGCAAAATCACTTTATAACAGGTTCAGTTGCACTGGGTGCGGAGCCTTAGGGGTGCTGCAGAGGGTGCCACAACTATGATTTAGAATGGAACACGAGAGGTAGTGGGTGCCAAATTTTGGTGTCACACAGGGCTCAGCTGAAACTTGAGGTCCTTAGGTCCGCCATGGAGTGAACTAGATGGACCAATGGTCTGATTCAGTAGAAGGCAGCTCCCTATATTTCTGATGACAAAGTAGCCCAGAATGGGGCAGAGGGAGAAAGAAAAGCTTCCCCCTGCCAGCTCCCCACTGCCTAAACAGGACACAGAAACCTGCCCTCATGATATGCCATTAATTGCTTTAGGTTAAAAGTATGGATATGTTCTGTTGTTGTATAATGTGATATGGTGTTTGGGAAAATCCTGAGCCCCTTCCTGGTCACTTGGACACCTGGAAAAAAAAATAAAGTTGGTTGCTCAAGTGTATGCGATGCAGAGTGTTTCTGCCCATCCTCCACCACAACTGCTACAGGCAAACTCCAGCAAATGTTTTCCGCTGGGGAAGCTGCATAATGAATTGGAATACACCTGACTTGAATCAGTATTGCATGTCATTTGTACTTGATAGTAGACGTGGTAATAATATTTAGCATTTATATAAGGGATTTCAAGGGTTTTCTGTCATACATCAGCTGAGTAATCCTTTCAAAGCTCTTGCAAGGCAGGTCAATATTGATTATCCTCATATTACAAATGGGGGGAGGAGAGAGGTGGGGCTCAGGCTGTGCAAATAGCTGCTTGCTTACACCCCCTTCAAGAGTCAGCGGCTGCCGCACAATCTGATTATGTATTTTTCCGTGAGATTTCTTGCCTACACTGTGAGGTCCCAGGGCAGGTTACAACAATACCATCAGCTGCTGATAGAATCAAGGGAAGGGGGTTGTAAAATTATTAAAACAAGTAAGGACTTCCCAGGTCATACTCTTAGCCACTACGAACACAGCATGGTGTTTTGTATACTGCCCACTTCTTTATGGAGCTGGTGATAGCACCTGCTGGTCATGGTTCCAGCAGGAGAGATGAGTGTGAGTGGACCATTACCACCAGATAGATGCCTTTGTGCTTTCTGGCAGATGACACTGGGGACACAGTAGCAGAGGTGGTAAGGAGAGCAAGTGGTCTAGAGATGGGCATTGTTCCTGTGTGGAGTTCTCTGTGGAACTCTGTATTTCCCCTCAAAACAACTGTTCTCCTCCAAACACATTCCCCATGCTCACTTGTTGGAGTGGACCTTTGGATGCTGATGCCAAAATGAATTAGTAAGCCTCCAAGGTGTCACAAGTCTGCTTGTTTCTTTCTTTCTTTCTTTCTTTCTTTCTTTCTTTCTTTCTTTCTTTCTTTCTTTCTTTCTTTCTCTGCCAGTGACTAGCTTTGCTGGCCTTAAGGAAGAATTGCAAGAGGAACCTGGTCTTTGTTGCAATGCATGGGTGGGTGGGTGAATAAGATTAGCTTTCGAACAGTTATTTACATTGATGAATGGCCCTAATTGGATAGAATAGACTGGTTCTGCTGAGCTAATACCTTTGAATATCTTGTCTGGGGCAATTAATATTCCCTTGTCACGCATCCGTTCAAGCTATTAGAAGAACGCCTTATGTTCACACTCCTGTCACATTTAACAAATGATTTTGTCAAGACATTCCTTATAGGCTATTGTTGATAGATTGCTAAATTTTTGGTATCCCATTACATATGTAAAAGCTGTTAACTGTACCTTTCAACATGCATACAAGGGCACTTCAAAAGCTCAATTCACAAAGACATGACACTTGTTTGCATGAGAGTGCAAATCAAATTTTCTTCTGATAGAAATTGGGTTAATCTAGTGTAGAGAAGTGAAAAGAAGATGTGCTGATATATATTTTTTGGTAAAGAAATTGTACAAAGTAGCCTCTCTCTCTCTCTCTCTCTTTAGAACAAAACCTATGGGTGATATGCAACTATGTTTTACTTAGAGTAGACCCATTAAAAAATGGACTTCATTTAGTCATGTTCCAGAATTCCCATGGGTCTACTCTAAGTAGACAAAGGTCAAGGACCCCTGGACGGTTAAGTCCACTCAAAGGTGACTATGGGGTTGCAGTACTCATCTCACTTTCAGGCTGAGGAAGCCACCAGTGTTTGCCCACAGACAGCTTTCCAGGTCATGTGGCCAGCATGACTAAACCATTACTGGTGCAACGGGACACTGTGATGAGTGTCAGAGCACATGGAAACACTGTTTACCTTCCCGCCACAGTGGTACCTATTTATCTACTCATGCTGGTATGCTTTCGAACTGCTAGGTTGGCAGGAGCTGGGACAGAACAACAGGAGCTCATCCCATCACACAGATTTGAACTTCCGACCTTCTGATCAGCAAGCCCAAGAGGCTCAGTGGTTTAGACCACAGCATCACCTGTTCACTTTACCTCTACTCTAAGTAAAACATAGCAGACTGAAGTTGAGTGATTCCAATTGCATGTTGGAAATGTGACCCAATGGTCACCCTAACTTTCATATTATAGTGTCACCCGCATAATGAGCCACAGTTTGTTTTTTGCTGCTGTGTCACACTGCTGACTCACATCAAGCTTGTGGTCTAGTAAGACCCCTAGATTCTTTTCACATGGCAATTCAGGTGTCCCTTGTTCATGCCTAAGTGCAAAACCTTTCATTTGTCCCTATTGAAAATCATTTTGCTAGTTTTGACCCAGTTCTTCAATCTACTTAGGTCATCATGAATCCTGATTCTATCTTCTGCGGCATTGGCTACTCCTCCCAGTTTGGCGTCATCTGAAAATCTGATGAACATCCCTTCAATATCTTCATCCAAATCATTTATAAAAATGTTGAACAACAATGGGCCCAGCTAAAATTGTTGACATCAAACTTCTTATCCAGCAAATCATCACTGCCAAATGCCTGAGAATATAAGTGTTTTCTTGGTGTAGAAAATATGTTAATGATGGTGCCAGGTGGACCTCACTGAGGAGAGTATTCCACAAATGGGGAGCCACAAATGAAAATGTTCCCCCCTTTGTTTCCATCCTCTAAACCTGCCTCAGAGAAGACAACCAGACAATTGCCTCAGATGAAGAACTAAGGGTCCCGCTAGGTTCATACCAAAAGAGGTGGTGTTTTATTCTGTTTTTGTCTTTTAATAAAAACTTTTTATCACTTTGGTGTGATAATGGTCCTTGATAGAGGATCAGATTAGTAAGTGTAGACTAGCATGTTGATTTCATTTGAAATCAAATTATTTTTAAAAAAGAAACGATTAGCATTGAATTTAACAGGTTGGGTTTTTTTAATCATCTGGTTTTATTGATGGAACCTCTGTAGAAGGGGAAGGAAGTACTGTATATGTAGCAAAAAAAACACCCCTACATGTCTTTGAAAGCAAACTAAGAGGTTAAATGTGTGCGCATACACACACACACACACAAACAGCAGCCAAAATATCACTTAAAAATAACAGCACCATTTTCTCTTGTGTCACTCTAGAAACTACACATTAGTCATACTTTGTCCCATTTTTGTAAGGTAAGGAAAGATGATTGAATCCCTGGGACTGCTATAGTTCGGTGATCATGTAACACTCATTGCTTAGTGCATTTCCTTAAGGTTTGGGGGTATAATTCTTATTAAACATGAAAAGCTGTGCACTCAAAGCCAAGAGGCTTGGAGCCATGTAGCCTGAGGGTCTAACAAGAAATTAGTCTCATTTAATCATATATCTCTTGGGTGGACTGGAGGTCAATTAAGGCAATTGCTCTGGTTTGTAATCCACCACAGAATGTTTTAGCTAGGCAAGGTACACAGATTGCATTGGTGATTTCTATGGGGTTAACCACAATATATACCTAGTGAAATTCAGCTAGGTAGAAATCTGGCTGATGTTGTTCTCATTTAAACCTTCTAGTCCTCAACATAGAAAGCCTCTCTGCCATTGACTGATCCCCGCTCCCTTATTCCTCTTCTCATGCTTTCCACTTTGTGCAACCTAATCTGCTTCCTCCCAGCTTTTTCTTCTATTCTGACTCACACAGAATAGTTGAAGTAGAAGGTAACTCGATGGATCATCTACCTCCATTAGCTGACCTCCATCCCCTGTTAATCCTTTCCTCTCCTATTTTTCGGTGTCTCACTGTGGTTCTTAGGACAGAGACACACATGCTTTCTCCTAATTCTGTCTTGCTGCAAAGCAGAGCCTACACTTTCTGTAAAACAAACATCCCCACAATCATTTAGTTCAATGGCTTCCAAACTTACTTTCTTCTTGAGAGTTTTGGTGGACCACTTAAACATTCCCCCCCCCCGCCTGTTGTAGCTATTGTAATGTTCTGTGCTAGGTGCTTTGTGGTTTTTAATTTTACTTTTATTGTTTCTTCTATTTCTTATACACTGTGTGTTATTGCGCTGGAATTCAAATTGTAATGCAACAAAATGCAATGTAAGAAATAAAAGAAGCAATAAAATACAATTAAAAATCGATATAGATGTTTCATGCAATGGGTGTTCCATCACCCATCTTCAACTACCAATCCACAGACATGTTGTGCACCACCTGAGCAAACCTCAGACCACTGGTGGCCCACAGACTATGGATGGGGAACCCCTAATTTATTCAACTCACCTGTACATATCCTGGGTCTCCTTATACAGTCGTACTTTGGATCATGAATGCCCTGGAACTCGGACGTTTTGGCTCCTGAACGCCACAAACCCAGAAGTGATTGTTCCAGTTTGTAAATGTTCTTTTGGAACGTGAACATCCAATGGGGCTTCCGTGGCTTCTGATTGGCTACAGGAGCTTCCTGCAGCCAATCAGGAGCCGCAATTTGGTTTTCAAATGTTTTGGAAGTCAAACCAACTTCTGGAACAGATTCCATTCGACTTCCAAGATACGACTGTACATGTCAAATAGGGTCTCTAAGGGGATTCCAGCCCCCTTTCTACAGGCTGTGTGTGAGAGCTTGTGTTACGTTATACCACCATAAGATTTCCTTTCTCAGACACCAAAATGTCTTGGGTTGTATTAAGGTCTGTAGCAGTGAGGATCAACCTTCCCTACAGGTTCCATGTTAAGAATTTCCTTTATTTTATCTTGACATCTTATACATTACACTCTCTTGATAACTACCCTGAACATTTTGAGACTGAGTGCTCAAAATGGAATGAATTTCATGAATAAGGCTTCAAGGGGATTTTTTTCTTAGTTGAAAGAAATCTGTGACCTGTCCCTGCCCTGGTCAGTGCTATCTACTTAATCAGCAACTTGGATTTTTTATTTTGTTTTTTACATTCAAGTTGGTTCCATTTGTTCTTAATGCAAAAAAATGAAGGGAAAGGCTAAAAACCTATTCTTACAATACCTTGGTAAGGGACGGCGAATGTATTTATAATGGCAAATGGCAGATCGATGTCGTCGGCACCATGTACAGATAAATGTTCAGCCGCTTACTGCTCTCTGCTTTCTTTTATCACAGCTCCGGAAAGCAGTGATGGATCATATATCTGATTCTTTCCTCGAGACCAACGTTCCATTACTGGTTCTCATCGAAGCAGCCAAGAGTGGTAATGAGAAAGAAGTGAAGGAATATGCTCAAGTGTTCCGCGAACATGCCAACAAGTTAGTGGAGGTAAGACGACAGTGCTCTAGCACCTTGCTTTGGCAGGAATGTGGCAAAACAGCAAAATGGTGTGTAAAAAAAGTAACTTGTGCAGCAAACATATATATAATACACTTACCCTGGAGCAATGCACTCAGTGGGACTTGCATCAAAATAGTTGCATACGCATTGCAGCTGCAAACTTTTAGGGTTTATCCTGAGCCACTATGTACTGTGAAGTTAGTGGGGTTGTCATCAATAGTGGCAATGTTTGCACTTAACGGTTAGGTTGTGATTTGTTTTAGTCATGGTTTGTTCAACAAATCACGTGGATCCCATAGATGAGCAAACAAGTCACAGTTCTTGCTTCATTTCCCTGTAAACAGCAAGACTGCTTTGACTGGACATAATGCCAAAACAGAGTTTAAAAGCTATGGTTTGTAAGGCAACCACAAACCACAGCTTCACATCATGATTTGTTGCTAGAAAACAAGCCATATTTAGTCTACTGGATGTTCCAACAAGCCATACTTTGCCGAAACAAAACATGATTTAGCATTATATAGAAACCAGGACACAGTGTGTGTGTTTGTTTTGTGTGTTTTTTTACTTCAGGAGAGGAGATGTCTTAGGTTTCGCTTAGTTGAAATCTATTTACTTCCTCAGCTTAGCCCTATGGGGCCTTATATTTCACCACAAGCTTAAACTGCACCCAGTCGATTGAGGGCTAGCTCATATTTCCTGTGTCTTGTCAATAAATGCCTCCAATATCCACCAGTAGATTTCACTTAAATCTTTGCCAGCCAAGCAGTACAGCAGGGAGGCTGTCTGTACCAGGCGCAGGGCCAAATAGATGTTCCAGTGCACTGTAGCTGACACAAATGGATTAGAAAGCACATTGGGTAATTATTAGATTGTCTCTCCAAAATAGTTAATGCAGTATTAAAAAGAGGGTGCAGGGTGGCTTTCTAGTAAACGGTCCTTATATGCCTAAACTCAACATAAGATAACCAGAAACGCAGTTGTGTTTCTTTTAGACTAAGGTTTACATCGTTGGAGAGTGAAGTGGTTTCAGGATCTCCACCTAAAGATTTGTGCATGCATTGTGTTTCCTATAACACACCTGCATAAAACTCATTGTTTGGCATATTCTCACTGGAGCTGGAACTGCACAAACCTCCAATATCCTGCAGAGGAGTTCACTGCCCTTTTGCTCCACCTAGTTAGCTAGGAGAGAGCTTAACCACAAGCCCATGTTCAGGTGTCATGCTGAGGAAAATCTTGGAATAGCTCAGGGCTTCTTCACACTTCCGCTGCTTCCTCCCCCAGGGAAAACTGTTCTTCGGTGCTCAATTGGAGTAAACAGCAGTTGAGGGTTTGCCTGGATTGCCATTTGTTCCGATCCATCACTAAAGAGTGGGGTTTCCCATGGAAAGGAGCAGGGTGAGGGGGAAAGTGCTGTGAGTTGGACCCATCCTTTCTAGGCATGGTCAGTGTAGCATGCTTTTTTTCCAGGGAGTACTCAAGGGCACGCAGTCCTGTCACTGCTGTTGTTGTTGTTAAAAAGTCTGGCACTTACTGTAACAGCTTCATGGTGAATACTGGCATCTGTTTTTCTAGGAAAAAGGCACTGGACACAACACAAGTGGCAGTGTGGACAAACCCTCAATCAAAAAAGACTTGGGAGGAGCAAAAAGGCTGCCAGCTCCTTTCCAGGAGTCCCCATCTTTGCATGGTCCCAGTAAGCCGTAATGTGGCTTGCCATGATTTGTCAATGAGGTTGCTGTGGCATGGGAAATCCTCTCACTGATATCTTCTCTGGGGTTGTGTGGCCACTGCAGATAGCACCAATCTCGCTGTCATATTTTCTGCCATGTTGGAGGACCACTATAAACTTCAAGGCCTTGGGGGTGGGGGTGGGCTAGGGTTGACTACAAACCGACAGAGGGGAATGAACAGGTCCAGCTCCCACTCCCAAGGCCCTGGGTGGGTACTTTATGACTATGGAAACTATCCATGGCTCTCAGTCATGTAGGCTTTTCTCTCCTGCTTTCTGAAAGTGGTAGCCAAGTGCTCCAAATGGTCATTCGCAAGAATGAGAAGGCTGATAGAACCTGAGCCTATAGAGGAAACAAGTAATCAAACATATTGAGCCTTTTTCCTATGAATGATCTTCACATAGCAGGGTGGTTTCCCCCCCTTTCCTTTTTGCTTTCAAGCATCTAGCAAGCCTCAAAAAAAGGGAAAAAAAGAAAAGCTATCCAGGATTATATGGTTGCTGGGCTACCGAATGGGTTGCTAGTTCCATGGAGAGTTCAGGACTGAGATGACTGGTTTGTGGCAGGAGAGACTTGCTCACTCTCTTCGATTAACAGCAATTGAAAGTATATTTGTTTCTCAAGAGAGCACAACTATAGTTCCGTTTTTGTTTTTATGTTTGCTATTGTTGCATGAGTTACTGACCATTTGTTATTGACCTCCTTTCTCGGTTGAGTTGGCAGATCCTCAGTTGTATTGCATTGCTTCTCATGCTACATTTATTTCAACTGAAATTAAAACATAAATGGGATCTCCCCAAAAATGCAGTTAAGACCAACCCTTTCTGCAGTCTCTATACTTTCTGATGCTATTAAGAGAATTGAGGCCTGTGGTCTGTCTTGACCGGAACTCCCTCAGGTAGAACTGTTGCTTCAGCAGCCTGTGGAAACTTTATGAAGGGTGCCCAGCCACAACCTTCATATATTCCTCACCCCCCTCAAAGAAGTGTCTGTTATTTTAAAGGGCAATTGCCCCACTTCTTAACCACAGTCTTCTAAGATGTGGAGGCATGGAGTGCTCTTGCAGTTGGCAGCTTTTAAACTGATTGTTTTCCCCCAAAGGCAGGGAGGGGAAATAAAATGGCAGCCCCCGCGGTCAGTGTCCTCCTCCCCTGAAAGCAGCAGCCGCTGTTTGCCACCTGCAAATGGGGGGGGGGGAGGTTGAATTGGGACAGCTGCTTTGGTTTGGCCCTAAAAGGTTCCAGGGTCTCACTTACAAACCTGTATAGGAGGAAGCAGTTCCTAAGTGCTGCTATTACTCTTAAAATAATTACTTTGCCCTCTCCCCACTGCAAATTTTCCAGTCTCAGCAGAGCAAGGAAGTTCTTGCCTCCCTTTGGTCCCCGCCTGTTTGGGCTTGCTCTCCTTCAGAGCCTTGTTCCCAAAGACAGTCACTTTGCATTAATAAACTGCAAAGGAGGATGTTGTGAAGCCTAACTCTGTACCAATCACTTTTCCCTCTTACAGGTTTCTAGGGATGTCCAAAATAATCAGCTGTCTGCAAAGAGCACTTGTTGGTGGCAAAGCTGTATAAGCCTATATTTTATGGTGATTAAAATTTGATATAGTGCAGGCAAATCAATAGACTCGCAGGGCAGGATAGTCATTTGCAACAGATGGAACTAAAGAACAGCGCTTCTATTTCTGCTTTATAGTCTCTTTGTCTATTAGGCTCACAGGAGCTGTTCATTAATATCCCCTTGACCATACGGATGTCATTTGGGAAAAGATTTCTTTTGGTTTTGCAAAGTCAGGAAACGGCGTCTTCCCTTCGGTCTCTCCCTTGTGGAATTGTGGCACCTTGTTCTAGATGAGACTTTGTTCTCTTTTCCCTGCTATGCCCTCACTGGATTCCCCAGCTTGCATTGAACCCCTTTCTCTGCATGTACTTACTGTAAGGTCCAACTATGTCACCCATTTTGCTGGGTGCATTGTACTTCCCTTTTCTTTTTGATTGCGCTCCATCAACCAGGGGTGGGGAACCTCAATCCCAGGGCCCAAATGTGCCCATCCAAGACTCTTTCTCTGGCCCTTGGGCCTCTCTCCCCTGGCCTCACTCCTCACTGCTCCATGCTCTCCTAAACTGATTTTGTCCAGCCGGAATGTGTCTTTGAGCTTATATACTTTATCTTGTTTGCTTGAATGGAGAAGCCTGTGGGTGCGTAGAAAACTCAGATTTTGTGGACGAAATGTAAAGAGACACATCCACTGCTTCCCTGCCCACCACTGCCATATGGCCCTCTGAAGGCTGCACATGGAGGAATGTTGCCCTTGGGCTGAAAATGTTTCTCCACCCTTGCTGTTGTGTGAGAAGAGAGGGAATGAACAGGACTTGAGTGTCTCCTGTGGTATGAAAGAGAGTGAACCTCCTTTTGCAACTGAGTGTCTGAGCAGGGCATCCAAGCAGCCATTAGTAGCATGTGTGTTGGGTTGGAACCGCCTTCCCAACACTGCTGCTCACCTGGAGTGTGCAGGGCAGTGGTGAGGTCAGGCAGGGGTGCTGAGATGAGTGCCAGGCTGGGTGTGTCGCTCCCCCTGGTGATCCTGCATATCACAGACCTCATAGCACCAGCCAAGTGTCTGGAGGACACTCTCCACTACTGGAAGAGGCCAGACTTTAAAACTTACATGTCACATAAAATCAGGTTGTGAATAGTTTCCTAGTGTTAGGCTTTTCAAAGCATTCTACATGGTTTTGTCATGATCCTTGCAGCTCGTAGAATTGTACTTTTGAGTGGGGATTGCAGAGGCTAAGTGGTGAATTGCCTATGGCCACCTAGGAGGTGCATGGCAAAGGTAGGATTCAGGTAGGTGATTCCTGGCTCAATGGTGATGCCACTGTGCCACATGCTACAGGCAGCACTAGGCTCCTTATGAGCATGAAAAGCATCCCAGCACACCAAACCAGCAAAATCAAACTGCTATTTATTGTACATCTGCTTCAAGTAGTAGTACAATTCACTCACATTTTAGTGGAACTTTATTTCTGAACTGGCATCATTGTGAGAATGGAATGCATCCATGGAATTTGTCTCCAAGTGTGGCAGGAGGTGCTTGATATGTCGGCTGCTTATCTATTTAAGCCTTTCTTATTCCCACCTCTCAATAAGCGCACACTGACTGCCAGACAGGTGGAATGACAGGAATGGGCACATATGTTGATCCTCCCATTCCCTCACCCCCCCCAAATGAGCAAGGTAATAGTTTGATGTTCTTCTAACATGGTTTGTGCTGTTTAGCCCCCACGTGCCTGAGGAGCAAGCATGGCTTGTGCCAGCCTTAGGTCTTGGCGTAAGACCCCAGGAGCTGGGGATTCTGGCAAGGAGACGATGCAATTGCAGATCCTGGCTGCAAAGCTCCCCCTGTGGCAAGCTGGCTTTGCAGAAATGGGTCGAACGGGCTGCAGATGGAACGAGGGGACAGCCCAGACAGCTGGTGTTTTGCCGGTTTCAATGCATCCCTTAACAACCTTTACTGGCAGAGTTTGTATTCAGCAAGGGGAGTCCAGGGAGGTGACATGATCAGGACTAATTTGGGTGATAATAGCCCTATGAATTTTTTAAGCGGCGCCTTGGAAGCCATAGATTACCCACTGCCATTGTAACATCTCCCCGGGGGTTGGAGGAGGGTGTGTGGCTTGAGCAGGTGTAGTTATGGGCTCCAAAACTTGAATTCACCCTACATGAAGCTGCCTTTTAGTAGCTGTCTAGGAAGTTTATACCAGTGGAGGCTGCAATAGACAACAAAAGCCGGCCTTATTAAGAGGATGCATATCTGAAACCCCATTCATAAGGAGGGACTGTATGTAAAGGAGGGCAGGCTTATGAGGGTGTTTCGGGAGGTGTGACCTTTCTCTCCCTCCCATGAAGAGCAATGTCTGCCAAAATACCCCTCCCCCAATGCACCCATTGTGCCCAAGATCAGTTGCTTAATATTTGTTCAGTACTCTGCACACCTACTGGTACCACGTGATTTATTCCTTGAAAGCATTTTCACCCCACTTTTCAGCTTACAAAAAACCAGTATTAAAACAATCCCTGTCCTCAAGCTTACAGTCTAAAAGACTTGTGCAGCTAGGAAAAGGGATGGGTTTGGAGGAGAGGGAGAAGCAAGCACAAAAACCAGATCTCAAAATGAAAGGTTTTAGGCTCATGCAGGAGGGAGGTTCTGTATAAATGTTTCACTGTGAGACAACCCTCTGCACATATAGAAAACTAGCACTTCAGTTTAGGAAAAGATCTTACCCATGACATGGTCATTTATATTAATCGGATGCAGGAAACTTGGCAAGTTTAAAAACATCCCTCTGAAAGAGGATGCAGAGAAAGACTTTCATTCTCTTGTCTTCCTTTGTGGCTCATACATTCTTACATGTCAGTCCTAACTATTTTTATTTGAGATAAATGGGAATTATTTCTCTCTTTGTGCGTGCATCTGCATGTTTTCGACTGTGGTTTGAGTTGTTTATCTGGTGCATTTGAACCTTATCCACCCTCTGCAACATCCTTGGGAATCCTGTGGCCCTGCAAATGTTGTTGGATTCCAATGGGAGCGTTTTGGAGAGCCATGATCCCCCTATCCTTTGCTCTTAAGGACAGTGTTTTGGGGAGTTCCACAGTAATTTTATCTTCTCAGTATAGGTTAGGCTGATGGACTCATTTATCTGAAGCCATCCAATGAGATCTATAATTGAGCATTTGAACCCTGGTCTCCTTTCCAACACACACACACACACACACACACACACACACACACACTCCACGGCATTGCTTCTAGTGCTGGCCTTTAGCCATGTAGTTATTTATTCAAAATCCTCCAGCTCTTTCCTTGCCTTTTCCCTGTTAGTCACTGAATTTTGTGTCCCTTTATATACTCACAATATTGTGTTAACACAAACACCTCCCCTCCTCATTTGATAGACTCCTGCTGTGAATAACTAAAAGGGGATGTGATATGTCTGAAGACAAGGAAAGTTGCTTCCTGCCCATTGGCCTCTTTTGGAAGAAAGCCATATGTCCTTTTTTTGTCTAACTAAAATGCCTGGCAAGTTCCAAAGGACATGACAGAGATGTTTGTTGGGATGGGTGGGCAGGAGTGCGGGGAGAGGGGTGGGCAGAAAGACATTGAATCCAGAGAGGGTAGCCCTGCTAGCCTGTTGTTAATAAGGACACCAGAAGAGCCCTACTGGATCAGGGCCCCTCTGGTCCAGCATCCTGTTTTCACAGCAGTCAGCCAGATGCCTATGAAAAGCCCAAAAGCCTATTGTCATAACTCGTGTTCAGTCTTATTGTGTTGGGTCCCCTGTACACCTCATAGAGGGGGCTGTGGCTAAGTGGTATGCAAATAGCTGAAATAAATAAAACAAGCAGAATCTGAGTGCAACATTTGTGCTCCTCAGCAACTGGGATTCAGAGATATATCGCCTCCTATTGTGGAAGTAGAACAAAGACATTGTGGCTCATAGCCAATGATAACCTTATTCTCCATAAATCTGTATAGTCTTTCCAAGTGATCTGGATTGGTGGCCATCACTGCATCCTGTGGCAGTGAATTATATTAGTAGTAGTAGTAGTAGTAGTAGTAGTAGTAGTAGTAGTAGTTATTGTTGTTATTTGTTGAAGTACAACTGTGCTTTAAAAAAAAAATCATAGCTTGTTTCCTGTAGCAAAACCAAACAAGAGCCCTGTGGCACTTGATGTTAAGCATGAACTAGGCCTCCTTTGGATCAGGTGTGAGCTCCCTTTTGCACCAGAGATGCAGGTCAGTCATAAAAGAAACCATTACCTTTCTGGCCTAGGAAGTCAGGTGGCACGAGAGGGCCAGCATGGTGCCAGCAACTGCTATAATGCTCTTTGTGATACTGCCTCCTCTCAGCCTGGTAATATATTTCAGAGAAAGTCCTCAACCTGAGCACTTGATAGCCATAAGAATTTCGTTAACCATGAAGCAACACAAGACTCTTGGTTGTTTGTTTGTGTGTGTGTGTGTGTGTGTGTGTGTGTAAGTGTAAGCAAGAGAGAAAAAGAGAGGGAGAGAGAATCTAATTGTGGTAGTTTGGTTTCTGTTCCTGGAACAGGTACCATTATCTGAAATTTGCTATGAGTGCTTAATTAGACATGACATGGACACATTTGAAGCACTGATTCACAAAGCATTTTTGCTCATTTTTCTTGGAGGGAGGGTTTTTTCTTTTTAAGCTCTATCTGTCTATTTACAGATCTCAGTGTTCTGTTTGTCTACCTCTGAATGACCAAGGTTGCAACCATGTGCTCATTTGCTTGGGAATAAGCTCTGCAAAACACAATAGGGCTTCCATCTGAATCAACATGCATAGGTTTGGGCTATAAGAAATGGAAATCCAGCTATTGCCTTCCTGCCATTTTCAGCAAATAGTTATTTGTTTCTTAATAAAACTGCTTGCCTCTTAATAATAATAATAATTTATTATTTATACCCCGCCCATCTGGCTGGGCCTCCCCTTGATTTGGAACATCCACTGCTTCTGATACTGTGTTCTGTGATCTTCTCTCAGTAAACTCACTTACTAATACCTGCCTAGGATTATCTCTAACCTTCTTTCTAAATGGCTAATCCCTTTTCGTACCAAAGTTTGGAATGGAGAAAAGAGGAACAAACATATTCCATTGGATTGAACAAATGGAGAGGGCTGGATTAAAGACTCCTGCCAGTGGAGACTTGGGTCTCTTTCACTTTCAGGTACAATTAGCTTTGCAAACGGATGCACAGGCTTCCGTGCTGTCCAAGCTCATTTTGCTGTCTGTCCCTCTCCCCCCTCATTTTGCAGGACATTAACATGGTGTCGCTGCACTGTATTTTCATGCTGGAAGTTGGAAATGTGGGGCTATTCCTTCCATCAGTCCCAGTTCTAAATAGTCTGTGTTGGATTGGACATCCTGCAGAAATGCATGTGTCATAAAAATAACACACACAACCCCATATCCCACTGTGCAATGGGCAGTCCTCTGGCTGCAGGGCTGTCTGGTCTAAGCCCAATGGAAAGATGGGAAGGGGGAACCAAGGGACTAAAATCTCCTCTCCTTCCTCTTGCAGTCTGTTGGACTTCAGATGTGAGGTGCAAGCACAAACTTACTTGCTTTTACTTTTTACTTGCTATAATGTTGTGGCTTTGTGATTTAAAGAGGCTCGTGAGAACAAGTTTTGAGCCTCCACACTTCAGAATGAAGGATGATCCATGTTTTATTAGACTTTTCCAAATACACAATTAGTGCTCCTCCGATAGCTACATTGTATCCTGTCCAGGATACACTTAAATGTCTTGCTTGGTCATTTTTAAAGTTATCAATGGCAGCAGCAGCTGACATGTGGGGAAAGTTAAGGTTCCTATTGCTGCAAAAGACTGAGAAATGTGCTCTTGGGTTTATGCAGGGAGGCGGCAAAGACCTCTTGTCTTGAAAGATTGCCTTTTTCCAATCCACCTGGCTGCTCTCATCCATTATAGTGGTGCAAAATATATTTGCCTAGACTTTCTGATGGACAATTAAGTTAGTAAAAAGCAAAAAGGGAAAGTTAGCAAGAAACTCAGTGGTGCTGGAACTTGCAGTGTGAAGACCAACTGGACTGTGATGTTCAGTGAATATTGGGGTTATGGGAGAATCCAGAGCATAGGGAGAAACAAACAGAAGTCAACATAGCATGAAATGTCTGCTCAGGAGGTGGCTTCTACAGGTTCATTAAGGGTAGTAGAGCAGATGCCAGATAAAGCCATCTTACTGGGAATATCTTTTTTAGTTCTTGTGGAGGAGCCCATGGAGCAAAGCAGAGTAGTTTTCATAGGACCAAGGACAGCTCATAGTGAACAACCTGCTCTGAAAATGATGGAAGTAAATGAGGCCTTTGGAGCAGCTGCCTCCCGTCCCTCTCCTATGTTGCATCCTTCTTTGGCAAAGTAGAGTCTCATAGAAAGTCCAACCATCTAGCTTGAATATGAGAATATCTCCTGCACTATGATCCTCTTTGCACTGGCGAGGTAGTGTAGGAGGCACTTTGTGGCTCAGGAAAGGGTATCCATGAAGGTCCTGGTGGCCCAGGTCATAGGAGCTGGTTCAGTGGGCATCCGCCTTGCCAGCCTTAGGTTCAATGGGCCACTGATCACCAGCATCAGGCTCAGAGGCAGGAATTCAGCTGGCTTTTCAGCCAGTGTTGCTATAGTCTGTGGCTTGATCACTGCTGGAGCCTGGAGTCAGGAAAGGAAAGCTCTTCTGCCGAAGCCCAAATAAAATGGAATGGCGTTGTGCAACTCCTGTTCATTTCAACCAGGCTTGAGTGGGAGAACTGCCTGATGTTTTTCACAGCCCTGTAATTATATTGTGTGTGTTTGGAGGGTCCCCATTTTGATTTCCAATTAGGCTTGGTCCACCTTTGGAAACCCTGGAGAATAGACAGATGACAAGCGTCCCATTTCTTGGCACTGTAATGTACACGTCGAGTCCTGGATCTCAGAAAGCTTCTTTGTGACCATATCAGGCATTGTAGTATGGAGGAGGAGGAGAAGGAAGTCTCAGTTTCTCTGTGTGAATAATTACTATTTTCTCATGCTCAAACACCTTAAAGAAATGGTTGAATGGATTTTCTTCAAAGCCCCAGCAAGATTTCACCCACGGGCTCAGAAGCAAGCATGAGAAATTTTCAGCCTCGGGGTAACGGCTCGAGAAAGTTTATATGAGATGGAGAATAAGGGCTTAAGTATGAGTGTGCCATTTCAACCTTAAGAGCCGTGTCATGGTGGATGGGCTGCAGCGTGCTTAAGAAAAAATATGTGTTTTTCAGATCCAGTGTTGACTTTAAAGACTTCTGAAGTTCAGAGGACTGCAGTGGTGGAAGAAATCCTGAAAGCAAGTGTGCCTTCACAGTAGTTTATTGTAGAATTATTATTATTTTTAAAAAAGAAAATACAAGGAGAGATCATAGGAATCAAGTGATGCTTATCAAAAGAAGCAAGCACTCTGCATCTCAGGTAAATTGTGTAGACTTAGAAACATAGAGGTGCTGCCTCATTCTGAATTGGACCATTGTTCCATCTAGCTCCGTATTAGCTACACTGACTGGCAGGGACTCTTCAGGGTTTGTGGAGATGTTGGGAAATAAACCCTGATGCTTTACTGCTGAGCTATGGCCTTCCCAGCGTATCATATCAGCCCTCCCCCTTTATATATGCACCTGGTAGTACAGAGCCCAAATGCTCTCTAGTGTCATTTTTGTTTCGAAATTGTTGTGGTGGAGAGGGGTATCCCCTGGAAAACCAACTTTCCAGTGACTAGTTTCCCCCTCTCTCTGTTTCAGAGAACGTGTGTGTGTGTGTGTGTGTGTGTGTGTGTGTGTTTCTTCCCTGCTCTATGGGGTTTTGTGCTACTAACCTATCAGGCTTACCTATTTGATGATGTCATAAATAGCAAGTGAAAGCTCCTTAGAGTTTCAATAATGCTCCCTGTGCTGGTCACATGGACGATCTCAGAGAAGACTGAGAGGTTATATGATAGCAATCTTCAAATAAAGGGCTGTCATGAAAGACGGTGCAAGCTTGTTTTCTCCTATTCCAAAGGGCAGGGCCCAAATTAATGAATTCAAATTGCAATTCATTAGATTCTGACTAAACATTAGGAAGAACTTTCTGGCACTAAGAGCTGTTTGACAGTGGAATGGACTCCCTCAGAAGGTGGTGGACTCTCCCTCACTGGAGGTTTTATAAGCAGAGGTTGGGTGGCCAGCTGTCAAGGATGCTTTAGCTGTGATTCCTGCATTGCAAGGAATTGGAAGGAACTATTGGGTCCCGTTCAGTGCCACAATTATATTATTCTATGAATAAGGGAAGAGATGCGGGTGGCGCTGTGGGTTAAACCATAGAGCCTAGGGCTTGCCGATCAGAAGGTCGGCAGTTTGAATCCCTGCGACAGGATGAGCTCCCGTTGCTCAGTCCCTGCTTCTGCCAACCTTGCAGTTCGGAAGCACATCAAAGTGCAAGTAGATAAATATGTACCTCTCCAGCGGGAAGGTAAACAGCATTTCCGTGGGCTGCTCTGGTTCACCAGAAGCAGCTTAATCATGCTGGCCACATGACCCAGAAGCTGTACGCCGGCTCTCTTGGCCAGTAAAGCAAGATGAGCGGAAGAACCCCAGAGTCATCCGCGACTGGACCTAATGGTCAGGGGTCCCTTTACCTTTACCTAAGGGAAGTGACAATAACATGCAATAGAAAGTGTGAGAGCCTTCCTGCAAGGTCCATTCTGTCCCTCAACCCACCCCAAAAACAACCCAGGACAAAAAGGGCAGGTTGCCTTCCACGTTCTCTGTCAACCCTGCTCAATTTCCCAAGTCTGTTGACCCTTACAAACCTCTCACTTATTGCCCTGTGCTCTGGGACAGGCCTAACTCTGTCCCTCTTCACGTCCAGTGCCTGAATCACCAACCCAATGTCTGCTAATGGTTTCCTTATTCATTTCATTTACTTTTCTGGTGGGTCCCAGGTTTTTATGCCTTTGGATCTGAGGAAAAAATGCATCCACACTGTGCTATCCATTGCAAGTGTCTACACAGGCATAACCTGCTGGAACAGCCCACCTCACAAAATTCCTCTTTCCACATTGAGTTTTAGCTGCTTCTCTTTCAGCTTAGGAACACAGGAAGTTGCAGGATACTGGAGAGCACCATGTTGGCTGCTTCTAACCTACACTGACTGGCAATAGCTCTTCATTCTTTTAAGAAAGAAATGCTTCCCTGCCTTAGCTGAAGATGCTGGGGATTCAGCCAGATCCCTTTTGCATGCAGAGCATGTGCTCTACCGGTTTCTTCACAATACAGAATTTAATCTCTTGTTTCCTTCCTTAAATTTTTAATATCAATTGCTGCTTTGATTTAATACCCGGCTTCCTCTTTTTAACTACGAGTGCTTTTTGTTCATAAACGGGAGGAAATACCAAGCACTGCTGCATTGCTGTTTATGTGGTTTCTCCTTTTATGATTCAAAGCAGGCTTTGCTGTTATTTCTGTTAAAAACAAGGCAGACCTGCCATGCATGCAGACACATTTCATCAGGTTGCACTTTCATCTAAAAGAGCCAGGTGCCCATTTCTCTCTGTAGCCAAGACAATAAGCTAGGCAGCCTCCCATTTCAGAGTGTAGGCATTTTAAGCCCTGGGAGGGTGTATTTTGAGTAGAGAAGTTGCAGGACAAAAGAGGGAGCTTAGCCATTTCTGCTCTTTCCACATTCAGAATCTTCCAGGGTGTCCCCAACCACCCTCTGCACAGCTAGGATTCCAGATATATGTTTACAGAGTTGCAAATCCACCTAGAACCTGAAGGAGCGTCTCCACCCCCATCGTTCAGCCCGGACACTGAGGTCCAGTGATGAGGGCCTTTTGGCGGTTCCCTCGCCGCGAGAAGCCATATTACAGGGACCAGGCAGAGGGCCTTCTCGGTAGTGGTGCCCACCCTGTGGAATGCCCTCCCACCAAATGTCAAAGAAAAAAACAACTACCAGACTTTTAGAAGACCTCTGAAGGCAGCCCAGCTTAGGGAAGCTTTTAATGTTTAACAGATTATTGTATTTTAATATTTTGTTGGAAGCCACCCAGAGTGGCTGGGGAAACCCAGCCAGATGGGCGGGGTATAAATAATAATAATAATAATAATAATAATAATAATAATAATAATAATAATAATGAAGAAGAAGAAGAAGAAGAAGAAGAAGAAGAAGAAGAAGAAGAAGAAGAGAAAAAGTAGCCGGAGAGCAATTCTGAGTGGGAAAATGGATGGCAAGGGAGATACATCCCTTTTCCCTCTGAAGCTTCTCTGCTCAAAACTGCCTCAACCCTTGGCTGTTTTTGCTTTGTTTTCTTTTTACAATTTTTGCTTGCGGTTTTCATTATATGCATGCATATGGAAAGCAGACCATGGGTACAATATGGAGAAGTTGAGTAATGAAAGAAGAAGAGAAAGCAGAAGCTGCATGAGTTCCAGTGTGGCCAGTATGAAGGTGGTTGACTCCAGTTCATAAGGGTTTTAACTAAACCTTCAACAGAAAGCTTGTATGCCTAAATTAGATCCCTCCTCCCCCTGGCTATCAGGAATTTCATATTGGGGGAATAGCATTGCATTGGGTGGGCAATGTTGGTCCTCACATATAACAGCAGACCACCTGGGATGTTACCAAGAAGCTCAGTTCAGCTGGATCCCTGAACGTGGTCTGAAACATTGCGCTTGTTTTGGCTTCACTCTGAGGAAGGGTCTGATGCTAGCACAAGTAATTACAGGGAGCTCAAGCCAAATATAAATTAAGCTTAATCCCAGTATCATTTATTCAGAGGAAACCCCAGTGGCTCCTGCCAAAGATCTTCCCCAGAGTCACTGCTGAACAGGGCAATTTCTCCTACAATATGCAATCTATGCAGTGGGATCCCTTAAGTATAAGGCCTAATCAGTCACCAGAACCTAAGCCATGTTGAATGCAGGTATAGTCCCTTGTTTAGCACCAATCAAGTATAACATAGTAGTTAAAAAACATATTCATTCCAGTGAGCATTTCCCCCAAGTAATCTGATTGCATACACTTACATTTCCTGGGATAGTGATTACCTCTTTTAAAATAAACAAAAAAAGATATATATATATATATATATTTAAAATTGATTTTCAACAAGTTAAAAACACAACACAGAAATTTCTCCGTTTCCACCCTGCTCCCTCCCGGAAGAGATGGTCAGATTATCGAGTCCTGCCATAGTGTTGTTTGTGAACGCAATGGGTGCCAGTGTTAGTTAGAAAATTTTACAAAAGGGTACCATATTTGAATAAAGTCATCCACATCAAAACATGCACCCTCTCTGTCATTTTGGTAGGCAGAAACAAACACTGAACACAGGATTCCATCACCAGATCATAACCCAAGATCAGCAAATCAGAGTAAGAATGTATATACACCTACCATCTCAGCCATTCCCATGAAACAGTTGGTTTCAGTCTTCAAGCATAGAAGTTAACATTAGGAACAGCAGTCACTCTAAATCCAAAAGGAATCATTTTAGTAAGGAATAATTAATTCTGTTTGCCATGCTTCAAGCAAGAACTCTCCAGTTCTTGGGGGTCAGGGAATGTAACATTTGCGACGTGTTCTGGGTGCTTTCCGGCTTGCCCATTTCCTTCCAAATGCAATTAATAAGAGGCGAGTCCACACATGTCCTACCGTATTTTTCGCTCTATTGGACGCACCGGACCACAGGACGCACCTAGTTTTTAGAGGGGGAAATCAAGGAAAAAAATATTATCCCCCCCCCAGCCCCAAAGAGCAACGGACAGGCTGCATGCAGCCTGTCCACTTCTCCCAGAGCTTCTCGGGGCTGCGGGGGAAGCCCGGGTCCCCCCCCCCAGCCCCAAAGAGCAAAGAAGCCAATACAGTGCGCGGGATCCATAGCCGCGCAACCTCTCCAGCCAGGAGCTAAACCTCTCCAGTGCAGCTAAAGAAGACAAGGGAGCAAGTGCGATCCATCCCGCTCACTGCCTTGGCTTCTTCTTTAGCCTTGCACAGCATCTTTAGTCTCGCGCAACGGGATGGATTGCGCCCGCTGTCCACCGGGGCTGGACTAGATGACTCCTGGGGTTCCCTTCCAACCCTGCAATTCTATGACCTCGGAAGGTGTTTGGGGTCTCCACCACTGGAGGCTTTTAAGCAGCGGTTGGGGGACCATCTGCCTGGCGTTCTTTAGCTGTGATTCCTACATTGTGAGGGGGCTGGGCTAGATGACCCTTGGGTGGACCTCCCAACTCTATACAGTCCTACAGTTCTGCGGCAGGAGATCCACAGCCACTTCACACAATGCCCACTCCCAATTTTCATCTGAGAGACATGTGTTTCTCAGTACCCCCCTACCTGCCACACTTCCCCCACCCCACTTAAACTGAGGGAATTCCTGCCCAGAGAAACTCCCAGCAATCAAGGAGGAGGAATCCGCTGCAGCCGTGAGCAGCGGAGGATCCATGGTCCCCTTCCTTCTCTCCTCCGTAGTTGCTTTGAAGCAGGAAAGTAGGAGAGGAGCTGCTTACACGAGTGTAAGCTGCTCCCCTCCCACATTGCCGCTTCAAAGCAATCACGGAGGAGGGAATCCGCTGAAGCCTCCAGCAGCGGAGGATCCATGGTCCCCTTCCTTCCCTCCTCCGTAGTTGCTTTGAAGGAGGAAAGTGGGAGAGGAGCTGCTTACACGAGTGTAAGCTGCTCCCCTCCCACTTTGCTGCTTCAAAGGGAGCCCGGGAGGAGGGAATCTGCTGCAGCCTCGAGCAGCGAAGAGGATCCATGGGTCCCCTCTTTCCCTCCTCCGTGGTTGCTTTGAAGCAGGAAAGTGGGAGAGGAGCTGCTTACACGAGTGTAAACTGCCCCCCTCCCACTTTGCTGCTTCAAAGGGAGCCCGGGAGGAGGGAATCTGCTGCAGCTTCCCCCAACTCCCGCAGAAGCCGCGCGCTCTTTAAAGGAGCTGCGCGGCTTCTCCTGGCTTTTCTGGGAGGTGGGGGGATTCCCCCACTTCGTAGAAAAGCCCGCAGGAGCCGCGCAGCCTTTAAAGAGGGTGCCGCTCTTGGGGGCTTTTCCCCCAGGAGGGAGAAGGGACTGCTGCAGCCAGTCAGTCCCTTCTCCCTCCTAGAGAAAAGCCCGCAAGAGCGCTCTTGAGGGCTTTTCCCGCCTGCCTCCCCCCCTGCATTCGCTCCATAGGACGCACACACATTTTCCCTTGCTTTTTAGGAGGGAAAAAGTGCGCCCTATGGTGCGAAAAATACGGTATATTGTAATTATGACATTTTGTGTTATGTGCTAGTTGCATTGATTTGAGAACTGGGGAGTTATTTAGAATTGATGGGAGTTGTTTAAGGGGGGGACAGAAATGAATGTGAAATCAGAAGCATTACCTTTTTTGCATTCAAAAAATGGTGGAAAAGTATTGGTGTTTGAACTTGGAACATTTCAGTATCTCAGTCTTCAAGCAAGATAGAGCATTATGGTCTATTTTACATTGTTACTCCTTTGCTGAATAAATGCGTGTGTGAGAGAGGGGGTTGACACAGGGCTTGGCATTATGTTGGAGAATTACATCATCATAAATGCACATTACCAAATTTCCGTGTGGTATCTCAGCACTAAAAGGTATTTGTGTGTTATATCTTTACTTACCATCTTGATCACTGGTACAGATGTGAAGCTGGCAATGGAACCTGAATTGCAGAATTGTGTCTTGAACATGTGCACCAAATTTATTTCCAGTGTTTCAAGGAAGAAGAAGGCAAAGTATCCCTCCATGTTCATCAGTAGTATAATAGATGCTGCACTGCATGCCATCTGTCACGCATTTCACAAGAGCCAAGCGATCTCCTTTAGCATTTCTGTCATGCTAGACTCCGTGGCTCCTTCTGCTAAGTATTACTAAGCAGTGCAGCAGTGCTATATTTTATGATAGCAGCAACATGCAGAATTGGGGGGGGGGACGTGCTTTAATATGTCTGGAAATGCTCAAACTGTCACGGTGCTGATGATGATTGTGTGATAAATACACTTGTATCTAGCAGTGAGAGACTGACATAAAACTGGGGAAAGTGGCAGTGCAGCAGACGAGTGTCAGCTAAATGAGAGATAGGTAGACATTTTTGATAAAAGGGCCCTCTGTTCAGATATTAGACAGTTTGTTGAATTCTGTTGGCAACAGCGAGACACTAATCTAAGCACGAAGGCAATATTCCCGCGAGTAAAGGATGAAGACGATGGGTGACAGTTAAAAGCAACCACGCTATCCCTGCCGTGCTGTCAAGATGCAGGACTTGTAATGAAGTAAATGAGCAGGAGCTTGGCTTGAGGTTCAAAGGCTTGTAAGTTTCAGAAGAGGCCTCAGCTGCCATCCAGCCCAACCCAGTTCTCTGCATTACAGCAGGATTCCCACCTACACTTAAATTATTCATTATGAGCCTCTATCCCAAAATTCCCTGAAACTGTATGCTGTTCAGACACACGTATATCAGTATAATGCATTTGTCAGCAGGATGGTGCAGTTTTATCAACAACCTAGGGAGATCAAGGAGGCAGGATGACTAGCTTTCCTTTTGGTTAAAATCAGCTGTCCACTTTGGTTAGTAGTTTCTGGAAGAGAAAACAAGAGTCTTCAATATTGGAGGCTAAAACTTGAATGTCACTTCTATAACCCACCAGAAGAGTAGGCTGAACAGCTGTCATGTTTCGGAAGGTTTCTGGACATTCTAACAGTGAAAGGGAAGCATTAGTCTTAGTGTTAAGAGCCTGTGCTGCTACTGCAGGAAAAATGGGCAGGTGATTTCAGCTGAGAGACTGAACAGAGTAAAATGATGCTTATTCTTTCTTTTGGAGTGTAAGTGTATACAGTCTTAAAATACTATCCAATTTATCATTTATTAGCCAATGAAATTGATGGGCCACAGGTGTAAGAAGAGGAAGTGCTAGTGCAGGAAAATTATAAATTTAATTGTCACAATATGTGCTGGATGGCTTTTACGATAAATAACACAAATTGACGGAGGACAGTTCAGTCAGTGATTGCTAGCAGTTGTACTTCTGATTACAAAATGCAGGGGAAGACTTTGTTCCCATCATGCCTTGCTTATGAGCTTTCCAGGTCACCCAGCTGGCCCCTGTTAGCAGGTTGAGCTAGATGGAATCTTGGTGTGTTCCACTTGGAGTTAATGCTATTCTTATGAAAGAACATCCTTATACAAGATATAGGGCAAGATATGGGGTTTCTCTGGGTTGCAATGGGGAGAGAGGCAAGGAGCTTAAGAGGCAGGGGGGCTTTTGGTCTGGAAGTTGGGAGAACCAAGCAAACATGGGGAAGGGGATGTCTGAATTGATCCTGTTGGTTGCAATTAATCAGCAGTAGATGTACGCAGAAACCAAATAGAACAGATGTCCATCTAATTATGCACTTAGAGGTCAGCAAAGCATAAAGTAATAGCATTTCCCGAGACACTCCTTGAGATAACCTGAAAACCTCATTGCTGATATATGTTGAGATTTACTCAAAGCAAGAGGGCTATGCATGGGAGCTGTTTCTTTGGCTTCCTTTGTTTTGGATTTTGGATGTTGCTGAAAGACAAAGGAAATAGCAAAACATTTTAACAAAAGGGAGTCATCAACTGTTAAGAATCTCATGGGGACTTCTGAAGAATGGGATGTGGTTGGTTTTTTTATCTGTCTAGAAAGCAAATGAGTTCCTTTTAACATGCAGAAGTAAGATTACAAACGTCTGTGTTGGAAAGGAAATTATTTGCCACCCTTTTCACTCAGGCAAATTCACTCTTTTCCCCCCTACTGCATCCTAAGCCTGCATTTGTGATGTTGTGTTCCAGGCTTCTGAGGCTGAATTTAAAACATCTCCTTATCTAGAGAGTTTGGTGTTGGTCGTGATTTTCAGGGTGTTTCCTGAGCTAAGGAGAAACTTATGAGAAGATCTCTGCCCCTGTTCTTATTGTTTGCATGTGGTACAGGAGTGGTCTGTTGAAAAAGGTTAGCTGATCTTAGAAATTGCAGTAGGTGAAGGCAGTTCATGGTGTAGGCCAGGAGTTGCAGTACCATGGAGATCTCCAAGTGAGTCTCTTGCTCTGACAAAAGTTGAAAGCAAAACAAGACTTTTTAAAGGCTCTGTCTCCAGACTATCTCTCCCAGACTCTGCCTCCTTGTGGATAACTTAGCTTCTTAAAGGGACATCCCTCTGGCCTGAAGATGAGCACTTCTCCGGCTTTCCATAGCCTTTTGTCTGGTGTGCTTCTAGCACTGCTGGACTACTAAGGTATTAGTAGTAGATAGGTAGCCGTGTTGGTCTGCCATAGTCAAAATAAAAAAATTCCTTCCAGTAGCACCTTAAAGACCAACTAAGTTAGTTCTTGGTATGAGCTTTCGTGTGCATGCACACTTCTTCAGATACACAGTGTCTCTGAAGAAGTGTGCATGCA
This sequence comes from Podarcis bocagei, assembly GCF_964188305.1. NCBI lineage: Eukaryota > Metazoa > Chordata > Lepidosauria > Squamata > Lacertidae > Podarcis > Podarcis bocagei. The sequence continues at coordinate 73,291,515 of NC_138134.1, read as the reverse complement.
CACGAAAGCTCATACCAAGAACTAACTTAGTTAGTCTTTAAGGTGCTACTGGAAGTACTAAGGTATTGTACGTGGTATCTGAGGGAAAGATGCCTATGAAGTACTTGAGTCTACAGCCCTTGGTGCTAGGGAGATTGTTCTGTGGACTCCCGTCTGTCAGCCAGGGAAATACGCTTTTCTCACAGTGCATGAGTGTCAGGTCACCTGGGAAAATAACATTTCCCAGAGCTCCTGGTGCCAGGAAGACTTCAGGTGTAGGAGGAGGAGGAGATGAGAAGAGACAGAAAGTCTCCTGCTTCCTGGGATGTGACCTGCGGACTAGATAGATTTAAGTCTATTTCGTATCTATGATTCTAGCATAATAATAATAATAATAATAATAATAATAATAATAATAATAATAATAATTTATTATTTATACCCCGCCCATCTGGCTGGGTTTCCCCAGCCACTCTGGGCGGCTTCCAAAAGAATATTAAAATACAATGATACATCAAACATTAAAAGCTTCCCTAAACAGGGCTGCCTTCAGATGTCTTCTAAAAGTCTGGTAGTTGTTGTTCTCTTTGACATATGGTGGGAGGGCGTTCCACAGGGAGGGCGCCACTACCGAGAAGGCCCTCTGCCTGGTTCCCTGTAACTTGGCTTCTCGTAGTGAGGGAACCGCCAGAAGGCCGTCGGTGCTGGACCTCAGTGTCCGGGTAGAACGATGGACGTGGAGACGCTCCTTCAGGTATACTGGACCGAGGCCGTTTAGGGCTTTAAAGGTCAGCACCAACACTTTGAATTGTGCTCGGAAACGTACTGGGAGCCAATGTAGATCTTTCAAGACCGGTGTTATATGGTCTCGGCGGCCGTTCCCAGTCACCAGTCTGGCTGCTGCATTCTGGATTAGTTGTAGTTTCCGGGTCACCTTCAAAGGTAGCCCCACGTAGAGCGCATTGCAGTAGTCCAAGCGGGAGATAACCAGAGCATGCACCACTCTGGCAAGGCAGTCCGCGGGCAGATAGGGTCTCAGCCTACGTACCAGATGGAGCTGGTACACAGCTGCCCTGGACACGGATTTAACCTGTGCCTCCATGGACAGCTGTGAGTCCAAAATGACTCCCAGGCTGCGCACCTGGTCCTTCAGGGGCATGGTTACCCCATTCAGGACCAGGGAATCCCCCACACCTGCCTGTCTCCTGTCCCCCAGAAACAGTACTTCTGTCTTGTCAGGATTCAATCTCAATCTGTTTGCCGCCATCCATCCTCCAACCGCCTCCAGACACTCACACAGGACCGTCACCGCCTTCACTGGTTCTGATTTGAAAGAGAGGTAGAGCTGGGTATCATCCGCATACTGATGAACACCCAGCCCAAACCCCCTGATGATCTCTCCCAGCGGCTGCATGTAGATGTTGAAAAGCATGGGGGAGAGGACAGAACCCTGAGGCACCCCACAAGTGAGAGCCCAGGGGTCTGAACACTCATCCCCTACCACCACTTTCTGAACACGGCCCAGGAGGAAGGAGCGGAACCACTGTATGACAGTGCCCCCAGCTCCCAGCCCCTCAAGACGGTCCAGAAGGATGTTATGGTCGATGGTATCAAACGCCGCTGAGAGATCCAGCAGAACTAGGAAACAGCTCTCACCTTTGTCCCTAGCCCGCCGGAGATCATCAACCAGTGCGACCAAGGCAGTTTCAGTCCCGTGATGAGGCCTGAATCCCGATTGGAAGGGATCCAAATGATCCGCTTCTTCCAGGCGTGCCTGGAGTTGTTCAGCAACCACTCGCTCAATCACCTTGCCCAAGAATGGAAGATTTGAGACTGGGCGATAGTTGGCCATCGTGGCCGCATCTAAAGATGGTTTTTTAAGAAGCGGTTTAATAACCGCCTCTTTCAGCGGGTCTGGGAAGGCTCCCTCACGGAGGGAAGCATTCACCACCCCACGAAGCCCATCGCCCAGCCCTTCCCGGCTAGCTTTTATAAGCCAGGATGGGCAAGGATCCAGGAGACAGGTGGTTGGTTTCACTCGTCCAAGCAGCCTGTCCACATCCTCGGAGGTAACAGATTGGAATTGATCCCACGCAATTTGACTAGACAGGACTCTAGCACTCTCCCGCCCCGGCCCTGCTCCCACGGTGGCGTCTACCTCTTCCCGAATCTGAGCGACTTTATCTGCAAAAAACTTTGCAAAATCATTGCAGGAGATCATGTGGCCCGTACTGGGCCCCGATGTAGCAGGTGGTTCCGCTAAATTGCGGACCACCTGAAAAAGTCTCCTGCTGCTGTTTTCTGCAGATGCAATAGAGGCGGCGAAGAAAGCCTTCTTCGCCGTCGCTACCGCCACTTTGTAGGCTCGACACTGAGCTCTAACCTGTGTCCGGTCAGCTTCAGAATGGGTCATCCGCCACCGGCGCTCTAGCCGTCTCAACGATTGTTTCATTGCCCTCAGATCCGTGGAAAACCACGGGGCTGTCCGGGCTCCATGCAATCGGAGAGGGCGCTTCGGAGCCAAACAGTCAATAGCCCTGGTTATTTTTGTCTGTCAGCAGCTTCATTATTGCCAGTTATTAATATTTTTGACCTAAAGTACAAATCCCTCCATGGTAGAGATTTCAAACAGCATTGTTGCATCAACTTAGCCTCCCCCACCTCCCCTGGAGGAAAAAAAATTAGACCATTTAATTATATGACATCCTCCTTGTTAGGATGGGCTTGGGATGGGGCTCATTAAAGAACAAAATTGCTTGATAACAGCAGACGTGGTGCCTGTGCTTATTACAGAGAGATGATTATCTTAGTTAATTTGAAAATGGCCTCGGTGCCAGCAGGTGAACACGAAGGGAAGGGAAGCCTGTAGCCCTCTCAAATCTCTACAAATTGTTCTCAGCTTTGATAGAATAATTATGAGTTAGGCTGTGCCAAGGTGGGGCTTCAAAACTGAGCTGTCTCTGGGATTGCGTGTAAATGAATAAGTCTCTCATATACGGAACTGAAGAACCAGAAATTTGTATTATGGATTTCAGTCTCCACTGTTCAGATTACCCCCCCCCCCAACCATACCTGCTCCGTGGTGATGGATAGTTCCACTTCTCTCTTCCTATCCTCTACTTTTGGAGGCAGTTGCCAGGGATCAGAAGCTTGTAGGCTTCCCGTGAGCATCTTGTTGGCCACTGTAAGTACAGGATGCTGGACTAAATGGGTCCTTGGCCCCATCCAGCAGGAATCTTCTTCTGCTCTTATTTTGATGTTCCCCCTTTTGCTGCAAAAGCACACAGCCTGGATGAGGGTCAGGGTCTCAAAATCAGGTTCACACCGCATCTCTGTGCTGTGGCACCTTGCTGCCACTCCTTCATCCTCCATTTACCTAGCCACAGAAGTCTTTTCTTGAGGAAAGTGGTAGCAGGCTATGGAAGGCTGCTCCAGGACAGGAAATGGGCCTTTCCCCAGGGGCAGTTGACTTCTGGGGCATCCTTTTTCCTGCCAGAGATCATGAGGCTTAGCTATCAGCACCACATTCCTGGCATTAAACACTTCATATGTAAATTGCTACTAATGTGAATGCCCCATGGTGCCTCTGCTGACTTGAATGAGATCTCACTGCTTGCTGGCCCCTCACCCAAGGAAAGACCTTCTAGGCTGTGGGAGGGACAGCTGGGATGGTGGTACGGTGGCAACATTTTGAAATGTTCTGGTGCATGTCAAATCAGTCACTTGAAAGAGCCCTTCAAGGCTTTTTGAGTGATCAACATACACATACTAAAAATACTGGTGATGGATTAATCAGTTGATTGAAATGCAGTGATTGGATTCAAGCAACATAAGAGCATAAGAATAGCCTGCTGATCAGGCCCATCTAGTCCAATATCCTGTTTACACACTGGCCAAGCAGGTGCCTATGGGGAACCACCAAGAAGGATTCAATCACAAGATCCCTCTCCCCTCTTGCATTTTCCAGCAAGTGGTATTCAGAAGCACTGCTGCTTCCAAGTGTGGCAGCAGAACATAGCTAATAGCCATTGATAGTCCTCTCTTCCATGAATTTGTCTAACCTTTTAGAGCCATCTGTGCTAGGGAAGAGATAGTTATATATCACAAAACTCACAGAGACCTTGTATAAGGAAAAGCGAAGGGGAAATCCCAGTGGGTGGACCTTAAGCTCAAGCTCATCTACCCACGTGTGGATGCTCCAGAATTTGCATAGAGAGCACAAATCCATTCACATCAAGACCTAATATGGTGTTCCATCCGCTATCCACTTTGAGCATAGAATTCCCCTTGGAATAGAAGCGAATGGAGAATGCTGTCCCCTGAAGCCATCAGAGCTATAGAACGCTGGCTGAGAAATGTCCAGATAAAACCATTCCAAATTACAAGAAATTCAATCAGCTTCAAAAAGTGCAGAACTTGAGTTCTGGGCTGCCACAATTGTGGCTGGCTTCTGTGCCACCACCCTCACTGTTTTCCCCCTTTTTTCTTTTTTAAAGAATTCAGAATATGAGCATCTCTGAGCCTGCAGCTTCATTTGTAAATTATGCATGTTTGTAAGGATTTATACATCCATTTAGTTTAATTTATATTCCGCCCCATCCTCATGGCTCAAGATAGGTAATGATGCTGTTAAAAACCACATAAAATACACTAAGTTGAAAATTAAACACAGACTTGCTTGCTTCACCTCCATCACCAAATGCTGAACCAGCAGAGAAAAGTCTCACATACATGTTCACTTGGAGCAAAGCCTTAGTTTGCTCAGTTGGACTTATGTCTTGAAAAGAGGACATTGGGTTGCAGTTCATGATTACTTCTGAAAGCTGCTCAGGTATAGCTCAGGTGAATCTTCCAAAAGGGAAGTAAGTTCTGCAGATAACAAACCTGCCTACCCGTGAACACCTAACCACTGTAGCTCATTCATTGGTAACCTCAGACTGGATTTCTGGAAGGCATTCAATGTGGGGCTCACCTTGAGTCTGGTCCAGAAGCTTCCTTCTAGTGCAGAATGCTGTGGCTAGACTGGTGATGAGACCAGATTACCATGGACACAGGACAGCAGTGTTAAAAGAGTTGCTCTGGCTTCCTATCTGCTACTGGGTCAGGTTCATGGTTCTTCTGTTAGTATACAAAGCCCTGGACACATTAAGGACCCTCTTATCCTATACAGTCATACCTCGGGTTACAGACGCTTCAGGATGCGTTTTTTGGGTTATGGACGCGCCTAAACCCAGAAGTACCAGAACGGGTTACTTCCGGGTTTTGGCGGTCACGCATGTGCAGAATCCCCAAATCACAACCACTGCAGGTTGTGAATGTGCCTCCCGCACGGATCACGTTCGCAACCCGAGGTTCCACTGTATGTCCCAATTGTATCTCAGAAATAAAACTAAACATTGTACAAAACAGGTCATGAAAAATATGCTAAAGGCCTAGGTCAGGTGTAGAAAGCATGCCCCTGCCCCAAGGTTTGAACTATCCTTGCACCTGGTCCAGAAGTTCCAGCTGGTGCATAATGCTGCGGCCGGACTGTTGATGGGGATATTTGCCAGTGCATAACTTCACTGCTTAATATGGCCACCCATATACTACAGGGTCAGGTTCAAGGTTCTTGTATTAATTTACAGGGCCCTTCACAACATGGGACCAAGATACCTCAGGGACCACCTGATCCCATGCTTCATGGCCCGATCATTGTGCTCTTTGGTGGAGTTGGCAGTCCTCCATAAAGCACAATATTACAAACAGTGTAGAACAACTTATTAGGCTAGCCCTTTCCTTGCTAAACCTCAGGCACAAGGCTGAGACTTTTGTGTCCAAGCAGGCTTTTAAAGGTAGTATTTGGTTTTATGATTATGATTATGTATTGCCCCATTTTCTGTGCTTTGTTCTTATATACACTACTGAGAAATGTGAACTGGCAAAGAGATGCCATTAAAGAATACCAATAAAAAGCCACTCTAGCCATCCCATTGCAATGGCTCTGCCCCTCCTAGCATCATGTTTATTTGAAAGGTGAGTGTTAGAGGGGACAAGATGGAAAGCAAGAGTCTGAATATCCCAAAAGGCCAAGAGACCCATTTTTGTTTTGTCTGCAGCTGATTGCACTGACTTGGGAATAAATACCCCTCTGTGGGGCAAAACCCCGTCATCAGCCTAGTTCACCCATGCCAGCTAATTGTCCTCCGAATGGCTTCCACTGGGAGGCTGGAGAGTGGTTTAAAAAAAAAAAATCTAGAGAAGGAAAAAAAGAAAGACAAACAAATGAGCTTCGCTTCTTGCACACAACAAAACTCCAGCACGTCGACCCCAGAAATAAAGCCAAACCTTCTCTTGTCACTGACTGCTTATTATTCAGGTATCATTCGAATGCAGTTTTCTCCCTGTTCAATATCACTTTATAAACCACGTTGCATGTGCACTGACCCTCGATAACTAAATAAATCCCGGTTGTAGCTAGACAAATAAGCAACAGTGCAAATATACGAGGAGGAGAGAGACCAGGAATTAAAATCAATCAATCGTTAAATCCATGCTCCTCAGAGGAAATGAGGAGGATGAAGGAAGAGTGGATACACAGCACATTTGTTGGGCAGAGAGCTTTAGTCTTTATCTTCTGAGTTGGTGTCCCACCACCACAAGTTTGCAGATAAGGAGCTGTACTTTGGAGGGAAGGAAGGGAGAAAGGAGAAACAGAATTGTCCATCTCTGACCCCTTTTCTTCGGAGATTGGCTTGGTATGTTGTTGTTGTTTAGTCGTTTAGTTGTGTCCGACTCTTCGTGACCCCATGGACCAGAGCACGCCAGGCACTCCTGTATTCCACTGCCTCCCACAGTTTGGTCAAACTCATGCTGGTAGCTTTGAGAACACTGTCCAACCATCTCGTCCTCTGTCACCTCCTTCTGCTTGTGCCCTCCATCTTTCCCAACATCAGGGTATTTTCCAGGGAGTCTTCTCTTCTCATGAGGTGGCCAAAGTATTGGAGCCTCAACTTCAGGATCTGTCCTTCCAGTGAGCACTCAGGGCTGATTTCCTTCAGAGTGGATAGGTTTGATCTTCTCAAGAGTCTCCTCCATCACCGTAATTCAAAAGCATCAATTCTTTGGCGATCAGCCTTCTTTATGGTCCAGCTTTCACTTCCATACATCACTACTGGGAAAACCATAGCTTTTACTATACGGACCTTGGCTTGGTATACCTTAGTACATTTCTTTTTTTCCTGTTCTAGGGGTTCAGAACCAACCCCACTATGGAGGCTGCTGCTGTTAGGTGACAAACCACATGTCTTGCATTTATAACCTCCCAGTTTCAGGCTCTGACAACTCCAGTTGAATAATCTCAGCTGTTAGGACTGGGGGGGGGGGACCCTGCATGAGATCCTGCAAGGCTGTTTGCTCATCAGAATAGACCATTGTGGGTTAGCTGGAGTAATGAGAAGACTTCATCTTCATATGGCAGACCCGCCCTGAGATACTGGCTCAAGATCTCAGTCTTTGGCCTAGGGAAAGGGTTACTTCCATACCTAAACAACAATGACTTTACCAGCTCATAGATGAAAATTATGGTTAGAAAAGCCACTTTGATTGGTATGCCACCTTCTCTCCTGTACCATCTGGGCTATGATACCACCTGAGACAAAGGCTCTGGGACATATCACATAGTGATCTCCAATCTCACTCTCATGTTATCTGTGGCCCATTAGCAGTAGGAATTCACTATGGGTTTGATTTTCAGACACCTACATATCTTAGACATTTGTCCATACCAACACACCAACCAACAAATTTGTCCGTACCAACATATCGGTGTCTTTTCACCAAAGCCAGATTAAATGTATTCCCATCAGACGTGTTAATTGGCAGACTGAGAGGTATCCCTTATCAAAATAGGATCTGTCTATGCTCTCAGGATGTCGACTGCATGAGGCATATTTTATTGCATTGCAGACAATATGATCAAGCTAGGGAACTATTGATTAAACCACTATTGGCAAATCGGCCAGGTCAATCTGAAGCCTACTATATCAAATATATTCTGGATGACAAGTCCAATGATATCATAGTGGCCGTGGCAAAGTTTCCTTCAGTATCATATGAATCAAAGATCAACATACCCATGACTAAACAAATAACACTTCGGTCTCCCTTCCCTGGGGGGTTGTCTGTATGAATCTGTGTTTTATTCTGAATCCATGTTATGGGTCGCAATAAAGATTATTATTATTATTATATGGCAGACCCAGCAGTGGAACTGTTGCTCCCATAACTGACAGCAGCAGCCTAAGACCAGATCTCATGTTCTGCTGTCTGTCAACAAAGCAGAACCTGCACAAAAATCAGAGTATTAATTACTAAGTAATTACTAAGTGTGATATATAACAACCACTAACTATGGAACAAATGTTTATTTATTTGATCTCCCCCCCCCCCGGTTGATTACATATGTTACATAATTTTTAAAAACCAATAAAGCATTTTTTTAAAAAAATCGGAGTGGGAAGAAATTTCTTCCCAACCCATCTCAGTCATGTTGTTTGCTTCCATGTTCGAATCTTCTTTTCATGCATTGGCTCTTCCTTCTTCTTCTAATGTGGTAAAGCTCGCCGAGAACACTATAAATCATTTTTTAAAAGATGATCCTGGAGGATGCATATATACAGCATTAGCGGCCTTCACAGTTCATTTTGTTTGCTGCATACAGTCACTAAGACATTTCAACTTGCTGGCCTTTTTAAAATAGTAAAACAAAATAAAAATACAGAGGGAGGTGTTGCTGTTACATATTCCCTCTTGCGCTGTTCTTAGGGCCGCCAAGATTTGAATTTGAAAATAATCCCTGGGAAATGGAGCTCCAAAGCAGCCTCAGAACTGGCACAAAAACTGGATTTTGAATGTTGCACACTCTTGGGGGGTATGAAAAAGTGCTTGGTGGGATGAAGCATGCCAAGTTCAGGGATGTACTCAACAACAAAACCAAAAGCTTTGTTGAGAGAGCTCTAAAGTTTACTGGCTTTCCATACCTTGATAATGACTACCAACTAAAATCTTTCCTCCGGAAGAGCTGTAGAGTAGTGTAAGTGTCTTGGAAAGGGGTTGCTAAGATCTGATTACTCTGAGTTCCTAAAGGATACTTGGGATTCATTTGTTAGGCTACAGTTATCTGTCTGCTGGTAAACCTCAAGGTTGGATTATTGCAATGGGCTTTCTATGGAGCTCCCTTCGAAAATGGTTCGGAAATTTTGACCAGTGTAGAATATAGCTGCCCAACTGTTCACGGATTCAAGGCAAACGGATCACATAACACCAATTCTGTGAAAGCAATACAGGCTTGCTGTTTGCTTTTGAACCCAATTCGAAGTGGTGGGTTTGGCTCAGAACCCAGTGGCTTCTGGGATGCCTCTTCTAATATGAGCCAAGAAAGACCCCTAGTTCTTCATATAGGCCCTTCTCCAGGTCCCCCTCTGGGGTAGTCACTAAAAGGGAGAAATCTTTTTCAGTTGTGACTCCACCATCTGGGGATATTTTTTCCTAAGTATGCTGTCAAAGCTTCCTGTGGTTGTTATGTGAGTGGTTTGGAGAGCAGCATAATCAGGGCCAGCCCGCCTATGAGGCAAGGTGAAGCGACTTCCTTTGGTGGCAGGATCCTCAGCAGCAACAAATTCATCCTCCCAAGAACACATCACATGTAGATCTTCACTCTTCCCCCTTGTTGCTGTTGTAGATCTCCAGCTCACTTCTTCCCTGTTTTTTTTTTTTTTTTGGGGGGGGGAGCATTTTTTTATTTGTCTCAGGCACCAAAATGACTTGGGCCAGCCCTGGACACAATATTGCTTGACTTGCGGTGATAAATGTATGCGTGCATAAGAAGAGTCCTGTTGCTCCATTTATTCAATGGATTGAAGACCTGATTACGCTTGCCACCTGTGAGCCAATTGCTTATTGATGTAGACTGCATGAACAAGTATAATGAAATTCTGATATTAAGGGCTGTTCAATATTGGAACGGTCTCCTTTGGGAGGTTGTGGACTCTCCTTCATTGGAAGTTTTTAAGCAGAGGGTGGACGGCCATCTGTCATAGATGCTATAGTTGAGATTCCTGCATTGCAGGGGGTTGGACTAGATGACCCTTGGGGTCCCTTCGAGCTCCACAGTTCTATAATTCTTGAAATTTGGAATTTGTTTAAACAAATACAGTAGGTTAAAAATTCTAATTGCTAGCTTAACAGTTGTTTTATTGATATACTTTACTTTTTTTTTACTTTGTTTCCACCTTTAAAAAAAACAAACACTTTTATGTGTTGTATTTAAATTGAAAATGAACAAATAAACAAATAAAAGAAGAGTCCTGTTGGATCAGGCCAAAGGCCCATTAGTCCAGCAGCCTGCTCTCATTGTGGCCAAACAGATCCCCCAATGATGAGAACAAGAAGTATAGGGAGAGAACAAGAAGTATAACAACATGATAACATAGTATTATATACAAACAGCAAAATGTGTGATTTGATGTAATAAACCAGAAATGGAAGCTGAGGAAAGTCAACAGGGAGGGGGTAAATTGGAAAATGAATGTTTCGTAATGATATTGGATATTTGTTACGAGAAAAGAAAATCAATAAAAAAACTAAAAAAAAACCAAAAAACAAACAGATCTCCCTTCTCCCCTCCCGAGAAAAGGAGGACAGTATAGATTCATAACGGTGGTTTGCAGAGGGTCACAGCTCAGAGATAGAAGAGGCTAAAAACTTGGAAATAATGGGAGAAGCATAGCAGGAACAGCTGGCTGACACGTTATCACTAGAGAGCATTCCAGAACCCGGCGAGCAATGAAAGTAGGAGAACAGAGAACCCAGAGACAATTGTCCCTAAGCAGACACCATAAGGGAGGTGGGGCTGTTGATGACTGAGAAGGTAAGGGGGGAGGAGATTACTTGGAGCAACGCCATTATCCTAGAGACAGCATGCAGTGTCTCTCTCTATGGATATCAAATAAAATACCTTGGTAAGAGCTTCTTGTCTTTCCAATTACTAGCTGTGAGGAGGGGGATCAGATTCCTTGAAGCCTGACAGTACTAGAGGTACAACCACATCATAATGGCTAGTAGCCATTGACAGCCATTGATAGTGCGCATACACACACCCAAGCAACATGTATGCACACAAGTGTGCACACACCCAAAAAAACTATAAAAAGTTATGTTAGTTAGAAAGCAGATTCTTAGTTAAATTTCTTTTGCTATTTAATGGCGAGGCTTTCCGAATACATCATTAGTTGTCACCGGAATAAATGCTTAGGTTTGTTTAACCATTCACATTTTAAGGTTCAAATTACAGCCCTTTCTTGTTTTCCTCAGCAGAAGGAAAATATCACCACTTAGTCTTAATCATTCAGTGTTATATTAACGCAAGAACCATTGTGTCTAAAAATAAAGATATTAACATTTTGTTTAAATATATGTTGCTCTTAGATATCACACTGCATTTAACAATCTGCTTAAAGGAAAAGTCAAGATAAATTAGAAATGCAACTTGCAGAAATATATAGGTGGGAGAGGATTGTAGGTGGCTTTTAACAGAGAGGGAACCAAGGAAGGCATACACTGTGGATATCAATTACAGTGGTACCTCGGGTTAAGAATTTAATTCATTCTGGAGGTCTGTTCCTAACCTGACCTGAAGCACCACTTTAGCTAATGGGGCCTCCTGCTGCCGCCGCTGCACGATTTCTGTTCTCATCCTGAAGCAAAGTTCTTAACCCGAGGTAATATTTCTGGGTTAGCGGAGTCTGTAACCTGAAGTGTATGTAACCTGAAACGTATGTAACCCGAGGTACCACTGTACTTTGGTTTTTGAAAGCGAAAATTGCATATTTGTAGGTGCTGATGAAGTGTCTGTAGCAACAAGATTGTAAACATTGTTGCAGTGAGGGACATTTCTGTTCAAAGTTCCATCCAGATCGCCATGGCCTTCTCCAGGATAAATCCATTGCATTCTTCCTTTCCTGGTTTTCCATATCTATCCCACCAACAGACTGTCAGCATTTAATGACCACTGAACATGCTCAGTTAACATTGGGCGGGGAGAGTTCCTCCTTAGTTTTCCCGCCTGGATGACCATGGCTTCTTTGCAATGTATTGTCCCTCCTGGCTTGCCATACTAGAAAGTCCCCTGAGGCAATGTGCCTTCAATTTCAGTTCAAGTGTTGCAAGCAGCAATCTGCTGTATGGCCTTTCCTCTCCAGGCCTCTTGTTGGTAAAAGTCCTTGTTGACTGTGTGTCCTCTGTGTGCCCTCTTCTTTATTTTTTGACCGGCAACAAAGGTGGGAAACTTCTGAGTCACACAAACTGTTTCCTTTTGGATGACACACACACACACACACACACAGAGAGAGAGAGAGAGAGAGAGAGAGAGAGAGAGAGAGAGACGACAGTGCTATCAGAGGTCATAACCACCTACTTGGCTCCAGAACCTATTAGGTCAGATGCCTTCAAATATCAGAGGCTATGAAAAGCTCTCTTTTCAAGTAAACACACTCTGTACAGTGCATTTGTTCAGACAATTTGAGAGCAGAGTACATCCTCTTATTCTAGCCACAAAGTTTCAGATACATTAATAAAGCACATCAAAAGGTTAAAGTCCATGCAAATATAGTTCATTAAATAATTACTAAGTCCCAATGACTACTTTTCATAGACATAAGGCCTCTTTCCCTTTCCCGTCTGTTATTTTTCTCTTTCTCCTCTAGATCCAGAACCTTAGTGTTACCATTGTCTAAGGATTCAAGCGTTCTAATATGCTCAAATTTTGCCAGATGTGTTTTACATCAGGCTCCAAGGTAACATCACCAGACTGAGAAATCTCTAAGACACAATTTCCCTGAAATTTAAGCACTACTTACAAAGGGGTACTAAAATGGAGACTTTGGTTCTCTGTTAAATGACTAAGTATGGTATGACCAGGACTCAATAATCCGGAATCTGCCATTGTCGCCCTTAAAACTGTGTTTGAGCAATCGCCTTCAGCATTGTGAAATTCACCAAAAAGTCCCCCAAGAGATGCATTTCTTGTGGGAAATGGCTACCCGAGAGCTTACACTCCACAAAGACTCTTGTGCATTTGGGTCGCTGTTTTGGTTGCAATAAGAAAACCACCCACTTCCCCCATCACAGATAAAATGATGGCCTCCTTACCATGAAGAAAAGTACACATCCCCTTTTGCAGTGACCGCTCCCCGCTTAAAATGGGGGGCGCCCTTTGCGTGGACGCGTGCAGCCCCTAGATCTGGAGCGGCTCCAACAGCATAGGCTTGGTTTGCCTTCCCTCAGGTGGGATACCTGGAGGTCTCCGCCTACCTCAGTCAGTTGTCCAATCCCACCTGGGGGAAGCGTTGCCAAGGAGACCAGGCCAGGTAGGGGAGGGATTAACTGCCCACACAATAGAGGGAGGATCTTACCTAGGAATCCTCACTTGGCTCCAGAGCTTCTCCCACCCTACCCACCCTCAGTTAATGTCTTATTTGCAGGTTAACTTTTCTTCACAGGTTTTGCAGGTTAACTTTTCTTCACAGGTATGCGGGCGCTGCTACGTTAAGGTCACTGTTAAAGGGCCGGAAAGGAATTTCCTTGCATTGGCAGGTTTCGCCTTTCCCGTAGCAAAATGTCACAACTTTGGCGGTATCAGGCCTTGGGCAGAATCCTTTAGTCCATCTTCCTCTTTGCGGCGGCGATACCAGGGTTCCCCGTTAAAGGGGTTTCTGAAGGGAGGCTTTGACCGTACGCCGAAAGGTCGTCATTGCTCTCCCCTGCGGCGGCAGCGTAACGGGGGCGGCTATCTCTGCTTGAACATATGTTCTCCAGAGCCGGCCCATCCCCCACACACACACTGGATAACCCTGATGCTCCCTAGGTCCCCGGCTGGGGACTGGGGAGGGAGAACGCCCAATGCCTGAGCCAAGGTCTACCCACATTTGAAATTTAATAAAGTTGTGGCCAATTTAATCCCATAGCACGTTGTCATGAGTCGTTATTTCACATGACGGGGGGGGGACCGCGCGGGATCTGGGGACTCCGCCTGTCCACGCAAATGAGAAAGTTTGTGTTTGCTGTGTCACTTTTCTTTGCAAGGAAGCAAATACAAGATAGAGAGTAATGGAAAACAGGGAAAGGATATTTTTGAAATCCTCATTAAAATCGCAGCTGTTGTGTTGGGAATGCAAGAGCAAATAGTTATGTGTAAGCTTCAGTCCAAGGTGTTCCATCCCTGCTGGAATTAAAATCGAGGATTAGACTGAAGAGTTGGGCCTTCGTTCCCCAGCGGTTTGGCAAGAAAATGCAAGCCAGAGCCTGTTCTTGCACTCACAAACAGCAAACCTTCAGCTAGCCAAAACGGAATGGAAATCCTCCATCTGCTCTTGCCTGCTATAGAGGGCAGCAAGTGTCATTTTTTCAGATTTAAATAGAATGCAGCCGCAGTGTAGTTCTCATTTAATGCAATGAGGAAATGACCTGGTATCCTTCCACAAATAGGAACTTAGTGAGCTGCCTTATACAGAGTCAGACCATTGGTCCATTTAGCTCAGTATTGTCTCCACCAGGGGCAGAGAACATTTGGCCCTAGCAAGCATGGTCAATGGCCAGGGATGATGGGAGTTGCAATTCAACAACATCTGGAGGACCACAGGTGCTACATACTTGGTCTACATTGATTGGCAGCAACTCTCCAGGGTTTCAGGCAGGGGACATTTCCAGCTGTTCCTGGAATAATAGATATTATTATCTGAGACACCTGAGACACCGGTATTACAGCCACCAGCCCATAGGGGCCCCTCATTCACTGTAGAGGAGCACGAGGTGAGACAAGTATTGAGGATGGTGAATCCGAGGAAGGCGGCTGGACCTGATGGCATCACTGGAAAGGTGTTGAAGGGCTGTGCGGATCAGCTGGCGAGGGTCTTTACTAAGATCTTCAACAAGTCCTTACACCAGTCTATTGTCCCATCCTGCCTGAAGTCGTCAACTATTGTCCCTCTGCCTAAAAAATCCACAATCAGTAGTTTGAATGACTACAGACCAGTTGCACTGACTCCAATCATCATGAAGTGTTTTGAGAAACTGGTGCGCCGTCATATTATTTCTTGTCTTCCATCAACTTTTGACAACTACCAGTTTGCATACAGGGCAAATAGATCCACAGAAGACGCTATCACCACCACTCTCCATGCTGCTCTGTCCCATCTGGAGCAGCCGGGGAATTATGTGAGGCTGCTGTTTGTGGATTTTAGCTCTGCTTTTAACACTATCCTCCCCCATAGACTGGTGTCCAAGCTAGAGACGATTGGACTCCCCAACTCCACCTGTCTCTGGGTTTTGGATTTTTTGTCAGAACGTTCTCAGAGGGTTAGAGTAGGGTCACATGTGTCTACAGCCCTTAGCCTTAACACCGGCTCACCACAGGGTTGCGTGTTGAGTCCCCTGCTCTATGCTCTCTATACGTATGACTGTACAGCCATCTACTCCAGCAACAAAATCATCAAGTTTGCTGATGACACTACGGTGGTGGGGCTCATTTCAGGAGGGGATGAGTCCGCCTATCGGGACGAGGTGGAGCGGCTCTGTGTTTGGTGTGGAGAGAACAATCTGGCTCTTAATACGGCTAAGACCAAGGAATTGGTGGTGGATTACAGGGGAAAAAAGGCGGACATTCAGCCCTTGTATATCAACGGGGAACGGGTGGAGAGGGTGGCAGAATTCAGGTTTTTGGGAGTGACTATGGATCAGGGCATGACTTGGAGCGCAAATACCACTGCTCTGGTGAAGAAGGCCCAGCAGAGAATTTATTTCCTCAGACTTTTAAAAAAGAACAATCTGAGTGAGAGACTGCTGGTGTCCTTCTACCGAGGCTCCATAGAGAGCATACTTATATACTGTATTTGTGCTTGGTTCTCCAGTTGTACAGCTAGGGAGAGGAAGGTGCTCCAGAAGGTCATAACCACAGCCCAAAGGATTATTGGTCACCCTCTCCCACCTTTGGAAGAACTGTACGGTTCCCGTTGCCTTAGGAAAGCAAACAACATCCTGCAGGATCCATCTCACCCGGGATACAGTCTGTTTGCACTACTGCCTTCTGGCAGGAGGTATAGAAACATCAAGTCAAGGACAAATAGACTGAAAAACAGTTTCTATCCAAGAGCTGTGGCCTTTTTGAATGCTGTAACTCGATATTGAGATCTGGGAGTTTTTGGGGGTGGGTGTGGGTGTGGTTGGAAGGTGGTTTGTTTGATTGTTGTTGTTGTTTTGCTTTTGTTGTTTTTAAGGGATGGCATCCAATTTCGTTGCACTTGTGCAATGTTGCACTAGTGTAATGACAATAAAGAATCTATCTATCTATCTATCTATCTATCTATCTATCTATCTATCTATATTGAACAATAGACCTTCTGCACTCAAGACAGATGCTAAATCACTGAGCTTTGGCGCTTCAGAGATATTCTTCTCTGAAGGAGAAATGCTAGGTTGGGATTAGCTCTTGTAGTAAAATTATCAAGAGCATTCAGACATCAACAGCTAAATTCATGTTTTAGCAGATCATCTTTTTCTTTAATCTAGAGCCCCATTTGGAAACTTATGCATTTTTTAATAATAATAAAAAACCAATTAGTGTTTTCTTTCCTGTTTTGTGCTGCACAAGAGTGGGTTGCTGAAAATATTTCTTTTAAGTTATGCTTATTAGAAAATCATTACGAAAATTGCGTTTAGTCGGCCTGAAATATTTTTAATTTTTTGTTTGTTTGTTTAAGCACTGCAAGAGAAGCCATCTAATCAGAGGGCTTTGAAATGGAGAGAAAGGCAGCACAATTATGTGCAAACGGTCTTATGTATTTACGAGCTAATAATGCTTCTTTGGAAAAGGTAATCTGCTTTCATGAGTTAAACTGCAAATCTCTGAGGACTGGGATAATATGTGAGGCCTAATCAGGGATATTATCCCCGTAGCAGTCCTTAATCAGATAGGCCATATGGTTTGGTTTACTGCTCAGCTGAAAATTTGTACAGTTCCGTTAGCTCTCTAATAAAGATTAAACTGTAGCCAAAACCCAGAAAAATGCAGGCTTTAATTTAGACATCCCATAATTTAGAGATATGCATTCAGTGCATTCAGTGATTAATGTTGCAATAGCCAAAGTCTACAACAAATTGTTCTATTCCCCACCCACCGTGTTGTAGATTTGTCTGTCTCCCTTCCCCTGCTTGCACCTTTAAAAAATAAAATAGCAGCATTTTTTCATGGTGGTGGTGTTGCTAAAGTATTAGATGAATAAATAAATAAAAACTCTTATTTCAAGCTTACATGGTGAGTCTTAACACTGAGAAGAATCTTTAAGAGGAAAGCTGAATCTGTTGGCTGTGTGCTCCAGAATCTTCCTATACCACTATCAGATCTCAGTTGGATAGGTGGGATTCCCCCCCCCCCCGTTTCTGTATTCATTGATGCAGAACTTCTGAAGTTACAGCAATAATTCTGTTTGCATCGTGCCATTTGCAAAAATAAACAAGCAAAGGTTATTCTGAGCAACACTCACTTTGCCGTTCCTTATCTACAAGAGGGAAAACAAATAATCCTGCATTGGACCCTGGGGTATAACTTTCATTCTGTGGTTTGGAAGGTCAAATAGCAAGGCCAAAGTAGCTCTTAGGCCTGGATCAGAAACGTGGAGCCATGTGTGTGCCGGTTGGTGGGGCTTACATCGTGATGAAGACTGCATGGGGCACGAGCTATGTAGACCTTCACAAAGGCAGCCACTCTCATTTCTGCAATCATGTTTGTTTAGTCGTTTAGTTGTGTCCGACTCTTCGTGACCCCATGGACCAGAGCACTACCCCACACTGGCTCTCACTGGCTGATGCACACATATGGTATATATTACACACGTCACATTGTTGTTGTGGTTGTTTAGTCGCTTCGTCATGTCCGACTTTTCGTGACCCCATGGACCAGAGCACGTCAGGCTCTTCCACTGCCTCCTGCAGTTTGGTCAAACTCATGTTGGTAGCTTCAAGAACACTGTCCAACCATCTTGTCCTCTGTCATCCCCTTCTCCTTGTGCCCTCAATCTTTCCCGACATCAGGGTCTTTTCCAGGGAATCTTCTCTTTTCATGAGGTGGCCAAAGTATTGGAGCCTCAGCTTCAGGATGTCCTTCTAGTGAGCACTCAGGGCTGATTTCCTTAAGAATGGATAGGTTTGATCTTCTTGCAGTCCATGGGACTCTCAAGAGTCTCCTCCAGACCAGAATTCAAAAGCATCAATTCTTCGGCGATCAGCCTTCCTTATGGCAACACCCAAAATGGCTTTGCAGCTGGGCTCCTCATTTTAAGTGCATTTATGGACCTCATGTAAGTTGCATCTATTCAAGTCAATGGTGTGTGTGTTCAATCCCCACTGTTATGGTGGTGGTGCTTCTTCATCCCACCAGCAATCATCTAGGGCAGGGCTCACCAATGTTCTACTTTTGAGATGTGGTGGACTCCCACCATGTCTGACCATACTTGATGGGGCTTACTGGAAATGTAGTCCAAAGCACTAATGTTGTCTTCCCCTCATACAAAAGGGTCAATCAAGCCTTCACAGTGACTCCGTAGCACTGGATCCAGTAACTCTGAATATCTTCCTGAAGTGTAGGATGTAGATCCTATACACCAGGGATATAGAAACCTCAGACCTGGGGCTGAATGCACCCCTCCAGATCTCTCTGTCTGGCCCTTGGGACTCCCCATAGGTCAGACACTCCACTAGCCCTGTTCATCGCTAAAACAAGTGATTATACCTGACCATAGTATGACCTTGAACCAGGGTCAACCCAGGATGCTTTGCCACCTGAGGCAAAATGGAAAATGGTGCCCACTGCCACCACCTGAGACAACTGGAGATTGCCTAGGGCAGCCCTGGCATGCTGAAGGCAGTTGCAGACCATCCAAGTGTCCCTATTTTCCAGGGACAATCCTGGATTTACAGAAGCTATTCCAGTTTTTTATTTGATCCCAGATTGTCCCACTTTCCCTTAGGATATCCCTTTTTTCATTGGAGAAATGTTGGCAGGTATGGAGTTATGTGACTTCTAAGTCAAGGTGACAAGTAACTATACAACCTTTAATTCTATTTAGTTTTGTTAAATTGTCCAGTGGCACCTGAGAGACCAACTAAGTTTGTTCTGGGTATAAGCTTTTGTGTGTATTATGAAGAAGTGTGCATGCACACGAAAGCTTATATCCAGAACAAACTTAGTTGGTCTCTAAGGTGCCACTGGCCAATTTTTAAATTTATTTTGACTGTGTTAGGCCAACATGGCTACCTACCTAAAAATATACAACATTTAGATGACATCTGAAGGCAGCCCATATAGGGAAGTTTTTAATGTCTAATGTTTTATTATGTTTTTATATATGTTGGAAGCCACTCAGATTGGCTGTGGCAGCCCAGTCAGATGGGCTGGGTATAAATAATAATTAAACTATTATTATTATTATTATTATTATTATTATTATTATTATTATTATTAAAAGGTGTCTCTATTTTCATCAAAGAAATGGGCAACAAGTGCAGGAGGCAGTGAGCAGGGCATTTCTCAGGGCCCGGATTGCCTCACTCTGCCTCATAGGTGGGCCAACCCTGCCTTGAACTGTGATAGTATCTCTTGCTTGCCTGGAGGTATGTGAGTATGTAAATGTCTAGTAGTAGTACAGTCAGTAAAAATGCCGATATGTGCTTTATATTTAGGCATTCAATTACCTCCCTCTGTGTCTAGTGTGCATTCCTGTCTATTCACTGGGAAGCATGCAGACATATCTCAGGCCATGGACCCTCCAATCCAGTACAAGAGAACCCCCAGGTTGCCCCAGCCCCCAGCCCCAGCACTCTATGTAGTATATTGCAGTGGCTGTAAATGGAAATAAACAGATTGATTAAATAATGCCAACCATGCAATGATTCAAATCATCTCCCATCCATTGAAAAGAACAACAAAACAGAAGCTGTATTATTAAAATCTTGCCTCTGTTTGGCACGGAGTTAATCTTTGCTTTGTCCTGTCACAGTGTGCGCTGCAGATAATTGGTCATGACTTCATAGGAAAGTTGAAGGCACATCAACATATCTGGGAAGATTTCGTGCCCATTCACAAGCACTGTGTTCTTTGCGTGGGAGGTGGGTTTGCAGATTTGCCCCCTTCAACATCGGGGATGGTTAAACATCTCTTGTTCCTTGCTTATTTCTCATTGCACTGTTTGTTCAGTGCTTTCTTTCCAATCTGGAAAATAAATAAACAGGTAGAACTGGTGGTGGAGTGGAGGTAAAAAACAAAACAAAACCAGCACCCCCCCTTTACTCCACTCTCAGATTGAACATTGAAAAAGAACCCTCAATTTGGGGGAAGACAGGTAAAAGGAGATGGATGTGCCCATTTATCTCTGACCTTCGCAGGAGGAATTCTGTCAGATAGGCGTAATAAATTTTTCTTCTGCGAATGGAAGGAGCATAAATGTGCACCATCAGGAAGTAAAAAGTGTTTATCCGTGTGCCTTAGAAAATAAATCAATCACCTTAATTTCTCCCTGTCGCTTCCAACACTATTTCCCCATCTGTCCCTGTTGGCAGGGGCAGGGTCTGTGTATAATGTTGGGGTGGCATTTGGCAGGGAAGAGAGGGGTGTTCCTTAGTCCACCCAAAACCCTTCATATGTTTGTAGGAGGAAAGATGCCAGTGGAACTTTCTGGCCTTTGGCTCAGATAAAAGCTTTGGGATCTCATTATGCACACCTCAAATAAGATGCAAGGATCATAAGGCTTGCAGGCTGGTGGGTAGTTAACACTCACCTTTCCACTGAGGACTCTGGGGGCAAGAGAGTCCTTTGCATTGGGATGGATTCCGCCACAACTGGGTTTTTTGCTCATACAGATTCATCAAAGTTCTTCCACCTACAGCACAATCCTATCCTATTAAGTTCAACGAGACATTTTGCCAGATAAATGTGTACTTGTGCATGTAACTTGAATTTGATGGAGTGATCTTCTTCTTTGGTGATCACTCATAGTTGAGTAAGATTGTCTTCCATGAACACAGTCTTCACAGTGAGTCCGTAAGTGACTTTGGAGGCTAATTCTGGATCCACATGTCCTTCCACAGTTGGGACATAGGTTTCCGGGTGGGAGTTGATCACAGTGAGAGTTTGCCAAATGTGACTTCCTCTTAGCTTGTTTCTCCTTTTCACCCTGAGTTCATGCTTCTTCTAAGTCCTCAACACCTTTGGTAAAGGCTGTTCTCCAAACACTTGCAGGCCAGTGTTTCCCACTTATCAGCGCTTATACTACTATACTATATTTGTTTAGATTTGCCTTTAGAACACCTTTAAACCTCTTTCGTTGTCCCCTTGTATTTCAATGGAGTGATAAGTGATCCCTGACTCTCAAATGGTGCCTAGTGGCATCTATTTCAGACTGTTTCAGAAATAAAACAGGGCCATGTTCCATTTTGGGGGGAAGTGGTTTGACTTATTTATGAGTCATTCCGAAATGAGCTATGGTTAACTCGTCCATCTGTTGCTTTCATATAAAATGGAATCTCCAATTATAGGTGCTACAGATCACCATGTGGAAAAGTGGACCAGGATACAGTGGTACCTCGGGTTAAGTACTTAATTCGTTCTGGAGGTCCATTCTTAACCTGAAACTGTTCTTAACCTGAAGCACCACTTTAGCTAATGGGGCCTTCCGCTGCTGGAGCACGATTTCTGTTCTCATCGTAAAGCAAAGTTCTTAACCTGAAGTACTATTTCTGGGTTAGCGGAGTCTGTAACCTGAAGCGTATGTAATCCGAGGTACCACTGTATTGAATTTCCAAAATGATATAAGCAAATCCCAAATCTGCTGGAAATCTGTACCTAAGTGGCTATGGTCTAGTTGTGTACTCAACTGCACTCATCTAGAATGAGGACAGCAGACACAGTGAATGGGTTGCACTATGGGACATGCTTTCCTATAATAGTAATGTTTAAGGGTGCATGCCCACCCTGATGCAGTCCAAGTGGAACACCAAGATTAGCAAAATGAAGGGAGGGAGGGAGGAAAGAAGGAATAGCAAAGAGGGCAGATTCTCTCCAAACTCTTAAAAAGCACTATGCATGCATCAGTTGCATAAAAAACCCAGGTCTCTTGTCACATGAATCCACTTGTCACATGAATCCACAGCAGACTGCACAAAGCCACTGTCTGCATTTGATCAGAGGAGGAAGCAGGAAGTACCAGAAGATATAAGGCAAATAGGGGAAGGGAAGAGATGGAGGGGATAGAGCACAGGCAGCTTAGAGGAGGAAGGAGGTGGGATGAAGACATGCTAAAACACAGTAGGAGGCGAGGGGGCAGGGAAGGGTGAACGAGGGCGATGAGGGCAGAACCAGATGCAGCTGGTAGGAGGAACTGAGAAGTCAGAGCGAGGGAGGTGGGGTCGACAGAGACAGGGATGACAATAGACAAGGGGGAAGAGGTGAACAAGCACATGAATGTGGGAGGGCTGTAAAGGAGCAGAGCGAGAGAAGGCAGGAAATGTCAGGAGAAGCATGCAAGCAAAGAGGAAGAGGAAGCAGCAAAATGAGGAAAACAGCAGTGAAGTGGCATGGAAGATGGACGGGTATGGGGAAGGGGGGCAAGAGAGTGAAAGGCTTGTGTGACACACTCAGTTCTTTTACAATTCCACCAGAGGCAGATTTAAGTGAGTGTGAATGGTTCACCTGCACTGGACTGGGTGCAGAGCTGAGAGGGTGCCACAGGGGGCACCAAAATAAGGATTTAGAATGGAGTGTGGGAGGCAGGGTGTGTGTCAAATTTTGGCATCGCACAAGGGGCCGCTGAAATTTAAAAGCCCAAAGTCTGCCACTAATCACCACCCCAACCCTTTTGTTGTGGGCCCAACATTTTAAAAGTAGAATGAACCGGTCTTCCCAAACTCAATGCAGAATTACTTGCTGCCAGACTGAGAGCTAGGAGATGGTGTGTCCAGCTGTGCTCACCTGGAGAATCATCAAAGGTTAAACTTCTCCAAAATGAGGCAAGTCCCTGTTCTCACCAGACAGAGGACACCATTTACATGTTCAACAGTCTTGCTCGCTGGGCTGAGCAAGAAGGAGAATTTATTTTGGATTGTTCCCTCCCAGTTTTGCCTTGCCCTCCACTCAAGATGAAACCCAAGATAAGCCTGGTTTAGCCTGCACCCTGCCTCCCCAATTCACTTTTTGCTTTTGATGAATTTGGCTTGAAGGTTCACAGTGCAAGAAGCCAACTTACCTGCATGGTGCTAAATGGCTTATTTTTTTTTATACCCATTTGTGGAATTAACCATCATTGGTTGTAAAGTAAAAGTAATAGTAATAGTAATAGTAATAGTAATAGTAATAGTAATAGTAATAGTAATAGTAATGCCCTCCATGGACTTTGTTTTCCTAGCTGAGTCAGCTGTCCAGTTGCAGAGCTAATCTCTGTGACCTTCTGATAAAAAGGCCTTTCTTCTTTTACTTCTGTTGAATCAGCCTTACAAAAAGCACACATTTAGCAGCTTGAGCCACTTAATGAATACTAATTTAGAAACCAATTTAGCCAGGTACTTTGGCATGCATATATATTTTATGGGCCACTTGCGTTGGCAAGAACCTAGTTCTCCTTAAATGTATGGATGCTCCCACAGTGACAAATGGACTTAGATCAGTTCCTGAAGGCCGAAGTAGATATGATGAAGATGCACACATGCTGTGTGGATGCGTGTAGAGTCTGGATCAATAGTGCGAGTGTGCGTTCAACTTCTAAAACAACGTACCTCATACAATTCTATCCTCCATCCAGGCAAACTAGGGGTATTATTACAGTTCATAGAATCATAGAATTGTAGATTTGGAAGGGAACCTGAGGTTCATCTATTCCAACCCACTGTATTACAGGAATCTCAGCTGCATCATCCATGGCAAATCTAACCTTTGCTTAAGCATGGGGTTTTCCAGAGTTTTGGAGTACATTGACAGCCATATGCTAAGGACACACAGTTCTACCTCTCCTTTACGTCTGCAGGCAAGGCAGTGGATGTGCAGGACTGATGTCTTGCCTCTGTAAAGGACTGGATGAGAGACAACAAAGTGAAGCTTGGGTTACACTGCCTCTGAAGGAGCGGGTACATAGCTTGGGAGTACTTCTGGATCGAGACATGGGTGGTGCTGTGGTCTGAGCCACTGAGCCTCTTGAGCTTGCTGATAGGAAGATCAGAGGTTCGAATCCATGCGACGGGGTGAGCTCCTGCTGCTCTGTCGCAGCTCCTGCCAACCTAGCAGTCCGAAAGCACGCCAGTGCAAGTAGATAAATAGGTACCACTGTGGCGGGAAGGTAAATGGCGTTTCTGTGTACTCTGGATTCAGTCACGGTGTTCTGTTGCACCAGAAGTGGTTTATTCATGCTGGTCATATGACCCAGAAAGCTGTCTGTGGACAAACGCCAGCTCCCTCCTCCACAAATGTGAGATGAATGCCACACCCCATAGTCATCTTTACCTTTACCTTACCTTTATGCTACCTTTACCTTACCTTTATGCTACCTTTACTTCTGGATCCTTTGCTTTCACTTGAGGCTCAGGTGGCCTCAGTGGCACAGAGTGCCTTCCATCAGTGGCCCAGCTGCACCCCTGTCTGGACAAGTATAGCCTAACTTCTGCCACCTATGCTCTGGTAATCTCTAGGTTAGATTACTGCAATGTATTATACATAGGGACGCGGGTGGCGCTGTGGGTAAAACCTCAGCACCTAGGACTTGCTGATCGCATGGTCGGCAGTTCGAATCCCCGCGGCGGGGTGCACTTCCGTCGTTCGGTCCCAGCGCCTGCCAACCTAGCAGTTCGAAAGCACCCCCGGGTGCAAGTAGATAAATAGGGACCGCTTACCAGCGGGAAGGTAAATGTCATTTCGTGTGCTGCGCTGGCTTGCCAGATGCAGCTTGTCACGCTGGCCACGTGACCCGGAAGTGTCTGCGGACAGCGCTGGCTCCCGGCCTATAGAGTGAGATGAGCGCACAACCCTAGAGTCCGTCAAGACTGGCCTGTACGGGCAGGGGTACCTTTACCTTTACCTTTATTATACATAGGGCTGCCTCTGAAGACAGTTTGGAAACTTCAGCTGGTGCAGAATTTGGCAAAATGGGGCAAAATGGTTTGAGCACAGCACACTGATCCTGGACAGACTGCACTTGCTGCTGATTAGTTTCTATGCCCAACTCAAAGTGCAGGTTTTGAACTACAAAACCTTAAATGGCTCAGGACCACCATACCTCAAGGACCACTTCTTTCCATATGAACCAACCTAGACCCTGTGATAGTCATCTAAGGCCCTTCTTTGTGTGCCTCCTCCATGAGAGATCTGGAAAGTAGTAACACAAGAATGTGCCTTTTCTGAGGTGACTACCCCTAAGTGCGAGGGATGTGGGTGGCGCTGTGGGTTAAACCACAGAGCCTAGGACTTGCCGATCAGGAGGTTGGCGGTTCGAATCCCCGCGACGGGGTGAGTTCCCATTACTCGGTCCCTGCTCCTGCCAACCTAGAAGTTTGAAAGCACGTCAAAGTGCAAGTAGATACATTCCCGCTCTGGCGGGAATGTAAACGGCGTTTCCGTGTGCTGCTCTGGTTCACCAGAAGTGGCTTAGTCATGCTGGCCACCTGACCCAGAAGCTGTACGCCAGCTCCCTCGGCCTATAAAATGAGATGAGCGCCTCAACCCCAGAGTCGGTCACAACTGGACCTAATGGTCAGGAGTCCCTTTACCTTTACCTTACCCCTAAGTGCAGAACCTGACATTTGTCCCTATTGAAATCATTTCTCTTAGTTTGGAGCCAGTTCTCCAATCTGTTAAGGTAATCTTGAATCAAATTCTGTCTTCTGATGCATTAGCTAGCCCTCCCAGTTTGGTGTCATCTACTTTTTTGATGATGATGCGCATCCCCTCATTTCCTTCATCTAAGTTTCATCCATTTCTTTTATTGCAAGCTCTTTCAAAGCATTGTGACACTCAGATTGCCACTTGATAGAATGAAGTATATTTGTGGGACTCCCATTAAGAAGTGGTCAACACCCTCCAAGCAGGGTTCTCCATCATTACACACCATGATGATGATGATGTTGAAGAAGAAGAGTTTGGATTTGATATCCCGCTTTATCACTACCCTAAGGTGTCTCAAAGCGGCTAACAATCTCCTTTCCCTTCCTCCCCCCACAACAAACACTCTGTGAAGTGAGTGAGGCTGAGAGACTTCAGAGAAGTGTGACTAGCCCAAGGTCACCCAGCAGCTGCATGTGGAGGAGCGGGGACGCGAACCCGGTTCACCAGATTACAAGTCCACTGCTCTTAACCATTACACCACACTGGCGTATCATGAGTGAGATAAACAGTTGTCCTCCCCGCCGCCTGCATTTTAATATCTTAAAACAGCCTTACCCAAACTGGTGCCCTCCAGCTCTTTTGGACTATAGCTCCCAACAGGCTGGGGCCAACTGTAGCTGCAGTCGAAAACACAGGGTTGGGGAAAGCTCTCTTGACTCAATCTGCAGCCTAGCTTGGTGAAAATTGATGAATTGTTGCTTCTAAAAAGCAGGACGGCACTTAAAGTCAGACCTAAGCATTACTGTATTCAGCATGTGATTTTCCCCCCATACAAAGAAAGAGTCCAAGATGACCCACTAGTGATGCATTGAAAAGGCTTCTCTTTTCTTAGCCTGCTACCAGCTTGATGGTTCTGTTGCCATTTCAAGGTACCCTATTATGGTGCCATTAAAGTGGCTTTCAGGTGATATTCAGTGGACTCGAGAACAGGTTAGATATGTAGTGCTTTTGGAGCCTTAGGACAGTGCTTTCATCTTGATGATCATAAAAGGGGAAAGGAAGCTTGAAAGATGGCTTATTTTGTAATAGGAGAAGCACATGTCTCTGTCTCGCCCGCCCATCTGAACTTTAATGTTCCTTGCTAGTGTTTAAGGCCCCTAATCCTGCACTATGTCTTTTAAGTTGAAGGATCTGAATCCCTAGCCCTGCCTTTGCATCCTAATTACTGTTTGCTGTAGCTTTTGGGGGCTTTTTAATGAAGATTAGGGGTATCGTTGGATGTATGCAAAGCAGCAGCTGACGAGCAAACACAGCAAATCAGCTGGAGCCTGTCATCTTAACAGAGCATTTCTGACGTGGGCGCTGCAGGGCTGTTAGTGAAAAGGCCAATTCATTTGTCTCCCTTTGAAATAAAAACAAGATCCCTCACGTTTCAATCAAGAGCTGGGCCGGGATGTGTCTGGAAGGCTTTTCTTGGCGCCTAGAATGGCTGTTGCTTCCATAGGTCTTGACACGGCAATGCATGCAAGTTGCGTCCTTGATAACAGTGGAGTGAAATTGGGAGAGCTGGAGGGGGGGGGGGAATGCTACTTGAACAGATGGATCCAGGCTTATATGGTGCTGTGCGTTGGAAACGGGAACAGATTAATGCCACGAGGGGAGACCAAAGGAATGGCAAAAGAGGAACAGAGGCATTTGAACTCATTCATGAATCATTTCCAACTGGTAGCTTTGCCTCTGGGCACAATAAATAATACCCAAGCAGAATATTTATTAAACACATTTTTTGGTTTTAATAGAGAATTAGAATTTGGAGTCGATAAGCTTTTCAGATACCCAAGCCAGATCTAGCTTCATTTTTTACATCTGCCACTCAACTTGCTTTGCTTATTTGTTTGGTTAACATTAAAAAGTTTTCAGGCCAGGAGTTCCTCTTCTAAGTTTCTTAAAGCTTAAGAGTTGCACATATTTTATTTTATTTTACTTTATTGTGTGTGTGTGTGGGGGGGTGCTATCTGGAGGGAGAGAAGTTTTTGCTTCTGTAGATGTTGACAAAGTGTTTCTTGAAAACCACAGCCTTAATAACAGTGGATAACAAAATCATGAAGGATAAGGCTGCCAGTGGCTAGTAGCCATGGTGACTGTGCTCTGCCTCAATGGTCAGAGACAGTACCTTCTGAAAACCAGTTACTGGGAACCTGCTGTTGTGATTGGGTGCTGCTTGCAAGTTTTCCACAGGTCTGCCACTATGAGAACAGGATACTGGATTGAATGGACCATTGGCTTGATCCACATCATTTGCCATGATTCTGTGTGAGACAGGTCTCTATCCAAAATTAGCATTAGAGATTAGCAACATGGGATATTTATGGGATTTGAACCAGGGCCAGATAACATGTTTGCATTTATTGCTAATAAAAGTGTAGGAGAGGCAGAGGGAGTTCAAGCATGAATAATTCTTCTGATAGATAGACACTATCTCCTGAGAAAATTTTTCAGAGAGCTATTCACAAGCTAGAGGTCAAGAGGCAGTCTATATAGCAGCTTCAGAGGTCTTAATGTTGATTTGTTGATGTCTTTTCTTCACAGTACAAAAACACCAACTAACCATTTCCAATGCACCAGAAGTTCTCATTCTTTTTCAGTGCAAATCTCCCTGTGCTTAGGACAGGGATGGGGGAGAAATTTGATTCAGTTCACATTTAAAGTTGAATCTACCTAATTCACCCTTTTGGGAACAATAGGTTAGTCGAAACACAGCCATCCTTCAAAATGCACACTTCTCCAAATTTTGCAGTGCAGTTCTTCAGCCAAGCAATGTGTACGGAAATGTTCATGCTAGTGTAGAGTGGATTTTTTTTTAAAAAAAAGAAAATAGCATGCAAAGATGAATTATATCAGGGGAACATGCTTTGCAAAAATGTCTCTAGGGGGATGAATTTGCATTTATGGAGGAAATTTCATGAGAACTTTTTTTAAAAAGTCAAAAGTGATACAGAAATGTGGAGAACTAAAGATAAGGTTGAGAAAATGAGAAACCTGAAATTGACAGATTCGGCCGTTCCTACCTACCTAAGGGACCTCAAAGCATAGGGGATCTTTCTGGTTATATGTACTGCATCATGTCCATTCAGCAGTTTGTCCTTTCAGCCAGGAACAAAGATAGATTTGGTAAGGTGAACTTTCTGCTCCCTTTTAGGCCTTACTTTCACTTTGGGAGGTTTCTGACCAAGATTGATGAAGGCTCGCAAGAAGCTAATACCCTTAACATGCAATTTCTTTGTTCCTAGGCATTTTTTCATACAAATAAAAAAGAGAGAGGGGAGAATTCTCCACATTACCAGCAAACCCATTTTTTATTTTTATTTTTGCTGGCTTTTATTGCAGGTTGCCAATTTGGCCTGTTCAATTTCCAATAACGAAGAAGGTGTAAAATTAGTCCGCATGGCAGCAACCCAGATTGATAGTCTGTGTCCACAGGTAAGCCATATTTGTGCATGAAAAATATGTCTGTGCTTGTATATACTTGGAAGCCTTCTGCAGTATTAAAGAAGAAGAAGAAGAAGAGTTTGGATTTGATATCCCGCCTTTCACTCCCCTTCAGGAGTCTCAAAGCGGCTAACATTCTCCTTTCCCTTCCTCCCCCACAACAAACACTCTGTGAGGTGAGTGGGGCTGAGAGACTTCACAGAAGTGTGACTGGCCCAAGGTCACCCAGCAGCTGCATGTGGAGGAGCGGAGACACGAACCCGGTTTCCCAGATTACGAGACTACCGCTCTTAACCACTACACCACACCAAAGAGCATAAGGTGCTTGACATAGAAAAACACCCGGTACGAAGATTAGAGTCTTGTGCCTTCCATTATATTGTTGATTGCCTTGCCCAAATAGCGAAAAATGCATTTGTATACTGAGCCTCGCTTAATGAACGAAGCGATCAAAGCACACAGCTGGGCTTTTAATGTAGTCTTTAATCAAATTGTTCTTTTTTTTCCTCGAGAAGGGTCTCTCTCTCTCTCTCTCTCTCTCTCTCTCTCTCTCTCTCTTTCTCTTTCTCTCTTCTCTTTGTCATTGCTCACAAGAACCAATTTTGACTCATAGGTGATAAACGCGGCCCTGACATTGGCTGCCAGGCCCCAGAGCAAAGTGGCCCAGGACAACATGGACGTCTTCAAAGACCAGTGGGAGAAGCAAGTGCGGGTTCTCACCGAGGCCGTCGATGATATCACTTCTGTGGATGATTTCCTCTCTGTCTCAGGTAACACCATCCAAACAACATCCATTAAATGAACAGGTGGAATTGTTCCAGGATGAGTCTTCATAAGCCAAGCCAAGCTTTATCAAAGCTTGAATCACTTCCCTTAGGGCATATCTAAGTGATTTTTCAATACAATGAAACTATGAAAAACCTAAAAAGGAACAATTGCATATATAAGAACAACACCACACACACACACACACACAGAGAGAGAGAGAGAGAGAGAGAGAGAGAGAGAGAGATTTGAAACAGCAGCATGTGTATAAAATCAATTCAAATCCAATACAGATACCAACATGGATATAAATCTCAACTTATAGGCTTGCTTAAAAAGGATTATATTCAACAGGGCAATAGAGACAGCACCTTCTTGATATATAATGGGAGGCGGTTCCAAAGGGCAGGTGCTACCATCTAAGTATGTGAATCAGCCCATCAAGAACGAGGCCATATTTTATAATGGCGATGCAAAGCATGAGCCATTAAAATGAAAATTGGCTTTCATAAGTATATAATATAAGAAGAGCCCTGCTGGAATCCAGCCAAAGGCCCATCTGGTCTCATAGTGGCCGACAAGATGCCCTAATGGGAAGTGCACAAGCAGGATCTGAGTGCGAAATCACTCTTCCATCCTGTGGTTTCTAGTGACTGGTATTCAGAAGCAAGCTGCCTCTGACAGTGGAGGTAAAGCATAGCCATTGCAGCTAGTCCAAATGGATCCATTGATGGATCCCACACATGTCCAACCTAGTGCTTTTTATATGAATTATTATTATTATTATTATTATTATTATTATTATTATTATTATTATTATTATGTTTCATATGTTTTACACTCCACTTGATTGTCAAAAGCATCAAAGCGGTTTACAAAAAGATAAAACAAGAGGCAGAAAATGCACAACAATACTTTAAAATTTGTAAAAGCTAAAATACCAAAACAGATTAAGAGCACCTCAACTTTCTAAGCATCTGGGTAGGCTTATCTGAACAGGAATAGTTTTTAGCAAGTGCCAAAAAGAGTACAGCGAAAGTGCCTGCTTGATCTCAATAGGCAAGGAGTTCCAAAGTGTAGCCACCGCCACACTAAACAATCAAGTTCTTACAGATGTGTTGTGGGTATTGTGCCAATTGCGCCAGCCGAAGTGGTCAAGTGGGCACATGTGGAGTAAGGCAATTTTGTAGATGAACTGATCCCAACTTGTTATGGACTTGATAAACTAATAGTAACACCTTGAACCTGGCCTGGTAGCAAATCAGCAACCCGTGCAGATCTCTGAATACAGGAGTTAGTTCTCATCCTCCCTGACCACTGGTCCTGTTAGCCAGGGATGATGGGAGTTGTAGTCCCAAAACATCTGGAGGGCCGAGTTTGGGGGTGCCTGAGTTAGATGCTGACAAAGCCTCACTCCTGGCAGTAGTCATGCCACAGCATTCTGCAGTAACAGCAGCTTCCAGATCCAGAATGAGGGAAGCCCCACGAAGAGCGCATTACGGTAATCCAGCCTTGAACTGCAACACATAATATTATGCGGGATAAGTACTTGTACCTACGGGACCTCCTCTCCTGGTATGCCCCGCGGAGGACCTTAAGATCCATAAATAGCAACACTCAAGAGGTCCCGGGTCCTAAGGAAGTCAGATTAGCCTCAACAAGAGCCAGGGCCTTTTCAACACCGGCTCCAGCCTGGTGGAACGTTCTGTCTCATGAGACCAGGGCTCTGTGGGATCTAATTTCTTTCTGTAGGGCCTGTAAGACAGAGTTGTTCCGCCTGGCCTTTGGCTTGGAATCAGCCTGATCCCCTCCTCCTCTTTCCTTTTCCTTCTGTGATGGAACTCCTATTTGAGGACTTCCCTGGCTTTTTTCTGGCCCACGTAGGACCAGTCTGGATAGCTGGCCTTGGTGAAGATTTGACGTTTTCTCCCCCCAGTTTTTGATCTGGGCTTCCACTGAAATGAGGCTGCATTTTAAGTTGTATTTTAATCCTGTTTTTAAGTTGTATTTTAATCAATTGTTTTTATACCTGACGTTAGCCACTCTGAGCCCGGTCTTGGCCAGGGAGGGCAGGGTATAAAGAAAATTTATTATTATTATTTAAAATTTATTATTATTATTACTCTTTTTGCCATCCCTAATCTTTATTCAGACCAAGAGAGAGGGAGCCTGCCAATGTTGCAATGAGCTTCAGCAGCCACATGTTCAATCTTCCCTTAAACATTTCTAATTTCCCCCCATAACTCTTTGGCTGTGCATTGCTATGGAAAGCACAAGAATCACATTGAAAACTAGCAGAACGGTTTGCAGAGGAAGTTGCCCAGCAACTAACGCTGTAAGACAAATGGTAAATTCTGTGCACAAATGACAACTGTGGACCAAGCAGGCATTTTGGAATTGCTTCAGTTCTTGGCACACACCTCCCAAAATCAGCAAGGTCAGGGACAGAGAATCACCTTCTCTGGGACCATCTGTTCTCCTTGAACCTTGTTTTTTACTCCAGTGGTTCCAAGCATATAGCTGCCATTTGGCAGTCTCAAGCACTCTTTGCTGATAGGAACTATGCCAGTTACTGCATGATCTAGCCAGTTCACCTCCTATGGAATTTTGGGTGCACTCTGCTAAAAAGAAAATGAGAAACTTCTAAGCTTCCCAGTGGTTTATAATGGAAGGGTACCATCTGCAAATAGTCAGGCACCTCAACTTCTGTGCCCTGTTTGGTTTCTTGCCTCTCTGTCCTTGTGGTTACCTAAGTCAGAGGCTGTGGGGGCTGGAGGAGGTTCCATCAGCTGTTCAGCAAGGTTTGGTTTATAGAGGAAAGAGCTTTGTGGTTATGCAAAATGAACAATTGCCACTTCTTCCTCTGGGAGATGTACTGCAAGAAGATCAAAAGAAAGGAGGAAATGTCTTAGCAGGTTTTGTTCCTTGAAGTAAAAAGTAGTCCATGTACTTTGCAACTGTGTGCTTGCAATCTCCAGGATGTAGATGCATTTTGTCAATTGAGGTTTCAAATAGCTGTAAGACAGGGCTTGCAGCTTAGCTGTGCATCTACTTCATTTTGCATTCTTCCACTAGAATTACTAGGTTATTTTTTTTTGTTTTTTTTTTTTTGCCTTTTTCACAATTAGGCCAGATGCAGAGAAAGGATGGTGGAGAGCTCCCCACCCCCAGTTAGTTTTTTTCATGTCTTTTTTTTTACAAAGTCTATGGGGGGGGGGAAACTTGAGTGGAGTTAAAAAATGTGTGTGTGTGTGTGTGTGTGTGTGTGTGTGTGTGCGCGCGCGCGCACATACACATACATACCTTTGTTTCAGTGGGAAATAACTTTGTGTCAGCATCTTTATTTATTTTTATTAAATTTATATACCGCCCTTTATCTGCAGATCTCAGGTCCTTAAAGATACAAGATAAAAACACCAAATGCATAATAAAAACAGGAACAAGAACAAAGCAATAACCCCCGCCTCCCCGCGCCCCCTCCCGCAAACACATTTAAAAGAATATAGGGTGGTAGTCCATCCACAACTGGAATCTAGCCGTTGACAGCTATTTATTTATTTATTTTTATATACCACCCTATACCCAGAGGTCTCAGAGTGGTTCACCGAAAATATCACAATATATAAAATCAAAATAAGAACAATAACCCAATAGCACCCCCCAAAATAGAGCCACATTTTAAAAGGGTGTAGGATGTCAATCAGGTCAACCAAAGGCCTGATTAAAAAGGAACGTTTTTCCCTGGCACCTAAAGGTGTACAATGAAGGCGCCAGGCGAACTTCCCTAGGGAGAGCATTCCACAGATGGGGAGCCACTGCAGAGAAGCCCCTGTTCTCGTGTTGCCAGCCTCCGGACCTCTCAAGAAGGAGGCACACGAAGGAGGGCCTCAGAAGATGATCTCAGGGTTTGGGTAGGTTCCTATGGAAAGAGGCGGTCCTTGAGGTATTGCGGTCCTGAACAGTTTAAAGCTTTATAGGTCAAAACCAGCACTATCTACTGGGGTTATGCGGAACTCATATGTTGTCCTAGGTAAATAAATCTTAAGAGTGGGATAAAATGTGTCAAGTAAATAAGGCATGCTGTTGGCCAGCCTGCTTAGTTTCAGCTCTCAGCCGAAATTACTCCTACATGCATGACACTACCTTGACTCTCATTGATCAGCCTGTCAATGAAAAAGGCACAAAATGAATGAATGAATGAATGAATGAATGAATGAATGAATGAATGAATGAAACCTACCGTCTCCCTCCACTCTGTTGAATCTTCCTTTCCTCTATTGTCTTGGCTACTGCTAACATTTATATTGTATGCTCTTTGGGGGCAGGGATCTGGCAACATTATTATTGTTGCTGTTGTTAATATTCTTATTTCTGTCCTACAAGTTTGCCATTCTTTGCCAACAATGGAGAGGGAAAAACACCCTGAAATTTTATGAAAGCTCAAATATCCAGTTGAGTATTCAAACTGAACAAGCTTATGCAAAATAAGTAAATTGAAATGCATAATTTCCCCTGAGAACAGGATTTGGTTTTCTTTAAGGAGGATTTGCAGGGGTTTTGTTTTTCTTCTTCTTCTCCCATTCATCTCTCCTGGTATGAACAGTGCTGATTATAATAATGAAGTCTAGGCCAGTGCTTAGGGAGGGAGTAATGGTGACCAGCACTGCTAGTGTGATTTCCTTTACACTAGCTATGAACCAGTGGACTGAGGCATCTGCCTTGTGGAGAGATCCAAATTTGTCTCATATGACAGAAATCTGTGATATGCCGTTCTTTTATTTTAATTTTGGCTCTGCTAGCCCAACTCCAAGCTTCTTAGTGAAATATTGAGCTTTAGGCTACCTGGACTTTAACCTTGTTCATCCAAGGATTCTCTGGGTGGCACTGGGCCCGTCTCAGTCATCTTATTCCATCCCCACCCTAGATGTTTCCGTAAATTAGGATTTTGTTTGTGATCCATCTCGCAGCCTTGCTGCACAGACAGATCATACCGTTCTTTGAAAGGAGCCACACAACAAACATTCTGTCTTGTGTGTCTCTGTGTGTGCAG
Organism: Podarcis bocagei; assembly: GCF_964188305.1. Taxonomy (NCBI): domain Eukaryota; kingdom Metazoa; phylum Chordata; class Lepidosauria; order Squamata; family Lacertidae; genus Podarcis; species Podarcis bocagei. The sequence continues at coordinate 73,256,344 of NC_138134.1, read as the reverse complement.
AAAACCACATTCTGGAGGACGTCAACAAATGTGTGATTGCACTGCAAGAGGGAGATGTTGACACGCTGGACAGGACCGCGGGGGCAATCCGAGGCCGTGCAGCTAGGGTCATCCATATCATTAACGCCGAGATGGAAAACTACGAAGCTGGGGTTTACACAGAGAAGGTGCTAGAAGCGACAAAGCTGCTTTCCGAAACAGGTGAGTGCAGACAGCAAATGGCTCTTTTCTTTTTCTTTCCATTTAAGGTCAATCAACAATTGGTTCTGTGACCTGTGGCAAAGCTTGCATAGTGGTGCTTCCGACCCAGTCACCGCCAGCCACTACATGTTGAAGCATGTTTGATAGGTCTGAACCATGGGCAATCAGGCCTGGTGCCAGTGTTCAACCAAGTTGGGCACTCGCCATGACCCCAGGGGCTCAGAAAGGCCCATTACCAGCCAAACCTGGCTGTGCCAAGTTTCCTCACCAGGCCCCAGATGGCCATTTGGGCTATAGGTAGCTGCTGCTGCTGCTTTTGAAGGGGAGCCAAGCTCAGCACCCATTGCCTTAATTTACCCAGAATGCAATGCCTTAGGCGCCTTTAGATTTATGAAATTTATAAAACCGTAGAGCTTATAAGCCAGGACAGTACATTTTGGGTAAATTCAGCTGGTGAGCAGTCACCGTTGATGGAAGTCCATCTTAGCTCGTATTAAAAAGCTTTACCCCCTGCCTACTCACCTTGAAGATGTTTCTCTGGGGACCCTGTATGGAGGACAGTGAGTGGTATTGCTGTCATTGCTGTGGCGGCAGCAGCAGAAAAAAATAATTGTGTGAGGTAGGATTGTGTATTGTGGGGCTGGGCCCCATCAGCATCAATAAGTCCCCAGAAGTCTGGTACTGATCCTGTGTGCTATGTTCTCCATGGGTTTGGTATTTTATGGAAACGGTTTGGGAAAGGTTAATGCCACCCTTAACTGATTTACTGATGAAGCCGTACCTTTCTTCCTTGAATGCAGCCTTAAAGCACTCTCTTTATGTGCAATTCATGTTTCTTTTAGAGCAGCATGTGTGAAATCATGAAATCAATATTTAGTGGATTCTTAGTTGAGTTGTGAGTTGCTGCTCTCAGGAAACTACAGTTTCTTTCACCTCATACATTCAGAGCATATGTCCCCACTGGCGGAGGAAGGGGTGGGGTGCCATCATGTCTGTCCCCCCCCCCCGTGTTGGGCGCCACCCCCTGCAGGCAGTGCGCCACGCCTCCAGGGCGTGCGCCACACCCCTGCGGGCAGCACGGCACACCCCCAGGACATGTGCCACACCCCTGTGGGATGGCGTGTCACGCCCCACCTGATCTCTGCCACTGTATGTCCCCCCAACCCCCCCCCCCCGGAACTGTAGTTTATCTCCCACAGAGCAACAGTAGCAAGTATCCTTAACAAACTATGGCTCTCCTGATTCTCTGAGGGAAGCTGTGTGTTTTATAAATATAGTTGAAAACCCCTGCTGCAAGAGATCCTGATTGCACCTCTTTAATTGACTGGTGCAACTATGGGGAGCAGAGAACTATCCAACATAGTGCCTTCCCGGGGTTCTGGAAAACAACTCACAGCACCCCTGACCAGTGCCAGAGTTACTTATAAGCTAAACAAGCCATAGTTTAGGGCCCCACAATCTTGGGGGCCCCCCAAAAAAATAAAGGAAAAAAACCTGGGTGTACATTTCCAAAATATAAGATAAAAACAAATAAAATAAAACCTACAGATAGTAACAGTGTTTTGTGTTGTGTAGGCTCCTATGATGTAAGTAATTGGCCCCGCCTGCTAGCCTGCTCCCTAAAATATCACTGGTTTGCTCATTTCTATATATAGGGTGCCTACATTCTGTATGGACTAGTTGTAACAATTACTTTGATAAAATACATACTTCGTTATGTGCAAATGGCTTTAGATACCTATTAGGTCCTTGACCATATTACCATATAACATATATTGAACACAAAAAACAGTGACAATTTGTTGTTGACAAAGGACAGCTGGACGTATAAAGGGCCCCATTACCTTCAGTAGCTTAGGGCCTCATCAAAACTAAATCTGGCCCTGCTCCTGACCATTGACCATGCTGGCTGGTATTGATGGGAGTTGAAGTCCAATAGCATCAGGAGGGCTTCATATTGTCCAGCTGTATCAATATCTCTCTCATTCGTGTCAGGGGAAGGAGGCAGTCCCATAAACACACAGAGATGTGAGCATGGAATCTCCTTTTCCATTGCAGGGAGCAAGGAATCTTGCTTTTGCAGAAGATCTGCATATGCACCAGGATGTTCATAAAGCTGTGGATTAGGGCCTTTTAATTGCCTGTTAATAGCCAGTTAGCCCAGACAATGAAACCACCTAGAGATGTGGACTGGTTTAAATAAATAAATAAATAAATAAATAAATAAATAAATAAATAAATAAATAAATTTTGAAAAAACCACACAAACTGATGAAATGTGCAGCAGGTGTGGGTCTAAAATTCTCCAATGCAAATCCATTTGGGGATCACCAGCTAAGTATTCTCTCCATTTCCATTAGACCCTTCATTAATAAAAGGTGAGTGTTTGCTTAAAAAAATAAAAAACAATTTTGTATTCTGGCATGCTCAGTGTTCAGTAAAAAAAAAAAAAGACATCTATAATTGCTAAAATTTCAGGTCCAGCATTATGCAAAATTTTGCCTATTTGCTTTTCATAAAACTAATTCACAATGATAAAAATACAATAAACCAAATCTGCAGCAGACACATTAAATGGTTCCATGGCATATTTAATGTGCTCTTTAATAAAGCGTGAATTATAATAAAGTACTAACAGCCCTGTAGTAAATGCATATTTGGCCAAGCCCCCCTTTCAGGGTTTTTATGCAAAAAGAAAAAGGAAAAAGTTTAAAAGATCTAATTGCTGTGCAGTGCTGACATAGAGTGCCTAATTGCAGATGCCTGGTTTTTCCCCAAAAAAGTGCACGCTGTATTACATTGTTCATTTGCAAGACGACACAAGAGGGCTCTTTCCAGTATAGTCTGAGAAGTTCTTTTCATACAATTGCATCAAGATCCCTTTGGCATGATAATTTTCCCTGCGTGCGGAAGCGGGTGTGCACAGAATGAATCCTGATGGAGCCACATACATGGTTGTTATCAGTGATGTTCTCGTTGTTTTGCAGTGTAGATGGGACGAGGGAAGAAGCCAAAGGAGTGGAAGCTTCCTAGAACTTTGGCCAAATCTGCATACTCTAGATTCTGGGAATGATTTTAGCAGTTCTCCTGTTTAAACTGGAATTTGGGAGCAGGGGAACGCAAAGCAGAGGAACCATAAAGAGGGGAATTATCTCATTCCCAGTACAGAGGAGAGCAAGTAGCACAGTGATAGAGAATCCACATTAAATGTAGAAGGTCCCAAAGTCAATCCCTTGCATCTCCATGTAGGACAGGGCATTCTAAAATGCTGGAGACCTGCTGCCAGTCAGTGTAGCCAATACTGAGCTTGATGGAGCAATGGTTTGACCCAATGGAAGGCAGATTCCTAGGCTCCACACTAAATCAGTTGAAGTGAGTCTAAGTATATATTTATATTTGTATCTATATCTATATCGTCTATATCTATATCATCTGAATCCATACCTATATCTATTTCAACACCTCCTGTTTTGAGAAGTTTTAAACATTTGACTTTTGATAATGTTTTTATATTTTGTTGGGAGCTGCCCAGAGTGGCTGGGGAAACCCATCCAGATGGGTGGAGTATAAATAAAATTATTATTATTATTATTATTATTATTATTATTATTATTATTATTATTATTATTATTATTATTTTCCCCTGCTCTCCCTTCTCTCTTTGCAACACTACAGCTGTGTCTGAGCCTTTCACAATTTGTAACCTCTCTATTTGTTCCATAACTACTTTCTTCTCTGGCCTAGCTCTCATGAACAGCATATTAGGAGGCAAAAATGGTTATGGGTGCACTCTGTTAGGTGTGAGCTCCTATGCTGGATTTCACTGTTAATTGTCTTCCTGTGGAGGAGCACTCAACTGTGTGAATCCCCACTTGCAACCTGAAGTGGTACAGTGGAAGCAAATTCACTTCCTCATCCGCTGTCCGTGAGGATGATCCCAGGTCTCTCTCACTGCACCACTGTCTCACAAGTAACCACTCCTTATTCAAAATAAAAAAAAATTCCTTCCAGTAGCACCTTAAAGACCAACTAAGTTAGTTCTTGGTATGAGCTTTCGTGTGCATGCACACTTCTTCAGATACACTGAAACAGAAGTTGCCAGATCCTTCTATATAGTGAGAAGGTGGGGAGGGGTATTACTCAGAAGGGTGGTGGGAATGGGAGATTGGCAGATAGCTGAGATGAGCCTGTTGACGACTCTTAATGACTGCAATAGGTCTTACAGGAAAAGGCAAGGGGTGAGAAGGTGAAAAATGGTTTAGTCATGTATAATATGACTACCTTCCCTTTCATGCACATGAAAGCTCATACCAAGAACTAACTTAGTTGGTCTTTAAGGTGCTACTGGAAGGAATTTTTTTATTTTGATTATGGCAGACCAACACTCCTTATTCACTCTGTGTGTTTCCTTTCCTTTATTTGTCAGCCTCCCCTCACTGATCTCTGTACTCCATTCCTGAGCATTATGAGTAATTGACTATTCATTTGCTACAGTCTTCCATTATGGGACTCCTAAGAAGAGCTTGCTAATTCAGGCCAATGTCCCATCATGTCCCACATCCTTTTCTCACAGTGGCCAACCAGGTCCCTGAGGAGAACCTGTGGGCAAGATTCGATCACAAGAGTACTCTCCCCTCCTGTAGTTTCCAGTAACTGGTATTCAGAAGCATTGCTGCCTCCAACCATAGAGGCAGAGCTTAGCCATTGTGGCTAGTAGCCAGCGATAGCCTTCACAGCAGAGTACATGGGGTTCCCAGGCAGTGCCCCATCCAGGCATTGACCGGATCCCAGAGCTGCTTAGTTTCAGCAAGGTTAGTACATCTGCCTTCAAACCACATCCTTGAGACCACACCAGTGAAGGACCCTGAGAAGTAAGAGGGTCATTCAGCATGGCTGATTGGAAGGCTGGCTGCAAGGGGCTGGAAAACCAGGCAAGTATATTACTCTACCTAATGGTAGGGCCAGCTATCTTCTCCACCCCAGCGGCTCCTTGGCAAGCAAGCTATCCCTGTCAACTTCCCGGCTTTAATATGTAGTAAGACATGTCTGTAGTTAAATAACTCTGGTATAACTCTAGTTTTCTATGAAGGAAATTTGCCATGAATCAAATCACATTTCCGTAATTTGTGCATTCTTATCGCTAATATTCACTTTGCCATATATATATTCATGGTAAACCAATGACTCTGATGCTGGGAGAATGCAAATGGGTATGTAAATAAGTAAGTAAGTTGTTGCTGTTGCACAAGGCCAGATTCTGCCCTAGATGCTTAAACATCCTATTGTATTCGACCCGCATGTGGGTGAGACCATTTTGTACTCCATTTGCTTCCCCACTTTTTCTTTAATTGAACATTTATTCATTTTCAAATGAGGAGCTTTGGAAGATCTAGAGGGGAACTAATTTGAATGATAATAGAAAAGGGGAAACTGGGCACAGCCCTCTCTCATAATTATTATTTACACTTTCACAGATCTCTTCAAGGAAAGCATCTGGAGGTTGAGCTGAAAAAATCCACACAGCCTTGCAAAGTGCTATTTCCCCCCAGCTGTTTTTCTGGGGTTAGGCTAGGGTGTATTTTCTTCTCCTTCTCATTTGTGGAGGCATCCATGCTAAGGATATATATGGAGGAAAATAAATTCCTACCGCAGGGCAGGATAGCCTGAGTTCAAAGAACTCCAGATTTAACTAAAACCCTGAAATGAGAGCTGGGCTACATGCTACATTGATCACATCAAAAGCCGCCACAAGTAAGCAGGCTGTCATTTCACAAGAGGAGATTGACAGCCAGTAAACTGGGGCCGATAGTCCCCTTTCCCTGCCCAGTGTTTATCTCGGCTTATCCCAGGTCTCCTTTAGCAACTAATTTTCCCTGCTCCTACCCTCCACCCTACCCCATCTAGGGACACTTAGCAGCTAAAGGAGAGATGATATCACTGAAGATAACAGAATGGGCAAGAAGCCAAACAGTCTGTGATCCCTGCTATTCTGGTATTGTCAGAATTTCCAGTAGCCTGAGTCTGGCTTACTCACCACCGTCATTTTATTATTTGTACCCCGCCCATCAGACTGGGTTGCCCCAGCCACTCTGGGGGGCTTCCAACATATACAGAAAGAACTCCTGAACTGCCTCTCCTGATTCGAATGGAACAGAGAACCAGACCTAGGTGTCATCAGCATGCAGATGACACCTCACGCCAAACCCTGATGACCTCTCCCCACAATTTCATATAGTTATTGAAGAGCATAGGGAACAAGAATGATCCTACAGAACACCACACATCAGTTCCCACAGTTTTGAGCAGAAGTCTCCCATTGCTACCCTCTGGAAGCAACCTTGGAGGTAGAAGCAGAACCAGGGCATGGCAATGCCTCCCATTCTAACCCTCAGTGCCACTCAAGGAGAATACCATGGTCAGTGATGTTGAATGCCACAGAGATGTCAAGGAGACTGAACAGAGCTGCAGTCCCTTCATCCCTCTTCTAACAAAAGTCATCAACCAGGGCATCTAAGGATCTGAAACTGGATTGAAATAGCACCAGGAGAGTTCTTATCTGAATTCACAAAGATTGATTTTCCTAATCAAGAGGGACATATCAAGGAAAAGCCAGGGGTACTCAAGACGTTCCAAGCAAGTGGAGAAACGGGAATCATGGCTGACATGCTCAAGATTGCACCAGCAGGGTAGGGCCACAGGAATATGCTCTCGGCAGCAGCGGTGATGTCAGTTACCAGGAGGAGCAAAGTTGGGGCTTCACAGAAACACTAGTAGTAGCAATGGATTGATTCTCTTAGAGCATCTGCCCCCCCCCCCAGCCTCTCCACTGCCTTGTTCTTCTCCCACCTTGTAAATGACAATGACTTTGCAGCTGAGAGGCTATTGCTGCAGCTCCTGCTTACCAGGAGAGCCATTCCTGACCGTATCAGCCAAAATTTCAAAAAAGATTAAATTTTATATATCACCATTTGTCAAAAGGCCACAGGGCAGTTAAAGTAGCATAACTACATAACATGAGATCAACTCAATGCAAACAAACAATACGGTTATATAAAGCATAATATTTCCTTCTGAATAATAAGGGAGGGGGGAGCCAAAAGAGTGTTTCTCTTCTTGCCTCTCTGCTTGCTTGAAATGTCTGAAGCACCTCTGGGGTTCCCTTTATGGGGCAGGGGGAGTGCCATGCTATAGCTCCTCCCCTCAAGGCCTCACCCCCTTTGATGAAGAGAGAGAAAGGGTTGTGTGACTGCTAGGCAGAAAAGGGGTTGCATAGGAATGGAACTGTAAGATGAAAAGGATGCAAATGTGTAACTGAATACTATTTAGGAGGCTTTTTTGTTTTTAAGATTAGGAAAACATCACTAGATTGGGGAGATGTGTAGTCGGAGGAAGAAAGCAGAGGTAAATAGAATCAAGACAGTTAAAACATGCCTCTTGAAAAGTGCATTTTCTTTTCATCTTCAAAATTTGTGGGTTCCCTCCCTCCCCATAATGTGTTTATATCCTTTCTGTGTTTAGTGGAATATTTGGGATTTCTCCCTCTCCAATCCCTGCCCAATAACATAATGGAAGCCACCGCGTGCATTCTTGGACTGTCTATAGCCTCAGCTGATCCCATCCCTGTTCCCCGGTGTCTCTGGCATTGACATTAGTGACTGTTCACACGCTGCAGATAAAACTTCCTTAAAGTGCTCTTGTCTCATTACAGTCCCCCTTTAAAAAAAATGCACGACACTTGATTACCTCTTTATGCCAGCCATGAAACCGCAAAGATGCATAAACTCAAATATTTGTGCATTTCAGTGAGACTAAATTGCATCCTCTTAATGAGACAGAATAGAACTCTTAAGATATTCTGACATCTCTTGAATTTCCCCTCCTGTAATTATACACAATGCCAGTTTTCTTTTAACCCCAGTTTAAATTATTTGAATTGCAGGCTACATGTTAGGTGGACCTGGCTTTGTACTCTTAAATTTCCATTTATTCAGATGTATGCCACTCATATTAATAGTGAATGGTTCTGCCTGTCAATTTTTGTCATGGTCTGCTGAGCAATAAAGCAGCTAATTTGCTACTGTGTTCCCCCTTCCCCAAAAGTCAGCCACTTCTATTTAACATACAGCAACGTGTAGCATCACTGTTATAATTTCTATAGCTGTAAAACAGAGTTGATCTATCTTTGGACTTTACAAATCCTAAATGTGCTTTTCTAGCCAACATTCAGAGAGGCTCGTGAAACTAAGGCCCAATGTCTTTATGCTACTGCTGTAGCAGAAGAGGAAGGGAAAGCTGGGGAAAATTAGCCTCATAAGAGATAGCAATGAAGGTTGGGGTGAACCAGGCAACGTCTTCAACTTCCTGTATAACTCAGCTGAGAGGGAAAGCGCAAGGAATGATTCAAACCCCTTAAACTTTCCTTTCTTGTTGGGGCTGCCTCTGGGATGGAGTCTTAAGGCTTCTGATCCAGTTGAGTCGGGCTACAAATATGATCAGGCTAATGGATAGCTGGGCTCCAAGATCTCAACTGATTGGATGTGGCACAATCAAAAGGGATGGAAAGGTCGTCAAAAAATCATCTGCGCAAATCGTCAATGCCCACCCCATCAGTTTTGCAACACATTGAACATACGCTAACAAGCAAGTGGAACATTTTTTGAGATGCAGCTGCAAAAAAAAAAAAAAAAAAGGCTAGTGGTGTTCTAGGCTTCATCAACAGAAGTCTAGTGTCCAGGTCAAGGGAAGTAGTAGTCCCATTCTATTCTGCCTTGGTCAGACCACACCTGGAATACCGTGTCCATTTCGGGCCCCACAATTTAAGAAGGATGTTGACAAGCTGGAATGTGTGCAGAGGAGGGCAACCAAGATGATCAAGGGTCTGGAAACCAAGCCTGATGAGGAACAGTTGAGGGAAGTGAAGAGAAGCTGCAGCAGAGAGATCACACAGGGCTCTGCAAGCTCTTGCGAGAGATCTCTGTAACACTCGTGCTCCCGCTTCTCCCCGCTTCTCCAGTATTGGCAGTGGCAGTAGACAGGCAAATTAGTGGGATCTGCCACCTTAGGATCCCAGCAGGATCCCACTGCCAGAGGCAAGTGTCTCAGTTGGCCTAGTGCTAAGGCTGTCTCTGCTTATCTCCCCCCCCCCATATGTGATTTATTAATTTGATGAATTCCAACCTAAAAAATCACCCAGCCTAGCAACTTCCTACGTCATTTAATGCCTCATTGTGGAAGACCATTGTGTTAGTGAATGTAGTTATTCAATAGGCCCCTAGTGCAATCCAAAGACACACGTAGCTGAGAGACTTAATTCTGTGCAAGGTGGAATGACAATGGCAAAATCCCCATTCAAAATGGCGTTGATTATCTTAAGAGAGGGATAAATCAGCATGCGTTCTGAAAGGTTAAATCATGCTTCTCTTAACAGCCAGAATTGTTGTATTGAAAGTATGCTTTGCAAAGGAAGAAGAAAAAAATAACAGTACAGTGCTATACAAAGTGGGAATGTGTGGGCATAATTGAATATGTTTCAAAAGATTTTCCACGTAGTCTGTCACAAGTTTATTTTTGGAAAACCTCTGATGAAAGGTAAAATATATAAATACAAAAACACCTTTGATGGATTAAGTCCTGGTTAAAGAGATAGGGAACCAAATATAAATCAAGCAGGAGAGGATTTATCCTGCAAGAGCCTAGAGATTGGTAATACAGCTAGCATTGTGTGCTGCAATTAATTAACAGGCACAGAGCAAAGAAGACGAATTCATCAAAAGACAATACATCCTGGGATACAATTGACAGAAATGGCTTTTAGAATGGCTGCAATACAAGGTCAAAGAGCAGTTACTAGCCTGCCCTGTTTTAATAGCAGTGCTTTGTATCTGCTTTGTCTCATATGCCAACTTCAGCCATATCCAGATAATCACCAGTTGGCCAATGTATTATTATTATTATTATTATTATTATTATTATTATTATTATTATTAATTTTTTATTGGTTTTACATATATGCACATTACATAACATCATATCCTCTTATTTTATCTCTTTGGCTCAACTGAGCCTAACGGCTTCCCTCCCTCCCGTCTAATGGTTTACAAAATTAAACTTTGCATCTTTACATTTCGCTTCGTTTCCTATCCTTGTTATATCATTACCTAAAATATTATATTACTGAACCCGAATAGGTAGCAATTTCACCTTACAAATCTTCAGATAACCCTGCTAATGATGTTAATTGCTTACAGTTGTCTTTCAAATATAATATAAATTTGTTCCAGTCCTTTTGGAATGCTTGGTCTCGCTGGTTCTGGATTCTTCCCGTCAGTTTCGCCAGTTCTGCAAAGTCCAACAGCTTCATCTGCCACTCTTCTTTTGTTGGTAACCCCTGTTGTTTCCATCTTTGGGCTACCAAAATTCCTGCCGCAGTTGTTGCGTATAAGAACAATTTTTTATCTAGTCTCGGTATCTCTCTACCCACTACCCCCAGTAAAAAAGCTGCTGGGTTTTTTTTAACAAAAGTGTTTTTAAACATTTTCTTTAGCTCATTATATACCATTTCCCAGAAAGCTTTCCTCAGCATGGGTCCTTCGTTTCTTTGTTAACGGCATTTGGTATGACATTTAACTCATCATTATCTATAATCTTTGTAGCATATGGCATTGCAGAAGTTAATCAAAGCGTGTCAAAGATTTTGTATGGGAACAGTGTTCTTTTAAATATAATATGTATATATCCCATTCTTTGTTAAACTTTTGGTTTGTCTGGTTCCTAATTTTTCCTGTCAATTGTACATGGTCAAATAATTTCACCTTGCCATTTCATTTTAGTTGGTATTTTATCTCCCTTCCACCATTTGGCCATCAGCATTCTCGCGGCAGTTGGCCAATGTAGTCCATGCAGCGCTAACCTCAAGACCAGTTGCTGCAGTGCACTTTATTTGGTCCTGCCTTTGAGCCTGGTCCAAAAGTGCCAGCTGTTTCAGGATGCAGGGGCTAGACCAGGGGTCTGCAACCTTTAAGACAAAAAGAGCCACTTGGACCCGTTTCCGAAGAAAAAAAAACTGGGAGCCGCAAAACTCGTCATTATAAAAATAACTTTTTTGTCACTTTTTTATTATTTCTTTGTTTGACCCCTCAGAATTACTCCTCATAGAAATAAATGTTAAATTAACAAGTTACCTTTTTTGTGTGTGTGCTCTTCACTCTCCTTCAAAACAGTGACCAGCGTACATGCCCCCTTTCAATGCAGTGACCAGCGTACATGCCCCTTACAATGTAGCGGGCGGGCGGGCGGGAAGGTGACGTCGGGACGGTGCGTGACTAACGCACGCACTGCCCCCATGCGACGTCACAGCCAGTACAGCGCCTGCCACAGTGGGGAGTGTCAGGGCGCACAATGCGCCTCCTCCCCTCGCTAGTATCCGCCCCGGAGCCGCGGCAAAGGTGTAAAAGAGCCACATGCGGCTCCGGAGCCGCGGGTTGCAGACCCCTGGGCTAGACTGCTGATGGAGCAGACAGAAAACAGCATATGACAGCATTGTCTTCACTGGCCGCCCATGCAGCATACCTTAAGGGCAGCCTGACTCCTTGTATCCCAGATTAAGCAGCATGAGTTGCCTCGTGTTTCCGAGTTCAGTTAGAAGTTGAGCATTTTTTGTCTCTGGCCCCACCCTGTGGAACCCTCTTCCAGCAGAAATTCAGTAGACATTCTCACTTTTGACTTTTAGGCATCTCTTGAAGACCCTTTTACTGTGGCAGGCCTTTTCCACTGCTTATTTTTGATTAGCCATTCAAGTTTATCTGCATTTTTTTGGACTATATAATAGGATTTTAAGATTGCTGTCATGCTGCAGTTGGCTTATCACTATGTAAAGAAACGCTGCATGCATTTACAACTTAAATTATAATATTTATTTATTTATAGAGATTTATCTATCAGAGTATTTAGAAAGCTCCAGTTCATATCATATCTCTATCTATCATCTATCTATCTATCTATCTATCTATCTATCTATCTATCTATCTATCTATCTATCTATCTATTGTATAATAAAATAATTAAAACACCATAAAATCATAAAATACAAATGACACACATCAAATCAAATTAATTCTCTAAAACAACAAAGATATTTTCAGCAGGTGATGTATCAGAATTTGTAGGTGCCTGTCTGATTTCAGTAGAAACAGTGTCCCATATTACTGGTGCCACCATGCTAAAAGCTTTGGTGCATTATTTTATTTATAAGAATGTGTATAAATAATATAGTTAAAAATGAACGGTTGTTCAGCTCAAAATAAAGCACATAAAACAGAGACGGGGGAGGGGGAGATATAATGAGGGAGAGGAAAAGGGCACAGGAAAGTTAGATCTCTCAGGCTCATTCCTGCAGGATCAGGCCAGATGTACATTTTGCAGAGTCAGGATTAAGAGTGAAGAGCCAGTGACAAAGTGTGAGCAGGAAAAAGACTTGCTGTTAAGGCTTATGCTCCAATGTAAGAGCCGTCAGGTCTGACAAGCTGTATCTAGTGCAAGACGAAAACTTGGTCTGTGGCCAAAGTGCTTGCTCTGTCAGCCAGTGAGTCAAGGAAGAAGCATGGATACTGGCACAATACATGAACCACATCAGATCTGGAGGTGGGGACTGTCTTACAAGGTGTTTCTGTTGACAAATCACTCCGTTTCTGCCCTTGTCGCTATACAGTGCTACCTTGGTTCTCAGACAACTCGGAACCCAAACACTGCAAACTCAGAAGTGTTTCGGTTTGCGAACTCTTTTCGGAAGCCGAACATGCTCCATTTTGAGTGTTACGCTTCCGATTTGAGTGCCACACTTCTGTTTTGAGTGTTACGCTTCCGATTTGAGTGTCACACTTCTGTTTTGAGTATCACACTGAGGTCTGTCTGTTTTTGCTATTTATTTTGCATTTTTGTCTTTGCGACTCTCGTTTTTTGTTTTTGTGACTGTGTAGAAGAACCCAGTTCAGCTACTGATTGATTGATTGTGTGACTGCAGTACATTGTTTATTGCTTTCATTTTATGGATCAGTGGTCTTGTTAGATAGTAAAATTCATGTTAAATGGCTGTATTAGGGATTTTTAAAAAAATCCATTTTGCATGTCTTTCTATGGGAAAGTGAACCTTGGTTTTGGAATGCTTTGGTTTTGGAACGGACTTCCAGAATGGATTAAGTTTGAGAACCAAGGTACCTCTGTACAGTATAACTCAGGGATGGGGAACGTCAGACATCTGGGTCAAATGTGGCCCTCCGGGCTTCTCCATTCAGCCTTGGCACTCTCCCCATACCATACCTCCTCCCTAGCTACACATCTCCCTAGGCCACACCCATTTCTGGCTCTGCTTTGCATCCTCTTGGAGTGCTTCTGCCTGGCTGGAATGTGTCCTTGAACTTTGATAATGCTTCTCATTGGCCATAATGGAGGAAAACATATGCACGTGTTTGCAACTGGCAACAAAAATAATATTCAGGTTTGTTGCTCTGCCCCCATCTATCTCTGGCCCTACCGACCATGGAGGGTTATCCAGAATGGAATGTGGCCTTTGTGGAACCTCAAAATTATTATTATTGTTGTTGTTGTTGTTGTTGTTGTTGTTGTTGTTGTTGCCCCACTCATCTGGCTTGGTTTCCCTATCCCTGGTGCTACATTTTTACACCGTTTTGAAAACTCATGCAAATTATTATCAAAATGGGGAGCACCTTTTACATGGCATAATTGTTTTTTGTGAAGTGCACCCTCTTCCCTGTTTCAGATCAGCCCTAATACGGTTGATAATTCCATAGCTAATAAAATATAAACTGGTAACAAAAATTTGCTCTGAGATCCCTTATGAGCTTCATTGTGGATCAGGGATTTGAACCTGGACCTTGCAGTGTGAGGCTTAGCAGGAGTTTCCAGCATGGTTTGGCTTTAGGATGCTTTCAGGACTTATTTTGAAGTGAGATTTGATATTTGCAAAGATTGCTTTTTGAAATAATCCTGTGGGAACATGTCCTTGGAGGAAATATGAACTTGTAGGCTTGTATGTAAGTTTTCTGGTGATATTCCCATGAGCTGGAGAGTGGAGGAGTAAGGATAATAAGTGGAGTGGATGGGGAAGAGATTCTGAACAAGGAGAGGTGCAACAATTGAGGCTATTTATTCTGGGAAAAGGCGAATAAGAAGAAAACCCAGGAGAGGCACACAGGGGCACAACATGTGCGAACATTTGCATATGCCTTTGTTATTGTTCAGATTCTCCCTGAAAACTCTGAAGGTCTAAACTGACTCTTCAAAACAAGGAGCAAACAAGGAATTTGTCTCCAGATGCTTCAGCACTAAGTTTGAAAAGTGCACTGAAAGTTGATGACATTCACAACGCATCTCTCAATCACTGCCTTTTAAGTGTGTGTGTAATTTATATACTGCACACACACACAAAATCTTTTTACAGAAACATGCAAACACAGAGAAACAATTTGCCGTGCAGATTGGTGATACTCCATTTTGAAGGCCAAGCTAGGAATGTAAAGTTCTTGGATGCCACACAGAAGTATATCAGTTTGCCTGTCTCCTACTACTACTACTACTACTAATAATAATAATAATAAATTTTATTTATATCCCGCCCTCCCCAGCCGAAGCCGGGCTCAGGGCGGCTAACAACAATCAAAATAGTCCAACATTCTAAAACATTCATTATAAAATTAATTAAATCAAATTAAAATCAAATTAATGGCAACCATCAAGCAAAATTTTGTGCAGATTGCCAGAGGAGGGGGTCAGGCTGCGCCCTGACAAAAGGCCTGGTGGAACAGCTCTGTCTTGCAGGCACTGCGGAAGGATGTCAGGTCCTGCAGGGCCCTAGTCTCTTGTGACAGAGCGTTCCACCAGATTGGAGCCGCGGCCGAGAAAGTCCTGGCTCTAGTTGAGGCCAACCTAACCTCTCTGTGGCCTGGGATCTTTAGGGTGTTTTTATTTGCAGACCGTAAATTTCTCTGTGGGACATACCAGGAGAGGCGGTCCCGTAGGTACGAGGGTCCTAGGCCGTATAGGGCTTTAAAGGTTAAAACCAGCACCTTAAACCTGATCCTGTACTCCACCGGGAGCCAGTGCAGCTGGTATAGTACCGGATGGATATGATCTCGCAGCGAAGACCCCATAAGGAGTCTCGCCGCGGCATTCTGCACCCGCTGGAGTTTCTGGGTCAGTCTCACGGGCAGCCCCACGTAGAGCGAGTTACAATAATCCAGTCTGGAGGTGACCGTCGCGTGGATCACAGTGGCTAGGTCAGGGCGAGAGAGATAAGGAGCCAACTGCTTAGCTTGGCGGAGATGAAAAAATGCCGCCTTTGTTATAGCTGTAATCTGCACCTCCATAGAGAGGGAGGTATCGAAGATTACACCCAAACTCTTAACGGACGATGCTGGCACTAATTGCACCCCCACAAGAGATGGGAGTTGCCCCCTCAATCCCATATCGCTCCGTCCCAGCCAGAGGACCTCTGTCTTCGAAGGATTTAACTTCAACCGGCTCCCACGTAACCATCCAGCCACAGCTTCCAGACATCTGGTCAGTGTATCTGGGGCCGAGTCAGGATGGCCATCCATTAACAGGTAGAGTTGGGTGTCATCAGCATACTGATGGCAACCCAGCCCAAAACTCCGGACAAGCTGGGCGAGGGGGCGCATAAAGATGTTAAAAAGCATCGGGGAGAGAATCGCACCCTGAGGCACTCCACACACCAAGGAGTGGCGCGATGACAATTCCCCCCCAAGCGCCACCCTCTGTCCCCGACCGGAGAGAAACGAGCGCAGCCATTGAAGGACTGTGCCCTGGATCCCCACGTCGGCAGGCGGTGGTCCAGAAGTTCGTGATCGACCATGTCGAAGGCTGCTGACAGGTCTAGAAGAATCAGCAGCCCCGACCCGCCTCGATCCAGCTGCCTGCGGAGATCATCTGTTAGGGCGACCAGAGCCGTCTCGGTCCCATGACCAGCGCGGAAGCCGGACTGGAATGGATCGAGAGCAGATGTTTCATCCAGAAACCTACCAAGCTGTTCAGCAACTGCTCTCTCAATCACCTTAACCAGGAATGGAAGATTCGAAACCGGGCGGTAATTGGATAGATCTAAAGGATCTAATGATGTTTTCTTTAAGAGCGGATGCACCACTGCCTCCTTCAGTTCTCCTGGGAATATCCCAGTGCCAAGGGACAAATTGATATCGCCCAGGGGGGCCCGCACCTCGTCTGGACACGCTCTAATCAGCCAGGACGGGCACGGGTCAAGAGGACAAGTGGTGGGCTTTCCAGCTTGGAGGAGTCTGTCCACATCGGCTGGGGATATCTGGTCAAAGTGGTCCAATACTGGACCCGAGGACAGTCGAGGGGCCTCCAGTTCCTTTATTGTATCCAAATTGGCAGGGAGGCCATGGCGGAGCAACAGGACCTTCTCCGCAAAAAAGCTCGCAAATGCCTCGCAGCTGTGTGTCAAATTGTTATTTAAATTTGGCTGTCCTTCAAGGGACGTTAAAGACCTAATTATACTAAACAATTGCGCCGGGCGAGAGCTAGCGGAGGCAATGGAGGCTGAGAAGTAGGACTTCTTAGCGGCCTTCACTGCCATCTCGTAGGTTTTCATAAAAACCCTATAAGATGTTCTTGAAGCTCCGTCACGGGCACCCCGCCATACTCGCTCTAGCCGTCTGAGGTCCCGCTTCATTTTCCGAAGCTCCTCGGTAAACCAGGGAG
This sequence comes from Podarcis bocagei, assembly GCF_964188305.1. Lineage (NCBI taxonomy): Eukaryota > Metazoa > Chordata > Lepidosauria > Squamata > Lacertidae > Podarcis > Podarcis bocagei. The sequence continues at coordinate 73,239,391 of NC_138134.1, read as the reverse complement.
CCCGGTTTCTGCGGGGTCGCAGAGGGCGCCTAGGTGCGATCTCATCGATGGCTGCTAGGAGCTGGATATTCCAGCCCTCAACAAGCTCAGTCAATGAGTCGCCAGGGGGAGCAAGGTCCCGCAAGGCCTGACGGAATCTATCAGGGTCCATCAGCCTTTGCGGGCGAGCCCAAATTGGCTCGCCACCTAAGCAGGGTGGGGGTGGGAAATCAATCCTGGCTTTCAGTGCGTAGTGATCAGACCATGGCACCTTCATCGAGGGAGACATGATCACATCTATACCGGCGCCAAAGATCAAATCCAGCGTGTGGCCTGCTTGATGTGTGGGGCCCAAAACAAACTGGGAGAGCCCTAGTGTCGCCATGGAAGACACCAGGTCCAGAGCCTGTGAGGAGGGAATGGCATCAGCATGGATGTTGAAGTCCCCTAGTACCAATAGGTTGGGGAACTCCAAGGCCCAGCCGGCCACCGCCTCCAACAGGCCTGACAGGGTGGCTGCTGGTGGGCTAGGTGGACGGTACACCAGCCAGACAGCCAAGCTCACCTCGGAGCCCCACACTAGGCCAACACATTCAATGCTGGGGATCGATGGTGATGGTAGAGCCCTGAAAGAACAGTCTTCTCAGATTAATAATGCCACCCCTCCCCCCCCCCCCGGCCCACAGTCCGCGACTGGTGGAGGACGGAGAAACCCGGGGGCGCCATCTCTCGTAAGGTAACTGTTGCCCCTTCGCGCACCCAGGTCTCCGTCACACAAGCCAGGTCGACCCCCTGAGAGGTGAAGAAGTCTCACAGGGTGGCGGTTTTTTTGCCTATAGACCTGGCATTGCACAACACCAGTGACGGAGGTGAGTAATCCTTGCTCACCCTACCTTCGTCCCTCGGGATGGGGCGCAGATTGGAAGGGGTACGAGCATATCCATATCTCGATCCCCTTCGCCTATGACATCTGCCCCCACCGCCATACCTCCCTCGCCCCACTACGGTAGCAATCCCAAGCCTCAAACCAACCTCCATTTACAAAATAGAAAACAAATCAAATCAAAACAATTGTACCAACAAAACAAATCCCCACCCCACTCAATATCCAACCCCAAACCAAAATAAAACGGAACAAAATAAAAATACATCAATAGAAACCACCGTTCACGGTGGTACAACAAAGTAAAAAGTAAAAACCCCTATAAAACATTTTAAAATATATAAAAACATCTAAGGCATTTCCACAGGAGTTCAAGCAGATGGTTCAGAATGTACCTGGTTTAGAGTATGACAGGACTTGTATACAGTCCAACGAAATCTGGAGAGCACTAGGTTATCCATCCCAGTTCTAGGCATTCTTAATCTAAACCCTGCATATTGTCAAACTAGTCAAAAGTGCACTCTCGATTCTTCCTTTGCATCCCCGACTTGAATTCAAGTTAGGGATCTTTTCCCTTTGCAACCACGATGCAAAGGACAAAATGTTCCTTTGCAGCCATGGCTTGAATTCAATCTGAACTGCAAAGGAAGGATTCAGTGTGCATTTAAGAATGTTCTCCTAACCCTTTCCTTTGAGGCTGGCTCACTTGATGTCAGGTGATTGACAGATGAGCAGCCCCAACCTCATTGCTGCTATACCCATCCCCCCATCACAGCCCCAGCGTGCCTCCCTCTAGTGGCTGCTAACTATCCTGGATGAATTTCTATAATCCTCTTTCAAAGCCATCTAGGATAATGAACAGCACCATGTCCTACAGCAGTAAATTCTGCAATTCACAGTTAATTGCAGTTAATTATGCCTTGTGCGCAGAAGTGTTTTATTTTCTTTATCCTGAATCAATTGACGGTGAATGTTTCTAGGTGATCCTCAGTTAATTGACAAGAAAGGCAGAAAAATGAAACATAAACATAGTATCTGGTCCAACGTACCTGTTGGAGGATTACAGAAACCACTGGAATTTCTGGCAAAGCACTGTTGCCCAAATCTAACCAGGACGTATCTACCAAATCACTAACGTGAAAACTGCTGAAATAGCTAACTCTCTCTTATGGGACTGTATTTATAGTGAAATTTGTTGAATCCCAGAAGGACTTGTATATCAATTTCCAATTGGCAACCTTTGGAATATTTGTGATATATATGTGGATGTTGAATACATACTAGATTAATTGCCAGTGCCAAATCGTGTAATACTGTTATGGCACTACTGTTAAAAGCATGCTTTCTTTTAATTATGCCCATAACAATCAGGCTCAAAATGTTGGAAATTAGCCACACAAAGCCTTTTATATCAGATTTAAATGTAATAAAACTTGCATGAAATATTTAAAATCCTCTGGCATGGAATTTACCGTCCTCATAGAACGAGACTTTGCCAAACACTCCAAGCTAAATAAAATGTTGTGTTTAATTCTTCATTTTTCCCATTATAATTCAGAAACGAAGTCATCTCCCCCCAAAAAAGAACTCTGTGGTCTTGATAACCAGTTGGGTCATTTTCAGTTTCAAATAATTACATTTCCATGTGGGCAGTGTTGTGTTGCCAGAGATGAATTTTTTCCTCTTTGGAAAGTGCCAGTTTGAGCAGAAAAAAATTCATTCTGAATTGATACAAATAGCTCTGAAATCTGTTGTTGCTTGTGTGCTAGTTTCCCTTCAACATGATTTGTATTGTCTTGGATTTGGGTTTTTCCATTTACCTTTGGGTGTTTCTTTTGATCATATCTATATTATTGCCATTAATAATTATATTTATCAATTGCCTCATGCTGTAACAAGCCTCTGGATGATGTACAATGACATAAAAAGCAAAAGCTAACAATTTAAGAACACAGCAAAATACAAACTGTTCAGAATAAAACTAACCAACAGCAACAAATGGTTTGCCACCTTGGCTGCCTTTGCAGAAAGGACAAGTAGAATGATTAATTCAATCATCACAGTCATATAAAATCCATGGTTGAATCCGACTAAGGCCTGCTACAGTCCATAGAAAATTGCAATGGGTCTCCTTTGAGTAGAGCTTAAGACAAATGCAACTCTAAAAACTCCACTGTGAAGGCTCAAACTCACCCAGCTGGTGAAACAGACTAAAATTAGACAGTATTAAAATATCATTAAAGTGTTCTAAGAGGTGTTAAAAAGCCTGGCAGAAAAAGGAGGTTTTTCTTTTGGCACCCAAAAAACACTGTGGTAGGCGAGCCTCTTTTTAGGGTCCTCATTCCACTGGCTGGTAGTTAAGAGGGGGCGTGAGATAAATAGCAATATGATGGAGCACTTTCCTCGGGGTTGTAGCCCATAATAGTCCTATGCAGAGTGGACCCATTGCAAGGACTGACCGTTGCTGACTGTTGCTTGGTTTCAATGAGGCTTCTCTGCGCTTAGTTGGCTACAACCCCATATCTTTTATGGACACTTTTAATTTGTGGTGTAAAAAGGTCCAAATTATGTATATTGTCTGTTTTATACATTGTGTGTTTAAATGTCAGTTAGATCAATTTATGCATATATATATATATATAGAGAGAGAGAGAGAGGTGCCAAACAGAATAAATTGGCCACTTCACTGTGATCACCTGTGAGCTCCCGTTGTTCGGTCCCAGCTCCTGCCCACCTAGCTGTTCAAAAGCAAATCAAGTGCAAGTAGATAAATACAAAATGGGTGTAAATCCCACCTTCTCTGGTGGGAAGGTAAACGGCATTTCCGTGCACTGCTCTGGTTCGCCAGAAGAGGCTTAGTCATGCTGGCCACATGACCCGGAAGTGTCTGCGGACAGACGCCGGCTCCCTCGGCCTATAGAGTGAGATGAGTGTGCCAGAGACGTCCACGACTGGACCTAATGGTCAGGGGTACCTTTACCTTTTAAGGCTTGTAGGGTAGTGGCACCAGTGACTCAAGTCTCGGTCATTTTCCTATTTGTTTATTTTTCTTTAAATGAATTGGTAGAACACTCAGTCGCAAAGCACCCTTCTATATTATCATAAAATATACAATTTGTTCTGTGTTTTATGGCTTTAATGATTTCATTGTACACGACCGTTGCATGTTGATGAAACTGCCATTTGTAAATACTCAAATAAAGAAATGAAGGAGGGGAATATATTCAGATTAAACCCTTTTTGGAGGGGGCGGGCGGGTGTTTCAAATGCTGGTTTTCATGCCGTGCATTGTTTCAAGTTGTTGCACTGCATAGAACGTAGAAGCATTTAAAGTGCACATTTTCCCATGCATATTTCCAGGGTGCCAGCAGAGCTCTCATGCTGCATCAAGTAAATAATCCCTTTAAGATATTCAGTGCTTTAGTCTCTTATTGCTGTGCCTTGGGCTGCAATTTCCTTGGTCTTCTGCATATGGCCGAACTAGAAGGCCATAAAGCACATGGGGCCATAAAACATGTGGAACTTGCCCCTCCCCAACCAGTTTCTGCTCTGCTCTGCTCTTTGATTTCCGTGAATCTTCAGTGCTTGGATCAAAGCTGATGTTAGAGCAAAAATGCCTGTTGTGGCTGGTTGCTGTGTCTGGAGAACAGAACGTTAATGGGGCCACGAGGGAAGAGAAATGATACGTGGTCCACAGTTACTATACATATTAAAATAAAACAAAAATGGAAGTGGGTATTACCCAGAATGTGAACTTACAAGATAGTTAGTTGCCTTGCTGTTTAGTGGTTGTACACCAGTCTGATACATGCATTGAAAAACAAAGTAGGGTAAGTCTAGAATGGCCCCACCCCATACTGAGAAAGGCAGTCCTCCACTTTTGGGGGTGTAAAAAATGTGGGTGGGTAAGTTCAGGACCATAAGGTTGAAAACAGCACAACTCTCGCATTAACCTGGAACTCCGGTTACATGTATTCCTTGATGTGCTTTCTGCAAATCTCTTGCCAAAGTTTTGTGCCAGTGTGAAATGAATTGGACAACGTTGGGTGTTGGGGTGACCCTTTGATCCCTGGTTTTGAGGGTGTATTGCCCAGTTTGTGGAGTGCTGCAAAATGTGGGGTTTCCGCTGCAAAACTTTTGCCACAGTTTTGTGCCAGCTTGGATGGAACCAGACAATGTTGGGTTTTGGGGTCATATCCATGACCCCCATTTTGAGTGTAAATCGCTCCATTTGCAGGGTGCTACAAAATGTGGGGTTTTGCTACAAAACAGTTGCAAAACTTTGGCACTAGTTTCAAGGAGATCAGACGTTGGGTGTTAACTACGAACCCCGGGTTGAATGTTCAATTACTCTGTTTGTGGGGTGCTACAAAATGCGGGGGTTTTGCTACAAAATGATTACAAAACTTTGGCACCAGTTTCAAGGGGATTCCAGATACTGTATTGGGGTTTGTAGTTAATAAAGCTTATAGGCCCTATGGATTTAGGCTGTCGAGCAAAAGCATGCCATTTAAACTAGGCAGCTGCTGTCCACCCCTTCTGCCCCATTAGCCAGTTTGGCCTCATCTCTCATCCCTCCATCTCTGTGTCACAGTGTGTAATGGGTATGAGTTACTCGTGCGTAAACTGGTGCCTTTCTCGGTTAATCTGCCTTGTTAAAACTTTGTGACTGCGCAGCCCCTTCTCATGGTGGCTGCCTCAGTCACTGGCAGAATCCGTCAGTGGGCGTTTCTTGAACCTCTTCCAACATAAAAGTTGTTTGACACCCAGTCTCCTCCTCCTCTCACTGCGCGGGAGTCTTCTGCGCAGGGAAGGCGTGGGTAGCGGAGGACCTGGGCTCTCCTCACTGATGTCCAGTGAAGAGTCCCTGAGCCCTCTCTCCACTTCCCCCGTCTGCCTCCCTTTATCCCCAGTGTTGCGCTGATTGGCTTCCCCCTCTCCTGAGCTGTTTCTCCCCCTGTTGCTGGGTCCTTCGCCCGCATCATCTGGGAGCCTCCCCTTCGCCTCTCGCTCCGATGTCAGTTCCCTGACACAGTGCAGGCCCCGTTCCCCCATGCTGCACCCAGCAAGCATTCCCCATTCTTCCTCCACCGCTTTAGTGCAGCAATTTAAAACCAACAAGAAAATTGGGAGGCATCTAAGGAAACAGGTGTGAATGCATAAGGAGCTTACAGATGAGCTGAGATTTAAGAAGACCATGTATAAGAGATGGAAGAAAGGGGAAATCACAAAGGGGGAGTAGACACAAGCAGTCAACATTTTAAGGGGTTGGACTATATCAACATGGTCTGTGTGTGTGGTTTGGGAGTTGCACGGTCAAGGGAAAAACAATGCTCTCCAAGGTTGTAAAGACTGCGGAGAGAATAATTTGGTGCACTCTTCCCTCCTTGGATCAAATCTATGCTTCCAGCTGTCATAAGAAAGCTGCAGAGATATAGTGCAGGATAGTGCACACCCCGGAAATGATCTCTTTCAGCTTCAGCCTTCTGGAAGAAGGTAGAGGGTTATAAAGACTAGGATTAGCTGCCTGAGAAACAGTTTCTATCCAAATGCGATTTTGGTTTTAAATGCAGTGTAAGGAGTCTCTATGGGAGTATATTGTATTTTAAAAATGGGCTATCAGAGTTTTTAGGGGGCTAACCAGGTTGGAATAGCTGGGATAGCAGGCATGTTGGTTTTGAATGTCTTATGTAGTGGTTTTTTTTTCCAAGTTAGTTGTTCTGTATGGGACAATGACAATAAAGATTATCATATCATATTGTATCGTATCATATCGTATCGTAGATGACCCTTGGGGTTTCTTCCACCTCTACATTTCCTTGATTCTGTTAAAACTGTGCCAGCTGCAGGTAAGTACAGGAATTTGTAAAAGTGTGCCAGCCTCTCCCCGCCTCTCTTTTAGGTAGCCCCTTTCCAAAATGGCAGGTGTCGACACGCTGAGCACACAGACTAAGAAGGCAGCGCTGGGAAAGATGTGCCCACTGAGGCATTATAAAGTATGTCAGCAGAGAGAGGAAGGCTGGCAAAATTAATTTCATTTTGGATAGATTAAGTCCTGTAGCAGGCTTTACTCCAGTGAGTCATGTTCGGAGCATAACATTTAATGTAAGAGCTGCTCCTGCCAAACTGTGCACAAAGCAAGTGTCTCGAATCATGCAAAGAGCTCAGTAATGTGAAAGGAGGGGGTTCAAAGTTGCTGCCACTTCGTTCTTCCAAACATAAAGGAACAGTACCCTGCCTCCAAACAACGGTATTGTCTTTTAAAGAATGCAAAGTGTGCTTTGGGGGTATTTTTTCACTCCAAAAAACAATAACTGAATGCACATTATCGTCACTTCTAAATATGTTAGCACCATAACCTGATCATTAAGATAATGCAACTTTTGAAAAGCATTTATTAAAGAGCATATCAAGGGAGGTGGAAGAGGTTCATTATGTAGGCCTCTCAGCTGCCAGCTTGGCCTGTAAAGTCTTTATACCAGCATCATTCTCATCATGGTTTTCAGGATTTTTAAAATCCCCTTTTATTGCATCCTGCACAACTTAAGTTTCCAGGGGGGAGGGGAAGTGGGCAAAAGAAGTTGGACAAATTAAGAAAGAGGAGAATGTAGAAGGAACCTGGGTGCATCTCGGAAAAAGAAGGGCCATGGTTTAGTGGTAGAGCATCTGCTTTGCATGCAGAAAGATTCAGGTTCAATCCCCAATGGAATCTCCAGACAGAGTTGGGAGAGAACCTGCCAGGAGCCCCAGAGAGTCTCTGCGCAGTCAGTGTAGACAACACTGGCCTGCATTGATTCCCCCACACAGAATATACTAATGCTGGACATCAGCCCTGTGTGCAAACAAGTTCCTGTCCTTACGATCCCCATTTTCACAGGATTGTTCATTGCTATTAGCATTTCTGTGCAAGTCAGCAGAGAAGTCTTCTAAGATTTGTGTGTGTGTGTTTTTTCCAGCTATGAAAAAGCCAGAGCAAGGGTATATATTGCTGAAATAAATATTGAATGTGACCATTATGCATATATTCATAAACTATGTATGCACGCCCCAACCATTAATATTGGGAACTGCTCACGGATAACCATTAGCATCTTTCATGCTCTACACACTGCTGGAAATAAGAAACTGGTGGGTCTTCCATGTACTTCTCGTGCATCAGGGTTCATCGTTGTAAGGAACAACCGTCGTCCTTGTTCATGGCGAGCTACGCTGTGGTTTGTTAGTTAAAATGACAGTGGGCAGAAGGTTTCTTGGCTCATTTTTTCACAAATTAAGACTTCTGTGTTCTGTAAGTTCAAATTGTCATTTTACAGACATGATATGGAGTAGCCAAGATGACTATTGTTCAGTTCAATAAAAACAGCCTCTGGCCTGCCTACCTGCAGTTTTCGCTTGGCATGGTTTGTGCCGGTGTACAGTAAATTGTTTTTCTTTGTTTACATGGCATGGACATTGACAAACAGAAAACTAGCAGAGGTAGCAATATTACTATTACTATTATCCACCACCACATTATGTACATTTTAATTTAACTTATTTAATTTTAGATAATAAAATTATGAACTACTGGCTGTACTGATCCAATCTAAACTAAAACAGCCACCCCCACAACAGCCCCGTGAGGTAGTTTAGTCTGAGAGGCAGTAACTGACCCAAGGTCACCCAGGGAACTTCAGGACCGAGCGGAGATTTGAACCTTGGCCTCCCAGGTCCTAGTCTGACACTCTAACCACTACACTTCACTGTCTCCCTGAGTCAAGCCCTTCTACTTACTTGGCATGTCTATGTCATTTTAAGGTTCTCAAAACACTTTGCATACATTATGTCAACACCCGTGACAATACTCTTGACAGGGATATCGGGATTAGCACCCCCATATTACAGATTGGAGTAGTGAGGCTGAGAGAACAGTCTCACTTGACATAGGAGTTGTAGCTGTTTGGGACCAATTTTTTTTTTCTGACTTGAAGCCACACCATCATAAGTTTGCAAGTTCTTTGTCACGTAGACTCTGTGTTGATAGGACAAGAGGTTGTTTCATTTCCCTCAGAGAACCGCACACCTCTCCCCTGTTGGTGTGAAACTCTTCGGCAAAGTTCCCTGTTTCCTGATTTCTGCAGCAGCCGCTAATTCCGGGCCTGCTGGAAAGTATTGAAGCCCAAGGGCAAGGAAGGGAGGGAGTGCGGAATACATGAAAGGCAGCCTGTGTTCTCACAGCTTTTCTTTTGGTTTAATCTAGTTATGCCACGTTTTGCCGAACAAGTTGAAGTCGCCATTGAAGCCCTGAGTGCGAACGTCCCACAGCCGTTTGAAGAGAACGAGTTCATAGACGCCTCCCGCTTGGTTTATGATGGAGTTCGCGACATAAGGAAAGCTGTTCTGATGATAAGGGTATGTAAAGCGCCGGGGGAAATGAAGTGGCTTGGACCTAGAGGGGACATATCATGGCAGGCGGAAGGGATATGAGAACAATTTGGCATTCGCATGGTACTGTCATCTGCGAGGTTCGTTGGGCGCCAGAATAAACGTGGAGCAGAGACGGCAGATTAAGTTTGTGTGTGAAATCTCTCTCACTAAAGAAAGAAAGAAAAAGGTTTAATTCGTTTGATTCTTGCATTTGTGTTTCTTCTTCCATCACAGCTGTGTTTTGTCTTACAACAACCCTGTGAGGAAGATCGAGATGAGAGGGAATATCTTAAACCTTGACGAGATGCTCTCTTTTGTGGACTATTTGGCTCATCCAGACTTCCCTTTGCACTGTGCTTTCCAGACCTAGGTCTTTACTTTAAAGCTCCATGTCCAAGCATTGGGGTATTTTTTTGTCCCAGAGCTTTCCCTGGGAAAGCCCGTGTTTTATCACTGAATCGGAGCAAACAGTAATCCATGGTAAACCTAATTGCCATTTGCTCTGATTCAACGGTGAATGGCAGGTTTTCCCGGGGAAAATGACAGGACAAAAACAATAAGGCTTAGACATACAGCTTTAAAGTCCAGGCCTGTGCTGAGTTATGGGAGCTGGCAATGAAAGATTCTTCCTGGGTGAATGTAGCTGTAGTTGACAGCTTTCTGGGTTCTTTCTAACCATATTGTCTTACAAATGATACTCACGGCCATGCAATTGTATTTTACCAGATTTGCTCAAACGCATCAGGCCCATTCTAAATGTTGGTCGTGATTGCGACCCTCTTATTTACTCGTGGACAAAATTATACCAGAAAAGTAGATAAGAGGAGAGAGATTTAAGGGAGGTCTGGAAATGGTGAATCTACAATTTAGCCATGATCAGATTTATTATTTATTTGCTTGCTTGCTTGTTCATTTATATCCTGCCTTTCCCCCTGACTGGGACTCAAGGTGGCTTACACAAATTAAAACAACACAAATAAAATGCAAAAAGCTAAAAGCATATCATAGAATCAGAGGAGAGCCAGTCTAGTCTAAATACTGATCAGCATTTGAAAGCCAAACATGTGCAACACCCCCCCTTTTATGCACACACCCTTCTTTGGCGTAGAAATTGCACATTTCAGTATCTGGTTTTACTATAGTTCAATTGTGTAATGAAGATTAGAACCAATTGTGTCTGTTTGATGTACGTATGCAGCTCAGGGTATGAGATAGGTGTTCTTAATATCGAAATGAATAAATAAATTAACTTGCTGCTCCACTGAACCTCCACAGGGATGGTTTTCAGCGCCTATTCAAGTAAGGAAACTTGTCATTTCAACGTTGACTAACCAGTTGATTTGATTTAATCAGGCATTCCTTTCCCCTCTCCTTAATAAACGATAAACAGCGTAATAAGTGAGGGAAGGGTTTTGCATGTGGCTTTCTAATGTTGGCCTTACCAGCTTGATAAAAATCCTGAACGCTCCTTCAAAGCCAAAGCAAGTTGTGTCATCTTAGAGCAGTAGTGGGGAACTGGGCCCAGTGGGTGGGATCCTTATCCCTGCAGGTCACATTTGAAGGTGGGTAGGGTTGCTGTCAATCCCCTGATGTCACAATGTCAGGAGCCCCATTTTCACCCTTCCGGTGCTTTGAGACCTCGACTATGAGCTCAGAGCAGGGGGAGACAACCTGCTGCTCTCCAGACGTTGTCAGACTTAACAACTCCCATCATTCCTGACCACTGGCCAGGCTGCCCGGGGCTTATGGGAGTTACTGTCCAACAACCTCTGGATGGCCCCATGTTGACTATCCCTCACAGGTAATATGGTTGTGTGTGCCTCTTATACTTCTAAATCCCATGGTTCAATGTTTCAGAGTTGGGGCATACACAATTTGAAGTCACTAAACTGGCGCTCAGATCTAATATGAAGATATAGAGACATAAAGGTAAAGGGACCCCTGACCATTAGGTCCAGTCGTGGCCGACTGGGGTTGCAGCACTCATCTCACTTTATTGGCCGAGGGAGCTGGTCCAGGTCATGTGACCAGCATGACTAGGCCACTCCTGGCGAACCAGAGCAGTGCACGGAAATGCTGTTTACCTTCCCGCCAGAGCGGTACCTATTTATCTACTTGCACTTTGATGTGCTTTCGAACTGCTAGGTTGGCAGGAGCTGGGACCGAGCAATGGGAGCTCACCCCATTGCAGGGATTTGAACTGCTGACCTTCTGATCGGCAAGTCCTAGGCTCTGTGGTTTAACCCACAGCGCCACCCGCATGCCTTATATAGAGACATAGATATAGATAAAGAAACATGACACTTCCTCTCATGAGGAAGATGAGGTGACCGCTTCGGTCAGCAGGCTCCACAAGGGCAGCAGATGAATGAATCGCATTGCCCACTACTGCTGCAGTGGCACCAACAGCTGTGGCTCACTCTTTGTGGCTCACCTCCTTGGCAACTCCTGGCCGCATGCTACTGGTACAGTGGCCTCTTGGCTAATAGTGGCACTGCTGGTATTCTCCCACCCTTGTTTCCAATGTAGATCTTTATTCCCCCTTTGTTCCTGATGAAGATCTTCACTTGCCCCTTCTTCCCAGGTGGGAAGAACACCATTTTGCGATTCACCTAAGGTGCCAAAATGTCTTGGGCAGCTCTTTACATACATATAGATACTTAAATAGACACAAATTCTTAGATAGGAACATAGATATATTCTGAGCTATTCATTCAGGCACTGTAAGTCTCATGTTTCCCTCTAGTTGTGCCTCTTTAGACTTTTTCTGAAAACCTGCGCATTGAAATGATTTGTAATCTCATCAGGCTGTCTGTCAGAGGCATTCATTGTCCCACAGTAATTGTTCAGGGTACACATCACGGAACAAAGAAAATTATCTGAGATCTTTGTCTCATGGCACGTAGGAAATAAAGCCTCTCTTTAAAAAACTAGATGAAGGGTTCTCCCTCCCCACAACTTTAATAAATGGTGGGGGAGGGGAACCTTGCCTCTGTTTTGCTACATTTCAGTGATCTGTGGAAGTGAATCGGAAGAGTAAAGAAATAATAATATTATCTTATGGGGCTTGGGAATCCATTCTCTACTGAACATTGCAGGGTGGAATACTTCCAATGTCATACATTTAGTTGGTAGATTTCAGCTGTTGAATTTGAAATGGAAAGTAATAGGCTAACTGCAAGGCTTCTTCCGTCACTCCATAGGCATCCTAGTACATATTCTTTTGTCACACTAACTCGTGGTGTTTCCCCTGGATGTTGTTATAATGAAACCTGCTGGAAAAAAGCTCAAGACTACACACACGCACAGAGAGAGAGAGAGAATTTTCTCCATTCCTTTGTCTCATTTTTCAATTGTCCGAAAGTCAAGCGATTGTGCTGGATGACTCTCCTGCTGTCCCCCGGCAATGCTTTTCTGTTTCTTAGATTTGATCACTGAAACTCAGGGAGCACAATCCATTTGAACAGTGACATGGACTCCGAACGATGTGTGTGTGTTTTAGCACACCGTTCATCATGCTTCCTTTCTTGAGCAGAATTCTGCAGTTTTTTTATAGCATGCAGTCAAGATGGCTGGAGACTTTTCACCTTAGTCCACTGGAGCAGGCTGCTTTCTACTGAATCTGATCTCTGCTCCTTCCAGCTCAGTATTCTATGCACAGATTGTCAGTGGCTCCCTGGGGTTCCAGGCAGGGGTATCTCACAGCCCTACCTGAAGATGCTGGAGGTTGAACTTGAGAGCTTCTGCATGGGAGGCAGAGGCGCTACTACTGAGCTATGGCCCTTCTCTACTGCTTCCCACTCCACTCCAGTAAAGCCAGAATGGACGGAGAACCAAGAACATGCAGAAAGAGCTACTTTAGCATCAGCCTCATGTCACTTTTTCGATGCTCGTCACATGATGCTGCTCATGTAAATTGGTCTCTCCTAAATGCTTCCTTCATCCCTAATGAGACCGCAATTGGTTCACTTATAGGTCCACTGCAGCTCCATCAAATAACACATTGTAGCTTCAGATGCTGCAGCCCAAGGCTGCAGATGGGATGCTGGCAGTAGTGCGAGTGACAACATGCCCACTTGATCCCTGCCCATCCCAGCTGACAAAATCTATTAGGAGGTGACTGACTGGGTAGGTCCAGGAGGTGGTTAACGCCCCAATAGGGGGATGGAGTTATGGTCACCACCATGTAAGAGGCGATGGTGTGGCTCCTCTTGAAGAAGCCCTCCCTGGATCCAGAGGTTTTAGAAAACTCTTGTCCAGTCTCTCATATTCCATTCCAAGGTGATTAAGAGAATGGAGCAAGCGAGCTGCAGGTAAGCTTGGAGGAAGCAGACTATCTAAATCCATTCTAGTCTAGTTACAGGACTGGATTTTGCACCAAAACAGTCTTGGCTGCCTTGATGGATGCCCTTTATTGGGAGAGAGACAATGGGAGTCTGACCCTGTTGGTTCTCCTGGACTTCTCAGTGTCTGTCAACCATAGTCTCCTACTAGGAGCTACTTATTGAGATGGGAGTTGGGGGTACAGTAGTACAGTGGTTCTCTTCCTGTCTGCAGGAACACTATCAGTAAGCAATGCTAGGATATAGGCCCTTGCTCCTTCATTTTTTTTAGTTGTGGGGTCCCACAACTGTCCATTCTGTCTCCGAAACTATTTAACATTATATGGGACCATTGGGAGCTGTTGCTTGAGGATTTGGAGAACAGCACCATCACTATGCTGATGACAACCACTTCAGTATCTCCATTCCATCTCAATCAGGAGACGATATGCAAGTGGAAGGAATTATGGGTTGGATGTGGGTGAAAAAACTGAGCTGAATCCTGATAAGACAGAGATGCTGTGGGTGATTTCTCTGTGGGTCTAGGAATTAGGTGTACAACCTGTTCTCAGAGGGGTTACACTTCCCCTGACGGATCAGGTTCATCGTCTGGGAGTTCTCCTGGCTTCCAACTTGTCTCTGGAGTCTCAGGTGGCTTCTGCAGCCAGGAGTGATTATGGCATTCATCTCAAAGCAGCATCAGGCCAGGCTTTCCCAGTCCAAATAGGCCTGAACCCAGGCAAGCAACAGTTTTGAAGAAAGCAACTCTTGTAGTAGCTTTCAGTAGGCAAATCGTGTTTTACTTATAGGCTGAACCAAGAACTTGTTGATGCCTGTGAAAAGGAAAGTAGGAAGTGCAAAAAGTTCAGGCAGATGTATAAAAAGATTAAGTCCTTAATAGGCCAGGGAAAGGCCTAATCCTTACAGTAGCTTCCACGTCAGACTTGCCTCCTAATATAAATATCATTGTTAATGACCAGATGCTCTGTTGCTAGTTAACATTCCACATCTATCCATTGTAAAATGCTCTCCATCTTAGTAAACTCTGCAGAAACGGTTGGTGCAAATTAAATACTCAAATCAACATGGTATTTCAGCGGAGGATCATTTTTTTATATTCAACCTCCCCCCCCCCCCCATAAATGAGTCGACAGAATGACTGTAGCAAGAGAGCCTATCCATATTCACGTTGGCATTATCAGGGTGCAAAAAAGAAAGTTTATCCCCTCCTGCAAAAAAAAATTTACCCGATCACCCCAATATTTCTTGTTTCATTCCTGTTCGTGGTCCTTCTGAGTATCAGATTTGGCTACAAGACAAAAGGTAGCCCCATCAGAGTGAGGGCAACCCTTCCTTCCCTCGCTCTGAATGGGAGAACATTTTTTGTTGAAGTCATCACTGAAACAGGGTGTGTATTAGGCCTTTGCAGCAGATTTGGCTGAACCCCAAAGTGATTCAGGCAGATCTAGGCTCTGGCTGACTTGGGTGGAGACAGCCCTGGATAACCGCAAGCCAGGTTGGGCCTCCCAGAGTAATCAGTGGCTGTCGGGCAACAGGCAGGAAAAAGGAGACTTAGCTATGCACAGTTGTCCCAAGCAGAGGAACACACACGCACACAGTAATAGTGAGTAGGATTAAACCTTCTGCTCACCAGCCGGGTGCAATCCTGTGGGTTTCAGGAGTCTGCTTCACCAGCATGTTTCTCATTCTGAACATGCTGGGGAAGCAGATCCCAGCAGGGCTGGATCCTTCTCTCACCAGCTGGTGGGCAGAAAATTCAATCTTGCTGGCTGTGGAGGTCCCTTAGTCCCTTAGTCACTACACAACACAAGTTCATCCCATGAATTTCCAACAAGACTGAATCCTATGAATTTGTGACCTGGCAGAGGCCTGAGGGAGTGTGTCTGTCATTGTTAATTGTTGTTTGGTTGCAACAGGGGTGACAAACAGAGGCTTCTCCCCGGCTGTCCCTGTACTACAGGCAATCAATGTTGCTTGTGCCTGCAGAAGACAATCATGGAAAAGTGCAGGAGCATTGCAGCAGTGTCAGGGGTTCACTATTTGTTTCAATCATGCAGGCCTTTGGTCTCCAGCAGTCACTGTTGGACCCCTGCCTCCATAGGGAGAGGGATCAATCAGTATGTTTCAGATAAGAGAGAATGACTCTCCTCTCCACTTCTTGCTAGGATAAGGTTACCTTGACTGTTTTCTTCTTATGTGTGCAGAACTCCTGCTGATTTCACGTGGGAGTTAAAGGTAGAACGGCAAGAATAGCAGAGCACAGTCTTGCATTGGGGGAAAGGGGTGTTTGTCTTCTCGTGCACTTTGAAAACAGCATAAAGCTATCTTAGCAATCGAGAGAGCTTCCTGGCTTTTATTTTTGGCCCTGATATCCTGTGGCTTGACATGCCTTCGACACAGCACACACACACACCGCAACAGGCACCATGAAAGAAATGCCATTGCTTTATTCCATGTTGCCAGGGCCCTTTTTAAGGCAGAGAGCATCTGCAGCCCTGAAACCCTAAAAATGTTCTAGGGTGTGTGTAGGAGGGAAAACTTGACAAGAACATCGACTTGACATCATTCAACCTGGACACTGAGGTCCAGTTCCAAGGGTCTTCTGCCGGTTCCCTCCCTGTGAGAAGCGAAGTTACAGGGAACCAAGCAGAGGGCCTTCTCGGTAGTGGTGCCCACCCTGTGGAACGCCCTCCCATCAGATGTCAAGGAAATAAACAACTATCTGACTTTTAGAAGACGTCTGAAGGCATTCAGGGAAGTTTTTAATGACTGGTGTTTTAATGTATTTTAAATCTTTTGTTGGAAGCTGCCCAGAGTGGCTGGTGAAACCCAGCCAGAAGGGCAAGGAAAGAATGAATAAATAAATAAATAATCCAAGGAGGATTCCCATTTCCTTCACCTGTACTGACCTGGGGATGTTGCAGATATTGTCTGCCACCTCCTGCTGCAAAGTCCCTTGCATCACCATAGAATAATAGAATTGCAGAGTTGGAAGGGACATCTAGTTCAACCTCTGCTTAAAAACCTCCAGTGAAGTCCACAATCTCCCGGGGGAGTCCGTTCCACTGTCGAACAGCTCTTGATCTGCCTAGTAAAATAAATGAACAAATTACACTTCAGAATGTGTCCAGTTTAAATTTCTCTTTTCTTTTCAAGTTCCTAGCTCAAGGTGCCTCCCTAATCTCTTGAAAGATTTTTGCAATCAGTTTGGTGTGATAATATTATTGGGTCTTCCTTTTCCAAAACCAATTATTTTGAAATATCGTGTTCGGTGCGGCGGGACGATGGGACACAGGACCAGTGGGTGTTAGTCTGCAAAATGTATGTTCACCCCGTTAAATCACAGCAAGGTGATGAGGAATGCCAGTTGTAAAAGAACAGGGTTGGAACAGCTTCATTTTCTTTCTTTCTTTCTTTCTTTCTTTCTTTCTTTCTTTCTTTCTTTCTTTCTTTCTCTGACAATTCAATTTGGGGTTCTGCCTGCCTTTGCAGACAAGTTAATTTAAAATGGGGGGGGGACAGTGTTCTTTGGGTAGGTAGTTGATGAAATAGAGTTTTCGCTGGTTGGGGTTTGTTGGTATCCTTTGTAAACCTGCCACCTCTTCTCGTCTCTTTCTTGCTCTATTTTTAAATCCAGACTCCCGAAGAGCTAGAGGATGATTCTGACTTTGAGCAGGAAGATTACGATGTTCGCAGCCGGACGAGTGTTCAGACTGAAGACGATCAGCTTATCGCCGGCCAGAGTGCAAGGGTGAGTGTAAAATCTGTGCAACACATTAACACAGCTTCAGATTCCTCAGGGAACGTGTGCTCTCTCGCAAGCTGAAAAGTCTGAACGTGACTGCAGACAGCGGAGTATCAGTTTGGGTCCCCTAGCATCTGAAATTATTTATGACACAGGCGTTCAGTTGACTCGAGAAGTTTACTGGAAAAGTTTCACAGAGCTTATGCAATGCTTGCTTCCCCCATGATGAAGGTTTACACCAGGAACGAAGGAATCTCGCTTCCAGCACTGAATGAAGTGCAACTGTTCAGAGGGCCAAGATTTCCTATAGCCTTAGAGCTAGAGTCTAGATCTCATGGAGCAAAAAGTCACAGAGCTGTCATATGTTTGCTCTCTATCGTGACCATCCTAGATTTGGGCTTCTTGGGCTATATTTGGCACATTTCAATGTTTTATTTGTTTTCAGGGGCAAATGGGGTGTGGTAGGGGGAGAGCTTTACAGTGATAGTGTGTCACTACTTCACATCCTTTATACTGCTGGAAGGTTGCAGTTGATCACAGGTTCCCATTGCATGTTGCATATATAAGATCAGAAGAAAAACCCTCCTACCCGGGTGAGTCAAAAGCTCCATCTAGTCCTGTTCTCATAGCAGCCAATCAGATGCCTGTACGGAAGCCCACAAACAGGAAGAAGGCACAATCTCTCTCTCCTCAGTCATGATCCCCAGGGCATACTGCCTCCAACACTTGCAAACATGTCAGAGGCGGATGACTTTGGAAGGGGGGGATGCCAGAGGCTGGGCTGAGTAGGAGGAATGGTGGAGACCACCTCCCCATCCTGACCCTTCCAGGGAGGAGGAAGAGGAAGACAGGATAGATTTACAACAGTGGTTTGTGAGAGGTCACAGCTCAGAGGGGGAAAGTTGGGAAATTAGGGAGAGGAGGAGCAGGCAGAGTCGGAGCAGCAGCTGGCTGACATGTCACTAGAAAGTATTCCAGACCCTCCATCTCCCAGAATCCGGCAGGCCTTGAAAGTAGGAGAGCAAAGAGCTCAAAGACAGAGGGCACGTAGCAGCACCCATAGAGGAGGTGATGGTGATGATGAATGAGGAAGTGGGAGAAACCGGTGTGTGGGTGGGTGTGGAGTTTCACTCAGGACAACTCCATTATCCAAGAGGGTGGGTTCTATGGCTTCTCTCTGTAAAGTCTGAAATGAAAAAGGCCTGTAAGAAACTTTTACTTGTCTTTATACTTTCCTGGGCAACCAAGCAGGAGTCGCTGACAGCATCCTGAGACATGTGCACATGTCCTACACAGTGAAGTATGTGTGGTTTTTCTTACCTAGAGGTAGAAGATCAACAATTGAAATGAGATGCCCTGATTCTGCCCTTCACTGTGTTTCTTCTGAATGCGCTCCAGCTGTGAGCAGGCAGAAAATGAAAAATTTTTAAACCACTGAGTACACACAATGTGTGCCACACTCCACGAAGTTGTCCATTAGTCATGGTTTCCAGTCTGTTAATTTGTCTTGGAGAAATGTTGTACGTTGCTGAGTCGTCTCTGCAAATCTAATTGCAGCGGAAGACGCTCGTTACTGAATCAGGGCAATTCTACCAGGGTAATTGTTTCATGATAAAGCGAAGATGCTGTCCCAGGTGACCTTAACTTATGCAAGGAGACTGCCGATTAAGTTGACAAGTGACCCCGGCAGACGGAGATGCTTGAAAAGTGAGGCTTGTTGAACCCTCGGGGTATTTCCACTCTTGGATTAATGGTTTACCTTTTGCTAAGTAGCCTGCAACAGCTGAGATAAGAAACTGTGTTATTCTAGGCCAGAATCCAGAGGCAGACACTATCCAGAAGTATGAAAATGCAGCTCTGTTGATGAGTTTTCCCATTGTTAGTTCTGCTTACTGCTTCCAGAAGAGAAAATTAGGAGAGATATAATATCAAGACGAAGGGTTAATGCCAGGCAAGATATTTGATTGTGTCTGTTGTGCTAATCCCCTTGCTTGCCAACCAAAAAACCACTTGCTGATTATTTGAATCACTGAAGATTTCTTAAAAAGTAGAATCTGGCTCCACATTTTGATTTTTGGTTGGTCACTAAGGCTGCGCGCACACACACAGCATTTAAAGTATGCTTCTTCCACAAAGGATGCTGGGAACTGCAACTGACCTCCCACAGAGCTACAGTTCCCAGCACCCTTAACAACTTCAGCTCCCAGGATTCTTTGGGGGAAGTCACATGCTTTAAATGTGCTTCAAATGGGTGGTGTGTATGCAACCCCAGCACTGTGGAACCAATGTGTTCTAAAGGACTTCCCTCGATGCACCAAGCACCAAGACTTTCAGCTGAGCTGATGGGTCTAATCTCTGTGGATCAGGCCCTGGTCTGTATGGCCTTAGGCTACCCTTTGCCAACCTAGGGCCTTCCAGATGTTTTGAACTACAGCTCCTATCAGCTGTCTTGGCTGGGGCTGATAGGAGTTGTAGTCCAAAACATCTAGAGCATTCCAGATCAGTGAAGACTGCCTTAAAGTAAAGGCAAAAGACCCCTGACAGTTAAGTCCAGTCGCGAATGAATCTGGGGTTGCAGTGCTCATCTCGCTTCACTGGCCGAGGGAGCCGATGTTTGTCCGCAGACAGTTTTTCCACATCATGTGGCCAGTATGACTGAGCCGCTTCTGGCAAAACCAGAGCAGCGCACGGAAATGCCATTTATCTTCCCACCGGAGCGGTACCTATTTATCTGCTTGAACTTTGACGTGCTTTCGAACTGCTAGGTTGGCAGGAGCAGGGACCAAACAACAGGAGCTCACCCCGTTGAGGGGATTCGAACCGCCGACCTTCCGATTGGCAAGCCCAAGGCTCAGTGGTTTACACCACAGTGCCACCGGTGTGCATTCCAGATCAGTGAAGACTGCCTCAGACACTCCTGAATATGCCAGTGCATTTTGCATTGCCGTAGCACCCAACAACTGCTAACAGAAAAGGGTTGCACATGAGGGGGCCTAGTATTGTCAAAAGCCAGTAGACACATGAATGGCTAAAAGGATGGTCCAGACATGATTGCTTCTCCCCCGCTCTTCTCCCTCCAGAGTCTAGTACTGAAATGATGGAAGGAGAATCCTAATTCATCTTATTTATTTATTTTAAATGTCTCTATTTCACCCTGGGTCTAATCTCTGGTGGGCAGCACAATCTCAGGAATCCTCAACAGTCCTACTATTGGTCCAATGTTACAGATGGGGAACTGAATTATGAATGCCAGAGCCAGTGTAAGGGCTCTTGCAATATTTGTGCCATTGAAAAATTTACATTG
Source organism: Podarcis bocagei (assembly GCF_964188305.1). NCBI lineage: Eukaryota > Metazoa > Chordata > Lepidosauria > Squamata > Lacertidae > Podarcis > Podarcis bocagei. The sequence continues at coordinate 73,218,731 of NC_138134.1, read as the reverse complement.
CAGAAACTCCCTTTCCAGCATATGTGCTTTGGAAAATGGGTGGCAGCATTCAGCTGATGGACAAAGTGGATATTGAACTATTTGTAGTTAATTCTTTGTCCTTGACACCAATAGGATGGAGGGGCTAAGCCTGTCTTCTGACTCTCATCACCCTAGGCATCCCAACCATTGAGAATCAAGCCTGATCCTATTTACAGAGTTCTCTCAGTTTGAGCTCTCTTTTTTGGGTTACAGTAGAGTATGACAGAAAGTATTGAAATGACTGTGACATTTCTCTGTGAGAGCATCAGAAATTGACACAAAGGCTTTTGCAGCATCCCCATATATAGAGTTTGTTCATAATCCCAGTCCCATTTGCCATTAGCAAAGTAATTGCATCAGATAACATATTCCGTGTTAATAGAATTGCTAACCATGTCCTCCAAGTAACTGCCAATAATGCTGCCTTCACAATGCTATGCAGGTGCTGCTGCAAACAGACTCAACTTCTGTGCCAAAAAGCTAGATTTTGATAAAACTACATGTTAGGCAGTATTTCTTCATTTTCTCTCCCCCCCCCCATGCTTTATTTTCCATAATTGCATCTACACAGCAAGAACGTATCATTACTGTTATCTGTAAATACCACTCATCAAAACAAAAATCCAATTACAGGATACAAGTCTTCTAACAATAAATTTTGTACATAAACTTTGACTTCCTGTCCTTTCCCCCCAAAATTCCACTAGATCAGAATGGTTACTGAAGATGGTGGAATATGCTGAATTAGACAATCTTTCGGAAAAGATCAAAGATAGGCCCAAGCAGGAGTTCCTTTCAAATTGGGAATCTCTTAAGAGATATTTAAAGGAAAATTGTTGCAATTTTAACTCAGTTGCAGTTTTTGAGTAGTCTCTGTAAACAACCCAAGTTAAAGGGAATATATATGTTATGTGGCGGCATGGTTGCTTGAGAGCAAACAGGCAAGACTCCCACCTGTCTTTTCCAGGCTTTATTATCTGTACCAAACCATTTACAGTGCAGAGCATCTCAAGTCCACGTCTGCTCAGTCGCTAGCAGAATCTGGGAGTGGGCGGTCCTTAAGCCTTCCCCAGCATACCAGTCTTTTGACCCCATTCTTCTCCTCCCCTCTCTGTGCGCAAACCGACTGCGCAGAGAGGGTGTTGGCAAAGGAGGACTTGCCTCCCCTCCGCTTTGCTCAGGCTCGGTGTTGTGGCTCTCTCTAACATCTTCTGATCCCTGCATCCCTTTCCCACTGGAGGCGGGGCTTCCCTCCTCGCCGGAGGAAGTGCTGCTTCGCACGATCTTCGCACGATCTTCGGAGGCTCCCTGCAACACAACTGCCCTTCCACCTCTTGCCTCTGAGCCGATGGCAGTTCCCTGACAATATATATATACATATATGAGTATTAACTTTTATTATCAAATATGCTGATAAGTTGTGCAATAGGTTTATTTAAGTATTTCTTCATTTTCAATAATCTACTTTTACTATTCAAGGGGGAAGACAAGGAAAACCCTAAACTATCAAAACTTCCTTCCCAGCCTCATGTTCATTTTCTTATTTATTTGTTTTAAAAAATAAAAATAGAAGAAATGAAATGGGAGACTCCCAAGTTGCAGGACTCTTCACCCCAAACTAATACCTTCATGTTTGTGCAGAGCAGTTGTAGAGCGCATGCAAAAGTGTCCTTGGCTGTGTAAAGCTGGAGGCTACTTGTGTCTATAATACCACTCCACATAAGCTGTTAGCCTTTTAATAGCTCAGTGTTTTATCTTTGATTAAAAATATATAAAACAGAATATGCATGCCTTGCTGCAGCTCCTACAGAAAAAAAGGACTTTTCTTTTTCCTTCTAAGGAAAAAGCGCTTTAAAAAAAGGCACAGGGGTGTCAAGGTTAGTGTGTCAGCTAAGTTGGGAACAACGCCACATATCAGTAACAGAGAAGGGGTTCTGAAAGTATGTACATGTATACACATCCAGGTATTTATCATCTTGCAGTACGGAACAGCATCACACACATAAAAGAAGCTCATTTTTTTTCCTTTCAGATACAGAGTGCAGGCTCAATTTCTTTACCGCTTTTTCTTTTAATGGTAGAAGCTTTTGCACACTAACATTTCAGACTGCTGAGTTACATTGATAAGGCCTAATTAAAACTCAGGCATTGAATTCTAATTTGATTAACTTGCCAATTTTCTCCATTTTTTTTTTATCTCCTGCTTCTAGATAACCTTTTTTAATCCTGGTTTCGGAAAAGGTCAATTATGAATTTTTTAAAAGCCAAGAGCACTTTAAGAATACGTAGAGGGAGACTACAGCTGATTGGAAGTGACATAAACAAGAAAAACTGTAATGACACTTAAATATATGTCACACCCCATTAAATGTGCAACGCAACTTGGTAGAACCCCTGGAGCCAAACAGTATCTCAGCCTGGAAATCATTGCTGAAAGTGCCTATTTGATCTTCAAAAGCAATTATTATAATTCTCCTGTTCTGTGTTGCAACTTAGTTGCTGGTTTCTTTGAGAAGTTGGAGTAAGCTAGAATCCACCAGTCCAGGACCAGCATCATCCCAGAGGCGGTATATTTATTTATTCGTTTCATAAAAATTATATACCACTTGATTGTTTTTTAAAAAATAAAAAACCCTTAAAGCTGTTTACAAATGATAAAAAGTATAATCAAGAAGAAGACAAAATACATATACAAATGTTAAAATACAGATTAAAATCACCTCAGGTTTCTAAGCATCTGGGTAGGCTTGTCTAAACAGGAATGTTTTTAGGTAAAGGGACCCCTGACCATTAGTTCCAGTCGTGACCAATGCTGGGGTTGCGGCGCTCATCTCACTTTGCTTGCCAAGGTAGCTGGCGTACAGCTTCCGGGTCATGTGGCCAGCATGACTAAGCTGCTTCTGGCGAACAAAAGTAGCGCACGAAAACGCCATTTACCTTCCCGCCAGAGCAGTACCTATTTATCTACTTGCACTTCGTGCTTTCAGACTGCTAGGTTGACGGGAGCTCACCCTGTCGCAGGGATTCGAACCACTGACCTTTGCCTTGGATGCAGAACATGTTTCGCTTCCTATTGAGTGTGTTCCATTTGGAAATTGAGTTCCCCCTCTGCTATTGAAAACCACGCCTTGGTTTAAGAACCCTTTGGTTTAAGAACGGACTTCTGGAATGGATTAAGTTTGTAAACCAAGGTACCACTGTACAGTGAAGGCACTTGCTTGATTTCAAAAGGCGTTTCAAAGGGTAGACACTACTACACTAAATGACCGAGTTCTTACAAATGTGGAACAGGTATTATGTGGCACCTGTCGCAGTGCCAGTTCTGCTGATTAAAGAGTTGAATGGGAACATGCAGAGTAAGACGATCTCGTAGGTAAACTGGTCCCAAGCTGCTTGCCAAAGCCTGTTGCCTCTTCAGCTTCTAACCATTCCTCCTCTCTTCTTCTGACCTGTCCTCAGTGCCCCACCACCACTCCCCTGGCTCTGAGCCTTCCTCCTCCGGGGCTTCCCTTGGGGCTTCTCTAGAGGGTTGGAGAACAAGTCAAAGTGTTTGTGCTGACTCTTAAAGCCCTAAACGGCCTCAGTCCTGTATACCTGAAGGAGTGTCTCCACCCCCATTGTTCTGCCCAGACACTTAGGTCCAGCGCCGAGGGCCTTCTGGCGGATCCCTCACTGCGAGAAGCCAAGTTACAGGCAGAGGGCCTTCTCAGTAGTGGCACCTGCCCTGTGGAACGCCCTCCCACCAGATGTCAAAGAGAAGAACAACTACTAGACTTTCAGAAGACATCTGAAGGCAGCCCTGTTTAGGGAAGCTTTTAATGTTTAACAGACCACTGTATTTTAATACTTTGTTGGAAGCCGCACAGAGTGGCTGGGGAAACCCAGCAAGATGGGCGGGGTATAAATAATAAATTGTTGTTGTTGTTGTTGTTGTTGTTGTTGTTGTTGTTGTTGTTGTTGTTGTTGTTATAGTCGAGGGTTGGCACACCAAATATGAAAACAGCAGAAAGATTTATATACTTAAAAGAAGCTGGGTTTATGCTGCTTACAGAGAAGGGAGGAGGCCGTGGGGAGGTTGGTAAGAGCACTGGATTGGCTCTTCCACTGAATTAGTGCCACCGTATCATCCCCTTCACTAAGCAGTGGTTATCCAGGAAGTTAGCACAGTGACCTCACCTGACAAGCCACTTCTGCACAGACACATGTTAACAAACTGTCTGTTTATCTCAGTATGAAACAACATCTGGCAATTTTGGAGCCAACCATATTTACTACTCTGCTGAGGTTTCTGGAGCCAATGTTTTAAGCCCAGAAGGTGAAACGCACAACCTGTAGGGTGTCTGAAACCATTGATTTACTCCTGGAAATAATACGAATTGCTGAAGCAGACTATCCCAGCCAGTCCTATGGAATTTACAAAATCGAGCTCTTATGAACTGGTTCCTCCAGTTATGTGCAAGTGACTGGAAGCATTTGTTCTTATGACGACTTCAGCTGTTCTTCTTCTTTTAATTGTTCTGTTTTTGTTTCAATCCAGGCTATCATGGCCCAGCTTCCCCAGGAGGAGAAGGCTAAAATAGCAGAGCAAGTAGAGATATTCCACCAAGAAAAGAGCAAACTGGATGCCGAAGTGGCCAAGTGGGACGACAGCGGCAACGATATCATTGTGCTGGCCAAGCAGATGTGTATGATCATGATGGAGATGACAGACTTCACTAGGTATGTATGATGACTCAAATATGATGTCCTCCTTGTCTGCAGAAGGTATCAGATTCAATCCCCGACAGCTGGGAAAGTCTCCTGGCCTGAAAGCCTGAAGAGCTGCTGTTGGTCAGTGTAGACAACAATAGATTAGATGGACCAATGACCTGACTCTGTATAAGGCAGCTTCCTATGTGGGTAATTGACGAGGAGTTTAGGGGAGCAGGATTGGTTCACCTGCACCCCATTTCTAGCCAAGCTGGTGCCGCAGGAGGCACTGCAACAAAGGCTTAAAATGGAGAACGTGTGGTGGGACGGACACTCAATTTTGGCACGAACAAAAACCCAAGTCCTCCACTGATTTCAAATGAGGGATTTCCCTCACTTGAATACAGTGGTACCTTGGTTTAAGAACAGTCCTGTTTAAGAACGATTTGGTTTACAAACTCTGCAAAACTAGAAATAGTGTCCCGGTTTGAGGACTTTACCTCAGTCTAAGAACGGAATCCGAACGGTGGGAGGGCACCGGCGACGGGAGGCCTCATTAGGGAAAGCGCCTTGGTTTAAGAATGGTTTTGGTTTAAGAACGGACTTCCAGATGGATTAAGTTCGTAAACTGAGGTACCACTGTACTTCTTTGAAACAAAAAAAAATTAAAACCCCATCCACACAGAAACCATCACTGTGAAAACGGGAAGCTGAATTAGATAGGCTTTTCTTCTGATTCAGCAAGGCCTTTCTTGTCATGGAGAAACAATATATCCTTGCCTTCTCCCTTTAAAACTAGTGGTTCATTATTCAGGGAATATTATTTGCATGGGTGAGTGTTCAGTCATGTGGGGCCTCAGCTTTTGCTTGAAGTAGTACAGCCCATACAGAGATTTGTCACCTTAGAGAGTCTACCACCCAGAATACCTTGTGATGCCTTGAATGCTTCAAATAGAAAATGCCCAGGCAAAGGCAGCACAGAGGAGATTGTCTTCTACTGAATCAGACCATTTGGTCCATCTAGTTCAGCGCTGTCAACTGCGATGGGCAGCAGCTCTCCAAGGTTTCATGCAGGGGGACATTCCCAGCCCTAGATGGAAGATCGAACCTAGAGCCTCCTGTATTCAGGAGCGTAGAAAGGGGGGCGCGGTCCGCCCCGGGTGCCATCCCTGAGGGGGTGACAAAATGGCACACTGTGGGGGGTGACACTTATCGCGGGGCCTGGCCTGCAGCACGCCTGAGCCACACATCTCTCCTGGGAGTGACGCGATGGCTCAGGGCCCTGCGCTGCCCCAAATGGCAGTGTGGTGCTTGCATCCACCAGGCGGACTCCGTCGGCAGCTTGCCGCAGTGCCCTCAGGCAGTGCCCGCTGGGTGGATCGCCACAGCACCCCCGTGCATGGATTGCCCCACCCACCTGTGTGGCTCGCCTCGTCCCCACTCTCCATGTGCCAGAGCAGCTAGCCAGGAGTCAGCAAACTTTTTCGGCAGGTGGCCGGTCCACTGTCCCTCAGACCTTGGAGGGGGCATACTATATGGGGGGGGGGAATGAACGAATTCCTATGCCCCACAAATAACCCAGAGATGCATTTTAAATAAAAGGACACATTCTACTCATGTGAAAACACGCTGATTCCCAGACCGTCTGTGGGCTGGATTGAGAAGGCGATTGGGCCGGATCCGGCCTCCAGGCCTTAGTTTGCCTACCCATGAGCTATTGCTCCCCTGCCTGTATTCAAAGCAGATAGTCCACTACTGAGCTAGGCCACCCTTCCCCCAAATGCGTGGAGCTGCATGGGGCAAGGCGCAGCTTGTGCATGAAAGGAGAGCTTTTCTGTCTTTCTGGCGTGTGTCTTAAGGAGGCTGATTTTTCCTACCAATGTCCTGACACTTCAGGAACACCTGGATTTTTGCACTCATTACTGTGATGAAGAATTCAACGAGCCCCAAGGCGGTGGGATTGTTCTCTGACCTCTAGTTGCTACGAAGCAGTTCCAGTTGTTGTGAAGTAGAAGGAAGAACTGCAAAAAAAAAGTGACTCTAGAAACAAAGCTGCTTTTTCCCCACTGCTTAATCTTAAATATATGCATTAGTGGGTCATTCATGCTTGCTGCAAATGTTGCTTCCCACCCCACGGAAACCCGCATGCCCCATTTCTGCATTTTGAGTTTGCATTAAGCATAGCTCGGGGAATAACAGAGGGGTTCTATTTTTCCCCCTCTCTCATGAAAAAGCTTTGCATTCCACCCGGGACCCTGTCTTAATGAGCACTTAAAAATGCACATGCTATTAAACATAGTTCATGAGCTTAGAGGCGAAATCAAAGAAAAGTGCTGCCAAAGCATTTTGGAGCATATGAGGGAATCCAGAAGGCTTTTCCTCTATTTTTTTCCTGCTTCTTTTCCTAATCAAGCTATGCTATAATAAGTAGTTGAAAGGTGATGTCGTACTAAATTGGGAAGACGTTCATACTACAGCTCTCTCCCCCCCCCCTTTTTTGAAGGTTTTTTTTAAAACCTCTTATCCAGGATATTAACTCTATTTATTTCCATAATTTAATTAGATGGCACTGTAATTACATTGTATTTTCCAGGGGTAAGGGACCATTAAAGAATACATCTGATGTCATTAATGCTGCCAAGAAGATTGCAGAAGCTGGCTCAAGAATGGACAAATTGGCCCGTGCTGTGGCTGATCAGGTAATTTCAATGGGAACAAATCCTCTTACAAATAAGTTTTTGAAAATATATGAGGAGAGCTCTCATGCTCAGGTGCTGCAGGCATCTGGTTGGCAACTGTGAGAACAGGATGCTGGACTAAATGGACCACTGGCCTGATCCAGCCAGGCTCCTTATTAGACTGTTACCATGATGCCCATGCTAGTGTGCCCCTGGTGTCAGCACGACCAAAGGATTGTATTGGGGTATCATAGAATCAAAGAATCGTAGAATTGTAGAGTTGGAAGGGGCCCTGAGGCTCATCTAGTCCAATGTAGGAATATGCAGCTGTCCCATACGGGGTTCGAACCTGCAACCTTGGCATTATCAGCACCTCGCTCTAACCAACTGAGCTATCCAGGCTCTCTGTGATTTTCTCTTCTCCGACCTTCTGCCTTACCTGTTGGGCAGGCAGGACAGGAATCACTGTGAAAACTGGATTGTAATAATGATAATAATGAAACTAAGCAGCTGCTTGAGGATTTCCCAAAGTCATCTGGTTGGTCACTGTGAGAACAGAATGCTGGACTAGATGGACAACTGGCCTGATCCAGCCAAGCTCTTGCTTAACGTTCTTATGATCAGCAGAGCCAAACCCCACCAAACATTTTGCCTTGCCTTCATTGTATGCATCTGGAGTTGTGACAAATGTGTTAAGCTTCACACAGAGCTACTTCCTCCTGCTTATACCTTCCAGATGCTGTCGTCCAACACCCATCATCCCTGGCCATTGGTGCTGTTGGCTAAGACTCGTGAGAGTTGCAGTCCAGAAACATCTGGCAGGCTACAGATCCCCAAAATGCCTATTGACTGGCATTCTTCAACCCTGCTGCCCTCCAGACGTTCCTGGTCCTTGCAATCCCCATTCTCCTGGAAACTGGCCATGTGAACAGGAATATCTGGAGGGCATCACATTGGGAAAGGCTGATGTAGATAATGGGCTGCTTTATTCAGGGCTCCTGCCATCAGCTCTTTCCATGTCTCCTCCCATTTCCGTAGCCATGGCAATGTTTTATATTTATTTTTAACCATGTTTTGAGAGACAGGGGTTTCTTTTAATAAAAAAATATATAGCCTGGTTGTCTGGAAGAAGCTACTTCAATTTACATCTGACCACTTAAGCACACTTTCATAAAGAGCCTTCACCTGGGGAGAACAACTGTGCCAATAAGAGCCTCAGATGAAGAGTTCCTCATGTACTCAGAAGGAAAGTGCTCTCCGTGTTTCAAGGACAGCCTTTTATGGGGTGGTCAAAGTCCATAGAATACTATTCAACAGCGAACAACAGAGCGTTATGTAATTACAATTTGTTGTGTTGTGCAATGTACTGTGTTCTATATACACATGATGTGTATAGATCTTGGCCTTGATGAAGAGCGGCTCTTGTAATTGGTTGGGGCAAATAAATATTTTGCAGTTATTCTTTCTCATATGGGGACAACCCTTCTTTGTTTTCTCAGAGCCAATCACCGATCTCCTCTGTGCGCACAGAAAGGCATTTTGTTTGCTTACTTCCAGAATGACTTAAAACAGCCTTTCTCAACCTGTGGGTCCCCAGATGTTGTTGAACTACAACTCCCATTAGCCCTAGCTAGCAAGGCAAGAGCTCAGGGATGATGGGAGTTATAGTCCAACAACATCTGGGGACCCACAGGTTGAGAACCACTGACTTAAAATAATGTGAGACGCCCCAGTCTGTGTGCTAGGTAATGCCAGTTTCTCACACTCCTCCTGCAAGAGACTGTCACCCATTTCTGAAAATGCCAAGCCATTAAGTGCTGAACTCAAACCATTCCCAAAGTTTGAACCTGGCTGCTGCTGCAGATGATGGTGGTGATGATTAACCAAGAATGGGGAAGTATTAAAAAGACAGGTTAGCCACTTGAAAACAACTGGGTTTTTTTTAAAATACCCAATTATATATAACGTGAATTCCCCACCACCAAAACTTCAGAACCCCTTAATGATCAAACTGTATTGTAGAAGTTGGTGTACTTTAAAAATTTGTGTGTGGTGGCCTATATGCCCAAAAAATGGGATTTACCAGAATTTCTGACATCCAAGTAATAGATTTTGAATAGGCACATTTATTAGTTTCTTAACAACCCTTCACCAAAATGTCCCAGGGTCACAGCATATGAAAAGGCAATTATAATGGTAAAAAAATATCCCCACCCATTACCCCAAAGTCAGAATACAAGGAGGGCACCAAAATCACTTCCTCGATTTTCAAAGAACAGGGTAAAGAGATACATCCTTAGCAACTAATGGAAGCGGTCAAGAAATGCTGCCAGATGCAACTCTGTGGGGAGTGACTTCCACATCCCTGGGGCCATCACTGAGAAGGTCCCCTCAGAAGCTGCAGCCACCATATTTTCCAGATTGATGGAACCATCAGGAGGGCCTGGCAAGATCTGGGCTCACCCTAGTGCCAGCACTCTGCACTACTATTGTGAAGTAAGTGAGCTGGGAGAGCTTGCAACAGCAATGGAGGTCTCATCATCAATGCCAGGATGCTCCTATAGGGCATCTATCACCATCCAGAGCTTCTTGCTACAATCAAACCAGTCCTCCCAAGATGATGCCTCTGCCTCCTGATCTGCAATTGCAATTGTAAGTTTTAGAATATAGGGAATCTCCAGGCAAGACTTACAGAGACTTCTCCTTGTTGCCCCAACATAAAGTAAAAACTTGATAGAGCGTGTTCTCACTAGCAGAGAGCACGTGTTGCGGTTGGGGAGCAGGCCACCATCATGACTAGGCAAATTTGGGGAACCCAAGCCGGTAAAGGGTTAATTGGGTTGCTGGGGGTTTTTGTATGTTGGTAATTTGGAGGGGTCAGAGTCTATAAATTGAGGAGTTAGACTAGGGGACGTCCTCTTGGCCGTTTTGCATCGGATCACCCACCCCCCTCCCTTTTTATAGGGTGGTTCTTGGGTTCATTTGACCTTGCTATGCCTGTCATGGGGTCGTTCGCCTTTGAGCGGGGGCCTGGTAGGAATTTTGCCATTTGGCTGATTGGCTGTTGCCATTTGGTTTTTGCCTACTGCGTAGCAAATCGCCACAACTTGTAAGGTTGGCGGTTAGGCATTGGTTAAATTGGTGCTTGGAGGGGTAAGGTGCCTATCCCTCCAAATTATGCGAATGGGAATTCCGTTAAAGGAATCCAGGGGCTTGCCATTCTTTCGTCCTTGTCCGTGGTGCCGGGCTTGGGCCGTGCAAGCCCCACCGGAACATGAGGGTGAGAGGTGTTGGACTGAATTCCCAGCCTCATTTCTCCCCAATACTTGTTTCCCACGCTGGCTTCCGGTGGTGCCCGGAAGTTTCAGCTCTGTCCTCGGGGGCAAGAACAGATAGTCATAACCAATGCCTAAGCAACCACTCACATTTTCTGTATTTGAATAAAGTTGTGGCCAAAATTATGCCAAAAACCTTAAACAAAAATGAACGTGTGCTGTGTGAATTTTTGGGGGTTGGCACTGCGGAACTCAACACGCAACTGGGGCTTGCATGGTTCCACTCATCAGCTGATCAGCACTTTTACAGAGTTCTATGCAAAAATGGGTTGTCTGATGTCACTGTGATGTCAGGTGATAGACAGGTGGGCAGTCCCTCCCACCCACCCAGGCGGCTTGGTCTGCAGGGGCTGAGGGAGATAAGAATTTAGCCTGCTAGATGAACCCATTTCCCTTCCCCAAGAGTTCTCTGAGAAAGCTCAGAGAAACTGACCTAATTATATTGAATCATGGAATTATAGAGTTGGAAGGGACCAAAAGGGTCATCTAGTCCAACCCCCTGCAATGCAGGAATAACAGGTAAAGAATCCCTGACAGATGGCCATCTAGACCTCTGAACTCTCCCATTCCTAATTGTGAGTGATTTACAAAGAAATTAGAGCAGCTATTGGGCAGGAACAGGGGCAGCAGAAAAGACTATTGGAAGCATAACTCCTATTTAAAACTACCCAGGGTTGCTTGTCCTTCTTTAGAGTCTGAGATATGTAGACGTTTTATGGAAGTTTTGAGACCTCTGTGCAATGTAAACTTTTTATGGACTGCTGCATTTTTAATTACTGTTCTAAAGAGGGAGAGAGATTGAGATATCGTAAGTTTTAATTTGCCGCAATGTGCTCCTGTTTAAACCCTTTCTCAGCTCTCCAGAGAGTTTGTTTTAAAGTTTCTTTCAGATACAAAGGCCTCCAGAGTGGAATAAATATGAGTGTGTTAAATTGTTACTAAGTGGGAAAAGGCTCTCTTTGGGATTCACACTTGAAAGTTACGTTAAGTGTGTGTGCGAAAAAGAGAGAGGTTTGCGTCCAGCTAAATCATGGCATACGCACACAATGAGAGAAATGTTTCATGGCATTATCATATACGGAATTCATAAGAGATTAGGCTTCATTACCCCAGAGAATTTTCACAGCATTGTTTTTTATTTATTCATTTGGGAGATGGAAAAATAAAACAGTGCCGCTGCTGTTAGATTGCTCCTCTATATTCTCTTTTCCTGCCAAGTCTTTATCTTGATGGGAGACCTGCTTCCTCCTCCGCCTTGCCAAGTTCCAGATTGCAGTTCAGCTCCCCAGGACTTTCCTGATGCTTCAGTGTTGCACATCTATGGGAAAAGCTCAGTGGCAGCACATCTGCTTTGCATGCAGCAAACCTCAGGTTCAATCCCTGGCAGCTCCAGGTGAAACCCCGCTGGCCAAAGCCCTGAAGAGCTGTGGCCTTTCACGCCACAGTTGACAGAACGAGTGATGGATGGCAGGACCAAATCCTCTCCTGCATAAGGATTAGGAAACCTGAGGCCCAGGGGCCAAATGCAGCTCAAGTCTCTCTATCCGGCCCTCGGGTCGCTCCTCGGGCCACACCCCTCTTCCAGACTACATCTGTAGCCAAATCAGACATCTCAAGGAACGGGCACAGCTGGTGCACGAGTTTGGTGGGGATGTGGGAGGGGGCCTTCTCGGTGGCTGCTCCCAGACTCTATTACTCCCTCCCTCGGCTGGCTCCCTCCTTATTGTCCTTCTGCTGGCAGGTGAAGACCTTCTTATTCCAACAACCTTTGGAGAACTGACTGCTGTTGATGAAAGGGCTGGTGTAATTACAGTGGTACCTCGGGTTACATACACTTCAGGTTACATACGCTTCAGGTTACAGACTCCGCTAACCCAGAAATAGTACCTCAGGTTAAGAACTTTGCTTCAGTATGAGAACATAAATTGTGCTCCGGCAGCAGGAGGCCCCATTAGCTAAAGTGGTGCTTCAGGTTAAGAACAGTTTCAGGTTAAGAACGGACCTCCGGAACGAATTAAGTACTTAACCCAAGGTACCACTGTATCTGCATGTTTCTAATAAAAAAGTAAAGGTAGCCCTGCCCGTACGGGCCAGTCTTGACAGACTCTAGGGTTGTGCGCTCATCTCACTCTAGAGGCCGGGAGCCAGCGCTGTCCGCAGACACTTCCGGGTCACGTGGCCAGCGTGACGAAGCTGCTCTAGCGAACCGGCACCAGAGCAGCACATGGAAACGCCGTTTACCTTCCCGCTATAAAGCGGTACCTATTTATCTACTTGCACTTAAGGGTGCTTTCGAACTGCTAGGTGGGCAGGAGCTGGGACCGAACGACAGGAGCTCAGCCCGCCGCGGGGATTCGAACCGCCGACCATGCGATCGGCAAGTCCTAGCGCTGAGGTTTTACCCACAGCACCACCCGCGTCCCTATGTTTCTAATAGATCTTTTATATTTATATATAGGTTTAATTCTACAGTGGTACCTCTGGATGCGAACGGGATCCGTTCCGGAGCCCCGTTCACAACCTGAGGTGAACGTAATACGCGACTGCGCATCTGTGCATGCGTGGGTCGCATTTCGCTGCTTTCGCGCATGCGTGTTACGTCATTTTGAGAGTCTGCACATGCGTGAGCGGCAAAACCCGGAAGTAACACATTCTGTTACTTCTGGGTTACCACGGAGCGCAACCCGAAAACGCTCAACCTGAAGCGTATTCATCCTGAGGTATGACTATATTACTTAAAAAATGTTTTAAAATCAGCAGTGGAGCATATGCCTGCACTGCCCAGGGCGCACGCGCTCCCAAGGGGGGCATGGCGTGGAGGATGCCCTCCCAGGCGCGGGATAGCCGCTCGGATGCCCAGAGTGGCATGCGCACCTTGCAGCGGGGGGTGGAGCGAGCCGCCCACCCGTGACTCCCAAGCCTCCCCCAAGCTGTCAAAATGAAGGGGGAAGGGGGGAATGCAAAGCAGCACAGGTCCCCACCTTACCCCAGCGACTCGAGGTAGGCTTGGGAGTCACAGGCGTGCGGCGTGCCGAATGTCACCCCCCTCAGTGAGGGCACCCGGGGCGCACTGCCTCCTTCCTACGTCCCTGTTTTTAATGACCCCGTGTTTTTAGCTGTTCCTATTTTACCTGTAAGCTGCCTTGAGTCCCTGCCAAGGGAGAAGGTGGGGAATAAGTAAATATAACAAGAACTCCTTTCTCCACATGGGCGCTAATATCCTGTTGTCCCTCTTGCCTCTCTACTTTAACCACAGATATGCCAGTCCAATTTGAATTTTGGGTGTTTAATCAGTATTTCAGTTCTTGTAATCATCTGCATATTACTCTCCTGTAATAAATTGTTTGTTTTGTTTTGTTTTGTTTTGTTTTGTTTTGTTTGTTCTAAGCCTGTGTAATGGTTAATTCCCACTTGGATAAGTGTCATTTGTCCTGTGGTACACTATGGCTGTCAGCTCAGGTCCCAAAATTACCTTCTTCATGGACATGTTCTTAGGTTGCTCTTGCAATTCGGAACATAACCCCCCCCCCAATACCCCACCGTTGGAAATGGGACATAGAAAGGTAACATTTCACTAATTTATAGAAAATTAGTTGGGACCCAGATAAGTTCATGTTGTTCTTATTGTTGCAGCTGCCGCATCTTCTATTGCTATGAAACAGTCTCCGGCCTGCATCTCCCTTCTGGAGCTGTCACATAAATTGTCTCAAGTTTTTGAACCAATTTTAAAACCTTCCCAGCACTGGCTTGGTTTGACCAACTTTAGTTGTGCCCGGTCCAGTTTTGATTTGTACGTTATATCACAAACAGCGCCACAGGTGGCATTCTGCCGTTGGAGCAAAATGACCCGTTGCCAGTTGTGATGTGACAAAATGGCTTTGCTTCTGTCCTTATGAAAGGTTTGCGGGCCCAAAAGCACCTCTTTTCAACGTAGTCCTTACTGCACCATTTAAAAAAAAATGTGCATTATGCATTAGTAAAACCCTATGTTCAGTGCAAATGGAGCCATGTCCTCAGGAAAAGGCTACAGAAATTACTCTACTTTACAGCTCATCAGGTAACTGACAAACAATTCGGGCAGTGTTTCCTTCCCTTCCCTCTGCTGCTTGTGGGTCCCTTTGCACTTTAAATCACTGCCTTGAGCTATGCGAGAGAACCATCCCTTGTTAAATATGTAGCCAAGGGGTTAAGCAGAACAAATGTCTCTAATATGGTGTTGGCAAACCTGCCCATTCTTCCCTGTATATTAGGCGTATAAACCAAAGCCAATCAAATACATGCTGTTTATCTCTTTTCTTTATCTACAGTGTCCCGATTCAGCCTGTAAGCAAGATCTCTTAGCGTACCTGCAACGCATCGCCCTGTACTGTCACCAGCTTAATATCTGTAGCAAGGTGAAGGCGGAAGTTCAGAACCTGGGAGGAGAACTGATCGTCTCGGGGGTAAGCCGGTTTCTGAATCTTGTCACTGGCATGACCTGCTTGCAAGTGAATTTCCAACCCTTCCCCTGCCACCTCCCCAGTTTGGGGGTGGGACATGCTTTGAAGAAGCAAAATACGTCAGCTGATCATATGCAAGTTTCTTGCTATTCTTTTTATTTAAAAAAAAAAAACACGTTATCACCCTTTTATTTAGTTATTTGATTTATTTAGAGCATTTGTACCCTGCTCCTCAGCCAAAAAGGCTCCCGGAGCAGCTTGCATGAAATCAAAGCTAGACGCTCCCCGCCCGCAGGCTGACATTCTAATAAATGAATGAAAAGACAACACACAAGGAAAAAGGAAGGAAGAGGAAAATAAAACTCAGGCGCCAATTTCTAGATAATTGATCCTATATTGACCAGCCGGCATAGTTCAGAGGCAGGAAGTACCTGATAGAGCTGGCCCTTCAGCTCAGAATATGCAATGAACCCTGCATCCCATCTCTCCCACTGAGGCAGCCTGATGAAATTTCTGCCCCCAGATGACAGCCGAGGGAAGGGTGGTGTTGGTGGAGCTGGCCTGTTGCAGTAAAGCTGATGGAGCAAGTTTTGCTTCTCAGCTCTCCCAGTGCTGGAATTAGTTGTCCCTAAATGATAACCATTGTTATTCAAGACTTTATAGCTTTGATCTGCTATCAATAACGCCCCCCCTCCTTTTTGTATTTGGCAAAGGCAGGTGGCCCAAGAGAGGGAGAGTCCTGTTCTTGTTATGCACCCTTAGATAATCTGAGATGGGGGGCACAGGTGCCTTTAACCCTATGCATGCCAGTCTGAACTTCAGCAAAGGGCTTGTGAGTCATTTAATGCTCCACAGTTACTCATCATTGACCTGTACTCAGTGTACAGGAGTGAGCAACTGAGGCGCATAAGCAATGGGCATGTACACTGTTCTGGAGGCCAAAGGAGCTTGAAGACAGACAACTGCCAACCCCTGCTCTATGGTGCCTAGCAAAACTGCTTGATCCCCTCCCTTCTACTTCACCTGTTAAAAATTATCCACCTTTCCAGAAGAAACGTAATTTAGGAAGCCCTTGCCAAGCCATGAATATTATAATTAATTGGATCTTTTTTATATTGGCTCCTTGGAAATCCAATTCCTTTTGTGAGCCATAGTAATTTCCCTCCTCTGTTCTGATCTGTGTCAAGGGCAAATATATTGTTAAAGTAGGGAGAGGGTGGGTCATAGGTTTGCACTCACTCGGGCCCCAGTACATAACTGGGCTGAGCAAATAAAAGCCACCCATACAAAATATGCTTTTAACTTTAAAAACCAGCTTTAGAACATTCACAAAAGATACTCTTTTGGGATGCCTGTGTAGCTTCATACAAGAGTTTCTTGGCAAGACAAACCCTCTCCCCTCCAAGGAAAGCCACAAACTTTTAATCCTTTGGGTGACCTGAAAAGTGTGTAGAAACCCCTTTTCTTTAAATAAAATAAAATAAAATAAAGTTCCCATGTGACCAGAATAACGTTTAACCGATTCGGCCATATAGGCAGGGCCAGTCATGTTAGGACAAAGCACTAATATGTGCTTGATTCGTATTTTTAATTTATTTGTTAAAGTACTTATATACTGCCAATGCATACGATATCACACAATAGCATGCAGCAGCATATACAATAAAAACAAAGATGCTGAAAATGGCTGGCTGATCAAAAACCCCAACCTTTGTATAGGCCTGTCTACATAAATAGGTCTTCAAGAGATGCCTGGAAAGTCAAAAGTGAGGATGTCTGCCACATCACTTCTGGAAGAGTATTCCACAGCATAGGAGCCATGATACCAAATGCCCAAGGCCTCCGTGATGCAGGGAAAACAGCAGCAGCCCTCCAGATGGTCTCAGGGATCGAGCTGAGATATAAAAACTTAGGTGGTCCTTTAGATATTCTGGACTGCAGCTGTTTAGGGCTTTTGTGTATTAATGCCAGCCTTTCCCCATAACAGAAATCCTCTGCCCAGCTTAGTCAACAAAGATGAATCCATTACAGAGCTGTAAGAAGACAGGGACTCATTAGCTACTGGGATCACGAGGGGATCACATTTAGCCCCTGCAGGCCCCCTGAAATGTTTGCAATGCTATTGCACAGAGTGCCCAGAACACTCTCAGCCAACTCCCTGCAATATAGAAGCCCTCTGTTCAAATGTGTGTATGCACTCACACGTATGAAACAAGATAAATTTCCTAGTAAGCACTACGTGTTGGGTTTGCAAAGGCAGAGTAAGGATTTTATTGTTTTGTTTCTTTATTTTTGCTGGGTACCCCCACCCCTGTCAGAGTAATTGTGGCGAAAACTCCCGCAGCAGGGGCTACTAGAAATGTCCTGCTTCTCTTCCTCTCCTCCAAATTGGCGCTGTCTCTTGATACACATGCAGCGTGTTGTAATTTTTTTAAGTCTTGATGTTCTTAACAGCTGTGGGAACACCCCCCCCCTTCCTCCTTTCTATCTCTTTCATTGCAACAGGCTTAGATCTTCCTCCTTTCTACCCGCTGGCATAACAGGATCTGCTTCCCATCCTCATTAATTATTATCACTTCCACCCGCCTCTTACCAGGCTCCCAACTCAGCACGTGCATCAGCTTGGCTGTTGTGCTTTTTTTCGTTTCTGTCTTCTTCGCTCTCGTTATCTCCGGCGGAAGCTGGCGTTGGGCCGCAGCTCAGATAGTAGCCTTTGCGTTCGTTGTTGTTGGCATACCATCACATGCTGTGAAACCAAAGCAGCCAAACTGCTTGACTTCTCCATTCCCAGTTTGGTAGTCTTTAGCATCTGTTGCTTCTGAACTTTCATCACCACTGTCTTTATATATTTTATTTTCTCTTTCTCTCTCTTCCATTCAGCCATAATCCTTGGCAATGCTAGCACCATTATCCTTGTGAATAGTTTGCCTTTGGCATTGCCATTTAACAATTTGTGTTGGAAGCCAAACGCCAAACCCAGAGATCACTGGTATTGACTTCACTTGATCTTTCCACTGTGAAATTTGTACAGGAAGATTTGCCTGCTTTTTTGTCCCTTTTTTTTAGGTGGGAGGTATCATTATGTATCTATCTCCATTTATGTTTGAAAAACATGAGCACGATACCTTTCTGGCAGATGCTTCAAAGTGCTGGGTACTGTATGCAAAAAGACTATCCAGAGATCTGGATTCCAGCTTCACTTCATCTGTAGTCTCCTTGCCCACTTCCTGCTTCCTGCTTCCATCTTGTTCTTCATTCTCTCTTGGATAGCCAATTGCAAATAAACTGCATTTTATTTGCATAACATGGAAACAAAAAATTGCTCTGGAATCTGCATACAGTACAGTGCTCATGACACCTCCCGAATGATGGTTGAAAAAAACCATTTTATGTTTTGACATGTGTGACCCAGTCCCTTATGGCCTTGAGTTGGAAAAACAGTTACCCAGAAGAAGACTAATATGCATGTATTGTTGTCAGATGGTGTTCATGCTGAGATATGGGTTGCTTGGTGTTTGCTGTGCCCTTGAGTCCAGAGAACTGTAGAAATACTTAACATGGTTTGTGAAAAGTCAGTCTCCCCCACCCCCAGCATTTTCTTTATCCTTTAGGATCTTCGTTAAGGATCCAGTACGAGTGAGATGGGAATATGACCTCTTCAGGAATTTTCATTAAGCAACAAATAATAGAAATGAAACATGACTTAATATTGTTATTGGGAAATCGTTATAGTAATAAATGAGAGCTTAAATGGAGTCGTCCCCCGCAATTGGAGCCCTTTTCATACATTTGGTTGGGTACAAACAAATGCATGGAAAGGCGCTATTGGAATCATGCCTTGCCTCCAAGCTCCACATATTCAAAGGTAGAAACTGCACATTAGACTATATGTACCCATATCCTGGAATGTAAGCCTCTTCAATATTACAAAGACATTCAGGCATATGCACCCAGACTTCATGTAAATGGTTCACTCGAACATCCCCTTGGTGCTTTCATTTTTATAACAAAATGAACATTTGAGAAAGAGCTGCGGATGAGCAGACGTACTTGGGTCTAGCATTGCTAATGATGTCACTCAATGTAGGAAATCTCATTATATTAATTTTGTGAGTTTTTCCTAATTGATTGGATAGCTAAATTTGTGTCTGTTTTCATAGCAATAATGCAATAGTTCTGGAGGGGTGGGGGGAGTAAACTTTTGTTGTTTTTCAATGATGCACACGTACACAGCAGCAGACATCAACTTTAAAAGAGATTTTCTCCTCTGCTTGTTCTAAGAGAGTGCCTGTCAACCACCATTGTTTTGTAAGTTCTGATTAATTGAGCAAACTTGCAACCTTATTTGCGATGGGAGGGGAAATCAACTTTTTGGGTGGTTTGCGATGACAAGCTGTTAATGAAATACTTGTGGGAAACAGTTTGGGTCTCTAAAAGTTGACCTTGCTCCAGTGAGTAGGAGGAGGAGGAGGAGTGGAAGCCTGATTACAAAACGCTGGGGACAAAGGAAAGGGCCAGGTCACATTGATACCTGGATTGTGAGCTTCCAGAGGCATTTGGCCAGACACTTTGAGACATGGGATACTGGACTGGATGAACTTTGTTCCAGCAAGACAATTACCATATTTTTTGCTCCATAAGACTCACTTTTTCCCTCCTAAAAAGTAAGGGGAAATGTGTGTGCGTCTTATGGGGCGAATGCAGGCTGCGCAGCTATCCCAGAAGCCAGAACAGGAAGAGGGATCGCTGCTTTCGCTGCACAGCGATCCCTCTTGCTGTTCTGGCTTCTGAGATTCAGAATATTTTTTTTCTTGTTTTCCTCCTCCAAAAACTACGTGAGTCTTATGGTCTGGTGCGTCTTATAGAGCGAAAAATACGGTATTTTGCTTTTAGGCAAAACTGTGTTCTGCTATCTGAACTCATGAAGGGTTAAAACAAGGATGCTGGCAGATGTGCACATGCAAACCCCAACCTCAACATCCATGACCAGGTTTTCCTTGCCTGGGCTGGTTCACTCTAGCGGACATCCCTGCGTGGGCTGGATTGCGCCAATTTCCAGCACCTGCGTCTGTGCAGATGCGATTTCCGGTGCCACGGAAGCAAGTCCCCGCACCGCGCTGTGCCGGTTTAGCACAGCGTGTGGAGACTTGGCAAACAGGTGGCTTCATTTGGGGGTGGCTCGTGGGCCGGTTAAATAACCCCCATGGGCTGTTTTTGGCCCATGAGCTTTAGGTTGCCAACCTCTGTCCATGACATTCCAGAAATTCAGTTTTTTTGTGAAATTTGTGCACCACTCTCAAAATAAAAAATGTTCTACTGAATGCATGTTATATAGGAAATAAGAACTCTGACTAAACAGGGTTTCTGGTTATGGTGCCGGTTTCTAAACACATTGAATCACACATCCTTTGAAAGCCCCTTTAGACCTTTGTGCAATTGCATTAAAGGTAAAGGTAAAGGTACCCCTGCCCGAACAGGCCAGTCTTGACAGACTCTGGGGTTTGTGCGCCCATCTCACTCTATAGGCCATGGGCAAGCGCTGTCCGGAGACACTTCCGGGTCACGTGGCCAGCGTGACAAAGCTGCATCTGGCGAGCCAGCGCAGCACACGGAACGCCGTTTACCTTCCCGCTGGTAAGCGGTACCTATTTATCTACTTGCACCCAGGGGTGCTTTCGAACTGCTAGGTTGGCAGGCGCTGGGACCGAGCAGCGGGAGCGCACCCCGCCGCGGGGATTCGAACCGCCGACCTTTCGATCGGCAAGCCCTAGGCGCTGAGGCTTTTACCCGCAGCGCCACCCGCGTCCCAATGCAATTGCATTAGGAACTGCTATAGATTGTATACAGAGCATGATCATATCTTGCACGCATTTAAGTTGCGTGATTTCTACCACCCACAATTGAAGGCTCCTGGTTGAAATCCTGCATGTTAACTGCAAGTAAGGAAGAGAGCTTAAAAACTATTTCCCCCCAGCACAGAAGAGCTTTTAAGCTCTGCTCTGCTTGGGAACAAGGCAGCTGCAGAAACCCTGGGGTGCTTGTGGGAGGATGGTTCCAGGGGTTTTTGAGTATATGCAGAACCCTTGGAACCGACCTCTGTGTAAGATGTGAACATAGTGTATATAGTGTGATTTATTAAAATGTAAATAAATGGGGGCTGACCCAGTTGTACTCACCTATAGTCAAGATTGAGCTAAAAATGATGAAGTGACAAGAGTATCACAGCATTATAAATCAGATTGCCAACAAGCTCAGCCTTCTTTTTTTGTTTGTTTGTTTATATATTTATTTCAGGATTTATAAATTGTTTGTACGCTCAGAGACTATCTGAGTGCTGTACAAACTGGAATATAAACATAATACAGATCATTAAACAGTATTAAACAAATAAATACCTGCAAGAATTAAGGACCTACAAAAACTGCTGAATTGGGGGAATAAGATACAAAATATAGGTGTGGATGAAAAGAATTTGGTTTTATTGACCTCTTAGGGGCTGAACTGGATCAGCAAGAGTATTGCAGATAAGTTATTGAAGAAAATCTGCCTTGGAGAACATTATGGTTTCTCTTTTAAAAACAATATATCAGTATTTATCCTCCTCCCTGCTGTGTTTGACAGAAGCAACACTGAGACTAAGGAGGAGGAAGCTGGCAGCCAAGACTCCCGTGTAGATGGGTTGTAGATAAGAAGGCAAGCAGCTGAGAATCAAGGCAGAGGTTAGTTGGGCCTTAGTGGACCATCTTCCACTGGCAAACCCTCTCTAGCACATGTCAACATGGCTCCTTGAAAGTGGGCTTCCACTTTGCTTATCTTCAAGGTTGGAGAAGGACAAAAGTGGTTGGACCAGATGCTCAGTATGAGCATCTTTTGAGCCTTTTGCAAGTGTTGCAGACTTGATCCTTTTTCAAGTTGAACTACAGGGTCCTTAGTTCATTGGGCCTGTGGTCTACCGAGTGAGAGCTACATTGCACTGACTTTTTAATATTAGGCAATCCACAAAGGTGAAGAGAAAAGGCAATAAAGAGGGTAGAGAAGGGGATGCATATCACACCAACATGCACTTTTCAAGTCAGTTCAGGTACATTTCATCAGTCAGACGGGGGATCGTTTCTTTACGCAGTTCCATCTCCGTGTTCAGGATCATGAGGAGTAGGTACGGATGGAAGGACCTGTCAATTTCAGTTGCTCATTTTCTCATTTTTCCAATCTTAGATTCAGTTCTCCACATTTCTGCAGCATTTTTTCCTCAAATCATCCTGAATATTCATCAGCATTTTCATGTGAATTTCTCCCAGTAAGCCAATTTATGTATGCAGGTTTAACTGATGTACACAATTTGGAAGCAGTTTATCCTAGCATAATTCATATATTTTGTTGTTATTTTTACCAGTGCATTTCTTTTTATGCAACTTTCCCCTAATGTAATGCATTTTTATAAACATTGGTTGTAAAACTGCACTGCAAAATTCAGAGAAGTTCAGATTTCAAAGGATGGCTGTGTTTCTGTTCCCATGTTGTTTCAGAAAGTGTGGATTTGATGGACTCCCCCTTAAATGCAAACTGAATCCAAAATCTCCCCATCCCTAATGAGGAGAAACATACTGAGCAAACTGGCAGAATGATCCATTCTGTAGCAATTCCTGTGATTGGAAACATCCCCAAAGCATTGTTGCGTTTTGCAGAAATTGCCATGGAACAAACGACATATGGGAAATGAGCACTAACTATCCACGTTGGTCGCTTAAGCCCTTGGATAAAAAGGCCTCTGCAGTTTAGGTGGTGTCTTGTGTTATCAGTTTATGGCAGATGTGAAAGTAATCTTGCTGAAATGAGCACAGAAGGACCTGGGGGATACTACTGCTGCACATGAGATGGTGTTGAATGTTGTTAAAAGAGGAACTAATTATTACCACCCTGTATGCTATGCAAATATGCTGATCTGTCATTGGAAGTGATGGGAGACAGTGGTGTATTTAAGCTACCTGCTCAGAGCACACCAAAATCCAGAGGTATGGTGCGAATTCCCAGCCCAGATCTTTGCATTATGAAAAAGAGGAACAACAAAGCCTAATCTTCTGGAAAGAGAAAGGGGAAAAGAAACCCTTTTCAGTGGAAAGGAAACCATCTGTGTCCTCAATTTTGTCACTTGTCTTCCATAGGTTATGATGCTTGTTCACTTTCCTTAAGTGGGACACACCTTCTTTTTCCTTTGCTTAAACGCAACTGTACAATAGTTACTCTTTTCAAGTCAACGGTTTTCGCCTATTTCTTACATTCTTCGAAGAATTGTCATAAATTCTATATGCCTTACATGCTGTGAGTCCTTATTCACTGGCCTGTCTCCTTCCATCCCTCCAAAACCTGCGCATTCTTATATAGCTTTAGCTAAAAAGTTATTTCGTGTGCAATCAGCACAGAACAAATTGATTACCTGTTACTCATTTAGATTCAATGCACCAAAATACACATGGATCTAAGATTACTACAGCCTTCCTATGAAGTGCATCTCTTCATCCGTTTCCCTTAATAGTTTTCCATTTAAAATTGCGTGCACACAGAGGGATGTATCTATTTCCATCCTATGTCTACTTACAATCTGATAAAACTTTCCTGTCGCTTGTAAATTTGATTACTCATTGATATAACCCAGTGCGCTGTTCCCTCTCTTTTGAAATTTATGATGTCTTACAAATATTCTAGTTATTTTGTTTCACATTTGACTTGTCAGGCAGCCAAACATTCCCTTTCTCTTTCTCTCTCTTCATTAAATCCTACCCTCTAGCCTTCCTACGATGTTTAAAATCTATCTTGTGTCTCAACAAATCATGTTTCCAGTACTGAGGAACCCAAGGCAGATTGTCAACTCTAGCCTTATCAGTACTAACCGGTACTGAAGCATCTTCAGATCGTCTCCAATCAGTTTACAGTACTGTATCAAACTCTTATTCATTATAATCTAAGAAGGATCCTGTTGCCAGAGTTAGTCAAATTGTCTTTAACATCAATAGAATGCCAGCCATCAAAATAAAGAAGTGAGCAAAGCAGAGGTAGAAGCAGAGACAAGGGCTTGATAAAAAATCTATTTTTGGTGAGGGGAGGGGTGGGCCAAATTAGTGGTGCCACCAAAATTGCTATTTCCCAGCTCAGAAATATGAATCTCACCAACTCATAACACAAGGTGAACATTAAATTAGTACAACTCTAGTATAAATGTTTTGTGCATGCCCAACGTGTCCTGCATCTAATTTTAGCCTAAGTTTGGGACACTAGTTAGTGCTAACTTAGAGCTAAGGAGATGCTCCTAAGAGGGAATTTTAAAAACTAGTGTGCAGCTGCAGAATTTGTCTGACCAAATTCTAGGAAACTTCCTAAGTAAAGACTATGTCAAGGCTTTTAGTATAGTTTCTGCTAGATATCCCTCTAGCCCAGGCATAGGCAAACTCCAGCCCTTCAGATGTTTGAGATGTTTGAGATACAATTCCCATCATCCCTGACGACTTGTCCTGTTAGCTAGGAATGATGGGAATTGTAGTCCCAAACTTCTGGAGGGCCAGAGTTTGCCTATGCCTGCTCTAGCCAATCTGGTACCCTTCAGGGGTGGTGGGAGTCCAGCTCCCATCGCCAGAACCAGGCTGTCCGGTAGTTTGAGATGATGTGAACTGCAGACCAACAATATCTGGAAGTTCCCACATTGTCTGTTCCTGTGGTGGCCTATGTTTTAATGGCCTCTTCAGTACGTAGTATTAAGACACTAGACTACAAAGGTCTTGGTTCTCAGGTGCCTTGATGTTCAATGCAAAGTACAATGCTGAACATGAATGTTCCAAGAATGGAAATCACACCACTGAAGTGGGAGGAAGACCAAATTGTTTCAGTAAGAGCAAAACTAGCATTTGACCCCTTGTAATTTAAGATGGCATCACTATACCCCATAGTATACAGTGACTTTCCCCCTCCCCCTCCCTACCTTTTAGGACTAGGCAATTTAGATTAATTATGCAAATTCCAAAGTTGAACCTCTCCCCTCCCTGTGCCTCCATTCTCCCCTTAATATTAGATACAGTTTGTAAACACATTTTACTGATTAATAATCAAATGCACAAATCTGAATATATGGCCTATCCTTCATTTGGCACTGAGTCCTTGCAGCCTCAGTTCCTTTCCAAGACTCAATATGACTGTTTCAGTAATCCTGCAGAATCTTCAGGGATTAATGCCTGGTCAAGGCTCCAGTCCAGGTAATTTTGCAATGCATATATGATCTATGCAGCCCATTATATTTCTGTGTTTTGGTATTTGAAGATCTATTACTATGCAAGCTAAGTCAAATAGGGTTTTTTAAAAACAACAACAACAACAACACGGCCCTAGGCAATAAGAATACTAAATTTAGTTTGGATGAAGATAACAAAATAATTAAACTACCGGGAAAATATAAACAGTATTAACAGGATGCATTAAAAAGAAAAATCAATCCAACAGTCACTCTCGGAGGTTGGCTAATTTTCTGAAAATTCTACATTCATTTATTGACCTTCCCTGGATAGGTACAGGTTGCAAGCCCCAAGACTGAATGCTCGTTTATTTAGTTAGGTTAATAATAATAATAATAACAATACTGCCCTTCATGAACTACATCCCAGACCAGTTCACAATGTAAGCATGCAGTCCTAAAGCCAGCCAAGGTCAAGCTAAGGGGCTGTTGGATGCAGCAGAAATGCTGCATCATTGGAAAATAGGGAGAATTGCCAGCAGAAATGCATTTACATTGCCAGAAGCCCCCTAGTACATTTCTTGGAGGTAAAGGCTATCAATGCCTGCTTCCCACAATGGTTATGTTCCTTGTTCCTATGTCGGAGGCGTTATGCCTTTGAATAATACCAGTTGCTGGGAACCACAAGTAGAAAGAACATTATTGCACTCAGAGCCTGTTTGCAGGGTCATCTGGTTGGCACTGGAATAGATGGGCCCTTGGCCAGATCCACCATAGCTTCTCTCATGTCACAGATGTCCAACCAGCATTGTAGGGGGAAGCAAGGCATTGTGGTGATAACCAAGGAACCAGAAAACCCTAAGCCCCTCATTTCCCCAACTAGTTCCCTAAGGAGTCATCAACTGCCATTCAACTGGCATCGTCAATCCCCTCCTATTGACTGCAAGGGGAGAAAGAATGGTGAAGGAAAAGACCAGGAAAAGCCACTCCCACATCCCACCCTGGGGCAGTGAGCTGGCAGGGCTTTGGAAGTGGCAGTAGCTGCCACGGAAGTCCTTCCCCCTCTACAATGGGATGGTCCTACCCATGATACAAATTAAACATAATGAAATGCATGGCATTGCAACTGAAACAAAGCACTCAACAGTGCAGCAGGCAAATCAGTGATACCATTTTAGTTTTAAACACCATTCATTCCTAACCCAGTGCCTGATCTCTTAAGTGCAGTAACAGCGAGTGTGGTGCCCTCTGCGTTTTGCTTAGCTCCCATCTGTCCCAGTCAAGCATGGCCAGTGCTCAGGGATGATGGGACCTGCAGTCCAGCAATATCTGAAAGGCACCATGTTGGCTGCCCCTGCCTTAGTGGAGATTTGATCATTGGTGCTGTGCTGGGCAAGTCAAAGAAAGCATAAAAATGTGGTAGGGACCAGGATTCAAGTGATAGTGCCAAATTAAATACCATGGATACATAAATGAAAGAGAGAAAAAAAGCTGACATAATAGGAGGCTGCAGGGCTCCAGGAATTTAGCAGAATTGGCTATTTTTATTTTTTGAAATGAAACTCGGTGCTGGCTATGTTTTGCTGTCACGATAAACAGTGTTTTATTGTGACACGTACTTGCTTAAGCCTGCATGCACCCCCATCGCCTCCTTCTGTGCAGTCAGGAGGAGGACTTTGGAAGCTGTTATTTATTTATTTTAACCAACCACAGCTTCCTGTTTCATCCACGTTAGTTGCGAAACAGTCTTGCGACTGTCGGCCCAAACCCCTCCCTACCCTGGTAATGTCACAGTTATTTAGACACTGCGCTTGGATGCTACTTATAGCATAGATGGAGAAACTCGCTTCACGCATGTGTTCTAGTTTCTCTTGAAGGTCGTCAAAAACAAAATGTTTTCAAATCTCCCTTCCGTCTGTCAGGAACTGCATATTTCTTGGGGGAGATGCGTTTTACTTTTAGTAAGGTGTCACTGGGCCTAACTGCTAGACTGAAAAGAGTGATCACCTTTGTATCATTTTGCTGACACCTCCTGGACATTTCAAGTGTGCTTTGTAAATTCAGTGTCTACCATTCACTTACTCCCTCAGCACGGACTATCAGCATTCACACCTCAGTTTTAGAAAAACGCCTGGCAACCATGTTAGGGGAGGTTGGAAATAGCACAGAGAATAAAAATCACTTGCAGTTAAAGTTCTGCAGTGGAAGATATGGCTCCTTTGGCCTGATCCTGCAGGTCTCTTCTTACCTTCCCAGGTATTAGAGAAGGCCACTTCATGCCCCTTATCCCTCACCTACAGAACGTATTCTGCTCTGATACACAGACATATACGTCTCAGGAAAACCAGTCCATTCCTTATTTAAGTTCAGGATAGAAACCATGTCAATAAAATACTTTTTTAAAAACAACACCACCACCTTTTTAGTACAAGGTTAGCAACCTTGAGATCATTATGCCACAAGTGGTCTAGAAACCGTTCACATATGGCATTCCTAAATAGTAGGAAAACCTGGCTCCTGCCTGCCTCTTCAATGTTATGCTGGTTTAACTTTGTTAAACAGACCAAACCCAAGGCATGAAGGGATTGCATAAAGTGCAGCATTCTTCAACCTTGCACCCCCTGATGCTGTTGGACTACAACTGCCATCATTCACAGGTGGTTGGGGTCAATGGGATTTGTAGTCCAACAACATTTAGGGACCCAGGATGCTGGGGAATCCTGCTACAGTATTCGCCAGAGTGACACCATCTCCTGTGGCCTGAACAGTTGACAGCTGCTGTTCTGGGATGTTTTCTTGGCCAGCCACACAGAACCAGCCTTTAATTCGGCAGCTGGTTCATCCCCAATCGGTTTTAGGCAAGGCCCAATATCTCGCCCAGTCTGCAACCTGTACTGTTGTTTGGCTTTATCTGTGCTGAGGGAGCAAGCGAGAGGGATAACAAATCAGGGTTCCTCGTCGCCGAAGAGTACATGGCTACTTTGTCGAGCCTAGCTCTTTCAGCATACATCCCCCTCTCCCTCTCACATCCCCAGCCCCAGCCCCACTTCTCCCCCTCACCCCCTACTCTGCAATAGGGCACAATATTTCTCTTGCTCTCTCTCTCACTCTCTCTTTTCTGTATCTCTTGGAAATCAGACTGGAGTTCAAAGCACTTTCACTACCTTTTATGAGGTAGAGTGTGATGTCATAGATGGGGGCAGGGCTAGTCAACTTTCTACCCACCTACCCACCTGTGCTGAGGGAGCTACGCTTGCAAACGGAGGCGGTGACTCTTCCATGGTGAGTAACCTCATTTCTAATCTCTATTCTTTTCCATGTGAGCTTAAGTGGTTTTGATTGTGGGAGACTCTGCCCCTTTAAGCGGGATTGGTACAGTCACGTCACTTTCTGTGCTCAACAGGAACAGGAAGGAAGCTTTAGCCTGCTCATTTCTCGGTGTTCCCAACCTAAAAACTGCAAGAGGAAATAATGCAAAACTTAGCTAAGGGTGGCAGGATCTGTCAATTTTGGTTTTCTCTGTTTCTCATTTTTCCCATCTTAAATTGAGTTCTCCATATTTCTGCAGCAATTTGAGTTATTTTTTAAAAAATGCTCATGAGAATTATTCAGCATTTCAGTGCAAATTTCTCCTGAAAAAATGCATATTTGTATGCAGTTTTGACTACGGTACACATTTCTGCAAGCAATTTCCCTTAATTGAATGCACTTTTCCATGTTATATTCACTAATACTGTCATTCTTATGCACACTTTCCCTTAATATACACATTGTTTGGTTATAGAACTGTGTAAGTGCAGATTTTGAAGAACAGTTGCATTTCGGTTTGTATGACGTGTGAATTTCATAAATTCCCCTTGAAACCGGAACTGAATTGAATTCTTCTCCCATCTCTCATCTTGGCTATGCAAAAGCAAAGATTCTTTGCAAGTTTAATTCTTTGCCTTTCAGTGGGAGAGCACCAAAATTCTGTGCACTCATTTTTGCTATTATTCACAGCCAGTGGCTGAAGTACTGCTTATATCTGTTTGGTTGCCCTATGGCTAGATCCAGAAAGCAGCTTGCCCCAGAAACTATATGAAGAGATGAGAAATTGTGAGGGACAGGAACAGATACATTGAGCATACCTTTGCTGCCACAGCTGACCAGCTGACTGTACCTGATTGCAAGCCATTTCTAGACATATAGTTGCCAGCAAATTTTACTAAAGCAAAAATTTGGCACAGGTGTGGAGGGTGCTGCTTTAGCAGTTTTTAACAGATGTTTTGCGAAGACCTGAAATGTGTCATGGGTCTGATTGGGTCTGTCATCCTTAGGCCACAGGCAAGTTTCACCTAAAGATTCTTGCTCAGCCAAAACATTGGAAGAATTTTGAGGGAAGCAAAACATTTCAATAAGAGCTGCAAACTTTCTCTATTTGTGTGTGTGTGCATCTGCAGATTCCTAGTATCCATGGTGATGATAGTGGACTGGGGTGGGCAAGGGGGTGAGACAACACTGCAGTCAATGAATTGGACTGCGCCACCTCTGCCAGCTCATTTGGGTTGGCAGCAAGATGCGTAAAGCTGGCATTTGGTGGGTGTGCTGTGCACTGATTGAGAACCTTTGACATGACATTTGAAACCCAACATATCCTGAAGCACCTTGTTCGATTTGTAGTGGCACGCTCCTGTTGAAATTTATAGTTAATCACAATGTTCAAATGTGTTTTTATTAATAGGTATGATTAATTACCACAATTATGATGAAGATAACCAAAGATGTATTTACCTTTCCAGGAAATAATGTATTTCTGTTGCATTTAGACTGCACATGTAAGGACGTTGTGTGACCCCTTCACAGGGGTGCCGACCTCACACAATTCTTGCATGTGCTGAAATGTCCCTCCCATACCATTCCACAGAAGGCAGCTATGTCAGGCAACTGAGGGGTAAGACGCTCCCATACTGAGTCAAGCTGTTGACCCATCTGGCTCAGTATTGTCTACAGGCAGCAGCTCTCCAGATATCAGACAGGAGTCTCTGTGAGGGGATCATGGGTCTCCTCGCAACTCTCAGCACCCTTAAAAGAATGCAGTTCCCAAAATTCTTTGGGGGAACCATAACTGCTTACAGTGGCACTATGCTGCTTTAAATATATGGTGCAGCTGAGACTAGAGATTGGATAAGGCACCCACCCATCCCTAAATCTCCATAAATATTCATTTATTTAGAAGCATTTACACCCCCCACACTAGGCAGGATTCTGGAGGTGGCTTAAAATATATGTGGAAAACATAGACAGTGATACAATAGACCCTGCAGTGGGGCAAAGGGATAGAGTTCTCCAGTGTTCCAGCAAACGCCATTCTGTAGCCAAATCTCCTGGTCTAGAGCTGACTGCTGAAGCAGCTAGATGTTATTCACAGACAGGCCGGTCTTCCTGACTGAGTGGCTCCTGCTGATGACTCTCACAGCCCCGGCCCTGGTAACAGTCATAGGAGATGCTGGGGGAGCAAAGAGGTTGCAAACCTCCTCCCAGTTCTCCACATTTTGAACATAGATATGGGTCTCGTTGAAGCCTAATCTTGAAACACCATCACATCTTCCTAGCAGTGTAGCCAATGTGGCGTCTTCCTAGAGTCCCCATCATATCTGATGATTGGCCATACTGGCTGGGGCTGATGAGAGTTGGGAGTCCAACAGCTGGGCGCCACTACACTTTACAGGATCGCTGTACTTCTGATGACCGACTCCTAAATATATGATTCCACTGGAAAGACCTGGTGTGTGAGAGGGATGAAATGTGGTTTGCATATGAACAGCAGTGGGTCATTGCAAAATCAGCCTTCCAGCTTCCTATATTGAGAAAAAACAGCTGTTCCATCTCTAGAAGTTAGCTCAATATTTGGTCACTTTGGGGGATCAATGGGGCTGAAAATGAAAATCAGGGGTGGGATGTCCTTAAAAGAAAAGAATAAAAATCCAGAATCAATACATTATAAAGGTAATTGTGGTTTTGATATATAACTGGTTTGGATCAGTGAGTCTAAGCCTCCATCCTGCACTCTGTTAAGGCTGCCATTGTGGTTCTGGTTATCTAACCTTTTCAGCTTTTTGCTGCAGGCAAAAATCTTATTTCAAAATCTTGTTTTTGAACAACATGTGGTTTTTCTTCTTCTTTACGGGTCCTCCAGCTGCCACTTGACTCTTCTTTTTAACCCTCAGCATTTGAATAAAGAGAAGGGAGAAGAGATTTCTCTCTCTCCTTCTCTTCCCTCCCCCCCTCCTTCTATACTCTTGTTCTGCCTCTTGGGTACCTATTAAAGCTGTCAAGATGTCAAAGCTCATGCGTGGAAAAGCCAGGAGATGTGTCATGTGAGAATGTCTGCCTGCAGGGTCTGTAAAGTCCCCCCCCCCCCCGGTTATTTAATTCTTCGTTGCCAGCTCTGCTTGGGGTCCAGTCTTAGGTTATCTGGGGAGGTGCTAAACAGCAGCTGCGGCTATTCTTTGTATCGAAGCAGAAGGAGGTCAGTCCATCGTCATGGGCTTTTTACTGTCGTGACTGATGAAAGATTAAGAAAATTAGAAGAAGCAATGAAAAGAGTCACATGGGACTGCTATCCATTGAGTACCATCCTGCAGGCACCAGTCCTAACTAGGTTATCACCCTTTTATTCTACTTTTATATTCCTATAGCAGGAATGGTCAAATCTTTTAATTCTGGTTTCGCTTAGTACCCCTTTTTCAGTTCCAAGTTCAGTTCTCTACTAAAATCAGCATTTTAGTCTAAATGTCTCCTAACACACATACTTTGGTGCATAGTCTTCCCTAACAGGTACATTTTTGCAAATCCATTTTCCCCAGTATAATATATTAATATCATGTAGTGTAATCATAGTATAATACACACTGTGATGTATGTTATTTTCACACTTTATCCATGTTTGTGCATTTTTGTACACACGGCTTGGCATTGCAAAATTCAGAGATGTGCAAATTTCAAAGGATGGGTGTGTTTCAGTTTGCATGTTGTTGCATGTTGTTTCTGAAAGTGCAAGTGAAATAGATCAGCCTTTAAATGTGAACTGAGTCTAACTTCTCTGCCCTCTCTAATGGTCAGACACTTATACTTCTCTAATGAGCTGTCTCAGTACAAAAAGCCAAGAAAACTGTCATTGACGGCACTGCTTCCAGAGAGCTTCCGATGGCTATTAGTGACCATGGATACCAGATATTACCAATAGCCATTAATTTGATCATTGTTTTTTCTAGAAAGTGGATTGTATTCGGGGGGGGGGTGATCATTCCATTGGACCTTCTGAAAGGCAAATTTTAAAACCCAGCCAGATGGGCAGGGTGTAAATAATAAAATTATTATTATTATAGATTATAGAAGTGGCAGATTCACAAGTGTTTGGTTAGCAAAAAGGAAGAACCTCTGAGTTCTCAGGGGTTCATAAGAACCTACAAAGTAGGGCTACTTACACTTTCTCCTATTTAAGATGGATTAGACCAGGTGTGGCTAACCTTAACTCTCCAGTTGCTGCTGCATGGCAGCTCCCGTTAGTCCCAGCCAGTATGGTCATTAGTCAACGATGACAGGAACTGGCCACTGTTTAGCCACCCAGCTGGAGATAGTCTGTAGTTGCCCCTTCTCTCCAGTTTTGCTTCTACCTGATGTATTCTCAGAAACATTTAGGATTCCAGTGCAGTCTGAAGCTTTCGAAGGGTGAGCTAGCCTGGGGTATGTGTTTAAGCAATTGTAATCTTTGTTTGTTTGTTTGTTTGTCTGTTTGTTTGTTTATGAGGTTTCTCGTCTGCCCTTCACCATAAAGTCCCAGGGAGGTTTACAACAGTACAGTATAAAATTATAAAAGCAGATAAAACCTTTACACATACAAATCAAGTAAAACCATCCAGAATGGAACAGAACAGAAAATCAACAAAAGAGCTGTGGACTCATAAAATATGTTAACGGTCAAAGGCCAGGGTAAAACATATGGCAGGGACTATACAATGAAGGTGCCAGATACTCTATGGGTAGGGGATTCCACAACATAGGGGCTGCTACAAGGAAAGTCCTCTCCTGGGCTGCTGTTCTTCACATGCCTGAGGCTAGTGGAACTGCCAAGAGAGTACTTTCTGCAGATTTTGACACCCAAAGTCAGTGGGGATGGAGACAGTCTTTCATATAGGCTGCCTAAGTCATATAGGGCTTTCAACACCAACAGGAGGACCTTGGAATGCAGGGGCTGAGTGCACATAGACCTGACAATAATCCACCAAATGCTTGCTCTGTTGGACTATATTTATACCATTGGGGACCACTCTGAGCAAAGATTTTGGGTACCACAGCTTATGGAACCCGATGATAGAACCAGCTGGCATTGAGCGGATCAAATGATAACAACCTGGTTTTTTTGTGGGGGAGTGGGTGGGATGCACACTTAGACTTCAATATGTTTGGTAGCAAGTCAGTAGTTGAAATTCATCCCCAGTCTACTTATTTTGTTGATCTCGTTTAATGTATAGTACAAGCACCATAAACACATTGAGCTGAACAGTTTGTTCCAAAGAGGTGCTCTGAACTACTTAATCCCTACTCCAAGCATCTTGGTTTCCAGAAGCAAAAGTTACATTGCAACATATTTCGATATGTCAAAGTGGGAAGTGCAGCTGTTGCCTTACATTAGAATACATTGTTGTGAGTTTCTGCCACTTTTCATAACAAAATGTTGATTGGAGGAACTAATGGAAAAAGTGAAAATACTGGGAACCTTGGGAGGAAATGATCATGTCATCTTGGGCTTCATGATACAAAGGCAAGGGAAGGCTGAGTGTAGTCAAGCATGCCCTCTGGGCTTTAAGAAGGCTAGTATCAAAAAGCTGAAGGAACTACTGGATGAGGTCCCATGGTCGAAAATACTAAAAAGAGGAGTCTAAGATGGATGGGAGCTTCTTAAAGATGAAATATTGCAGGCACAGATGCAGACAATTCCAACGAGAAAGAAAAGTGGGAGGCATCAAAGGAAACCACTGTGGCTGCATAAGAAGCTTACAGATGATTTGAGATTTAAGAAATATAAGAAATGAAAGAAAGGAGAAATATAAAAAGAGTATATACAGACTCGCCTTCCTTGGAGGTTTTTAAGCAAAGGTTGGATGCCTACCTGCCATGTATGATTCAGCTGAGATTCCTGCATTGCAGGGGTTTGGAGATCCCACCCAACTCTGCAATTCTATGATTCTGTGAGTAAATCCATACATCTCCATATAAAGTGAGAGTAACCACAGAATCCCTTATGCTTCCTCCTTTCCAGGACCCTTCATTTCAATGCTTCAGTTTGAGTAGATTGCATTATGCACAACGGCTATGATTAGACATGGATTTAGAATTTCCTTTCCTCTTACTTCTACTTGGAATGAAGGAGTCTCTAGATGTATGATCTTCGGAAGATCTGGCCATTGTGCAGTGTGTTCTCTTGTCAGGATGATAACATGCAGTAATGAAACTTGCAGGGAACTCATCTTGTAAACATCCCCTTTAAAAGCATTTTCTTGTACCAGCTCCAAATTTCCTCTGCTGAGGCTTGAACCCATCGCTCTTGACATTTCCATCATAGGCTTTGGCCAGTCATCAATCACTTTAAAACAACATTTTAAAAGTGCACATTACATTCTCCCTTTGTTAGTCTGTAGACGTCATCAGGCTTGCACCTGGAGCAGGAATTGTAAATGCCTTGGGCTTCATATTCCTTCATCTCTTCTAAAATGCAACTTCTGCAGCTCCACACACACACACCCCCCCATGGTAAAGCATACACTCTGATAAATGTGTATCTCCTTGCTTTGGACACAGGTTTTGTGGAATATTTTTTGTGGCAGATTTTGGGGAGTAGGTGGCACTGTGATCTAAACCACAGAGCCTCTTGGCTTGCTGATCGGAAGGTCGGCGGTTCGAATCTGTGCAATGGAGTGAACTCCTGTTGTTCTGTCCAAGCTCCTGCCAACCTAGCAGTTCGAAAGCACGCTAGTGTAAGCAGATAAAGAGGTATCACTGTGGTGGGAAGGTAAAAGGTGCTTCCATGCGCTCTGGCACTCATCACGGTGTCGCAATGCACTAGAAGCAGTTTAGTCATGCTGGCCACATGACCCAGAAAGCTGTCTGTGGACAAATGCTGGCTTCCTTGGCCTGAAAAGCAAGATGAGCGTCACAACCCCATAGTCACCTTTGATTGGACTTAACCGTCCAGGGGTCCTTTACCTTTTGTGGAATTTCTGTATCAGATGAGATGGAAATACAGGGGAGCAGTTTTTGCTGTTTTGACAAAGAGAAAATGTCGCTCACTTCCTCGATTCCTGAAAACGAGTCACAAGCTAGGGAAAGGAATTTTTAAGTTATGTTTCTCATGTAGTTAACACTCCCTAAAATAATATTGCTTTCCTTCTTCCACACTTGCAGCTTTCTTGCTGGCTTTCAAGAGCAGGAGCTCTTTTATTTTTGAGAACCGGCCATCTTCTGGAATCCTTCCCGCTGAATACAAAGCAAAGGGACCAGCAATTGTCAGGATCCTTTCCCCTTGCAGAGTTTGTGACAGGTGCAGGGAGGAAAAGGCAGGATTTAAGTGTTTCTACCAGGCTGGGAGGCGGCCAGTCATAGCAGGAATACTTGCCATAGGAATAGTTGGGCCGCATCGCTGCATCTTTGCTAACATTGCACATTTCTTCTCAAAGGGTGTTTGCTCTTACTGCAGCATATTCAGGGAATAAAAGCCGACCTGGGATATAGGCCAGTTACATATTAGTGACATTATGAGCTTGCCAGTTACACCTGGAGTCTGATTACTACAAATGGATTACTTCTACTGCACATGTATCCATTTTTTATTTTTAACCCAGAATGGTGGCACATTCCATCTCTATGCCCTTTGGCGCAACAAAACCGCAGAATGCAGCACCCAGGAAGGACACAGGAAGACTCATCAGCCTGTGTCACAGACAGCTGATGAAAACTGGTTGAGCTTCATGGAGATCCATGTGACTGATGGGGGTGGGTGGTATATCAATAAATCGTCTGGAAGCGATGTGAAGCTCAGAATGCGATAGCGGTTTCAGAATGGCAATATATCGCCAGAGGCAGCTTTAAAACAGAGCATTCATGCCCAGCCACCGGGAAGGGCAATTGCAGGAAAGGACATGCCGGAATGTTCACTGGGAACTGGTGTAAGGGGCTATTGCTGCTCCTGCCCACTCCCTCCCTCGCTGGGAAGGACGTGACAGAGTGATAGCTGAGTGTGCCAGGGCAGATAGCTCGGCAAGGAGATCACTCTTCCTTCCTACTCCCTCCCTCCACAGCCCAGGACCTCAACATCATGATACTGTATATCGGTATATTGTGATGGTTGGCTTGTGATATATTGTGATATCGCCCAGTCCTCGTGACTGATGGGATTGCCACAGTACAGTATGTCTTCTCCCTGTTCAGATGCTACAGACCAGCTTGTTCTGAGTCTGGTGGCATCAGAAGCGATCTGGTGGCATATATTCTGAATCTATCTATCTCTATCTATCTATCTATCTATCTATCTATCAATCATCTATCTATCTATCTATCTATCTATCTATCTATCTATCTATCACCATCTATATCTATCTATCTATCTATCAAGTTTCCATTTTGTACTATTAAAATACATTCATATTTTTCACATTGTTTGTTCAAATATCCTGTTGACATCCCTCCCATCTCATGGTTACCTTAATACTTTTTTTATATCGTAGCATTATATACTTCTTCCTTTTTACATTTATGTCCTTTCCATTGTCAAAAAAAATAACCAATATGTATCAAGATCTGAATCTGAAATTTAGCATAGTATGAAAGAGTGTGTGTGTGTGTGTGTGTGTGTGTGAGAGAGAGAGAGAGAGAGAGAGAGAGAGAGAGAGAGAGAGAGCGCTTTGTGAAAATTCCAGAATATTGAAGCAAATGGGTTGTGTTGAGGGGCCACTCCATTTTCAT
Organism: Podarcis bocagei; assembly: GCF_964188305.1. Lineage (NCBI taxonomy): Eukaryota > Metazoa > Chordata > Lepidosauria > Squamata > Lacertidae > Podarcis > Podarcis bocagei. Next base: position 73,181,353 of record NC_138134.1, on the reverse strand, counting down.
GCTGCACTAACTGGACTCAAGGTCAATCTACAAATGCACCTGAATTAGATGCTAAAACATTAAGGTAGTAGAATGGACTGCACCTTTTCACATACAGTCCCCACTGACAAACTCCCTTCAGAAAGAATATTAGCAATCGGGGAGAAAGCTCTGGTGGTTTTCTAGCTACAGGGATTTACTTATTTTTTAAGACAGGAGAGCTGCCTATGTAGACATAGCTTTTGAGCAAGCTTGGGAATGCTGCCTTGTTTCTCCTGTTCAAATGAGCCACAGTTCAGGTGAAATCCTCCTGCCAGGTGGAGCAAATTCTTGCAAGGTTGCCGTGATAGATCTGGTAAAAACACAAGCAGTTTGGGTTGAGAGCTTTCTGGTAGAATATTTGGGATTTTGGGATTATGGGACCAGATCTGTCTGCTTTGTGCTGGATTCTGTAGCCTTGTTGGGAGCCACCCAGAGTGGCAGGGTATAAATTATGATGATGATGATGATGATGATGATGATGATGATGATGATGTCTATTTCACCAAGCAGGGCAGGCTCCAGGTTTCATGGGTGTGTGTGTCTTGGGCCAGCTGTCAAAATCCCTTGTGCTGGCTGTTGGGCATTCTGCATGCAAGAAGTCCCAGAAGATATGCAAAAGCCTTTCTTGTAGATCTGTTGTTGAGAGGGATCCATAAATATTGCCTATATCATGCAGGAAATAAGGCTAGAAGGGCAGCTAAGCATTGCCTCCAAAGTGCTTGTGTGACTCCAGAGGAAAAGGCAAAAGGAGTGTAAGCAGGCAGGGGGCAGGCTTTCCTTATTCCTGTGTTTCAGAGTGAGAGAGATATGCTCAGCTGCAGGCAGTTTCCCCCCTGCTCTTCTTTTGCACATCTGCTGTGAGAGGAGAGGGGGCTGCCAGGCTGCAACGCTAGCAGGGTGGAAACTGCTCTGCAGCAGAAGGAAAACAAGGAAGCTAGTGCCTGTTGCTGCTGTGCAAATCACCCAGAAGAAGCCTGCACACCCGATGCACCCTCCTCCACAAGCTGCTAGTGGGGTCAACTGTAACCAGTGAGGGACCCCTGGGTGTTAGCAGACCTTGCAGCTTGGGTGAATTAGATTGGACTAGTCACTTACAGTTTCTGGAGTTTAAAGGTTTTATTCATGCAGGAACTATTTACAAGATAAATGAAGATGTGTGAGAGAGAAAATAATAAATATTATCTCAACAAGTTGTAAGAGAACAATCAACAAAAGGGCTCAGCTTTAAGTGAGGTAGTTAATTTAGATACAGAGGCTAGAAGCCAGTGGTGGCTAGATTATTAGATAAAACAGTGCAATATTCTCTTCTAAAACTCAAGCGGGTGCCATATGCTGCAGTGAATATCCTTGAAAGAGGCATGCAACACTTTGTTGCAGGCCCTATTTGTACACTGTATATTTATTTGTATGATATCCACTAGCCTCTCCCAATCTGATACACTCCAGAAATCTTGTACTACAACTGGAACTGATGGGAGTTTTAATACAAAATATCTGGAAGACACCAGCTTGGGACAGGCAGATGGACACATTCATTTTACTTTACTGGTACCTGCTCCCAGGATGAGGTGGAATGGGATTTTTAAAATGCAAGTTCCCAAAGGAGAGGTCACATCTCATTCAAGTTCAAGTTCTTCCCCCTACCACAATGGCAGCTACCCCCAATCTATATTCCCCAAGCTCTAAGGCTGCATTCTTTCATTTCAGCCTAGTTTGGAAAGTAAGGATATTTTAATGCCATTATTTAGGGTAGTTCATACCGCCTTGTTTTAAGTGAGCAGATTTATGTATCAACCGGTCTGATTTAAAATTAATATAATTAGAATTAGCTGTTAGGAGCAATTATTATATATTGCAAACTTAGGTGGAACAATATCTATTACTTCTTCAAGGACTCTTTCTTCAGTTAGATCATTCACGGGACTGAACTGGAATTTTAAGGCATATTTAATTATCTTTTATGATTGCATTTGTCCCTCGTTTCCCCCCTCCCCAGTTATCATAAATTAAATATCTACTTATATTAAAAAGAGAGTTTCATGCATGCAAAATGAGATGCAATTTCATTTTTTAATTTTATTGTTTAAAAATTACGTTGGCTAAAGCAATTAAATCATTCTGTTGAAGAAATGTATCTTTTTGAATGCAAATGCGCGTACGATATGTGCTTGCTCAGGAACACCCTGTATATTTTGGGATTGTCTTTGATATTTGTCATTTATTTAGTTCCCTTGCACAGTGAAGCTGACAGCCAAGCCGTTTTAAGGCATCAATCTATGCTTTCAGAGTCACAAGTATTGCTGGTGCACAGCTGTCTACAGCTTTTGCAATGTCTGTTGGATGTTATCTGGAGAAAGATAGCATTTGTAGGCCACATTAAAATTCAGAATTTGTTAAATATACAAGTAATTTTGTTTGGGGGTCCCAGTGGTTTTCTTACTAATAATTGAAAAAATGCAAATGAGTGCAACTAATCAGTGCATTGGCCAGCAGTACTACCCAGCTATCTGCCGTAATGAATTAAAAATGCATCACATCCAGATAAGTAAATTACTTTAAATGGGATGAGGTGGAAAAATGAAGGAATGGAGAAAATAGATTCTTCCTCCCCGCCCTTTCTAAACTTAAAACATGCCTTTGAGTCATGGCTACATACCAAGAGGAGTGATTTTATTATGCTTCCTTGCAAAACGCTCTAGTAATTTGATTTTACCAATATAAGTTTCTCTTCTAGTACACTGTTAATGACTCAGACTTGGTTTAAACATACATTGAGATGAGATGAGAATTAACTGGTAGAACCCTTAAGTGCCAGAAAAGCCTGTAGCACATTTTTGTGTTTTTATTTTTTCTGCTTGGAGGAACAGGCTGAATATCACCCTGACGGGCTACTTTTCATACTTGCAGGGGGTTTTTGGGGGGTGGGGGTAGAGCACTTAAATGAGACACTCCCTGCCAGGTGGTGGCATAGTTCAGTCAACTATTTCAGGATCAATTCATTCTACAGCATGGGTGGATTCAGTCAGAAAGAGGGATGGCTGCAAATGAATCCCCTAGTTTGAATTTCACCTCTGACGATGAATTCTGGAGGGGGGGGGCCTTAGGTAAGCCATTGTTATCTCTGCCTGAGCACCTGAACTGCAGCATGGGAAGAATAAATACCAGCCTGTCTTATACAAGGCACTTTAGGTTGTTCAAAAAGCTGCATTTCATGTGCTGTAAGCTGTGATTCTCAATCCTAGACATGGCTGCAGGTTTGATTGTCACAGGGAACTCTTATGTGGTCTACGGGCGGTGTCTATAGTCCACTTCAGGAATTGTGTATAACAGATTGCATGGCCATGCCTTTGATTCCACTTTATGACTCCTTCCAGATTTCCCTTGCTCTGGTATAGAACATCTTTAGGATAGTGGGGATGTTTGGAATTTCAAGAAAGTTCCGTGGGCGCCCATCACAAAATGGCTGCCACTCAGGGCATTACAGAGCACACCATGGATTCCGCATCTAAAAGAGACGACCCCAAAATACTTTTTGGAATTATCAGGAGAGAGTAGGAGTGGTGTTCAGCTATCTTTCCCCACGAACACAAGGTTTAGTACTAGCTCCAGAGCCTTTCCCCTCTCTCTTACCCCTGGACAACCTCTGTGCCAGCTGCAAATCTGCTTCCGAGGGCTGCAGATGGGGACCCAAAATAGATTTAGGGGGTGTGGATGGAGGAGATATTCTGCTCATTCCATTGTGCAAGGAGAAACCTTTGTGCTGATAAACGTTCACCTTCACACCATGTTGAATACAGCCTAAGATCTCCCACTTGAAGGACTCTCTGTTCCTTCCCGGGTCTGATGGTAGCTGTTTGCATATAACATAATCTCCTTTTCAAATGCAAGCCATTGTTTCTTTGCTATTATAGCTGTCATAACAATGTAACAAAACTCTTTATTCCTTGTTGCCGGCTGCAGCTTCCCCCACCCGCACTTGCCCAGGAGTTGTGATGCTCGCTCATGTAACTGCAGGGCCTCTTCCTCTGCTGCAAGCTCCAGTCACGTTCACACTCCCAGTAGTCAGTGCAGTGCATAAAATCAAATCCCTTAAAAGGTCTACAGAGCAATACACATGCACAACAAAAAGGGGTGTGCTACTGGGGCTAATTCAGAAGTTTCAGGTGTGTTGGCCCCACACAAGCATTGCAATGTTGCACAAAACCTGCTGAAATTTTGTGAGTCTCATCCGAAACTTCTTTTAAAAATCATATTGGAAGCGTTTCCCCAAGTCTAGCTCAGTACTGTTCACACCGACTGGTAGCAGCTCTCCAACATTTTGTGCAGGGGATAAGTGAAGCGGCTATTAGCCCCAAGTTGTGGGGCCACCCCTTACTGGAGCTAAGCAGTTCTGGGTCTGTTTGGCAGCTGGATATAAGGTTACTGCCTGGGAACAACATGTACTTTGCCTTTGGTTCCATGATGAAGGAAAGGCAGGATAGAAAATGTAAGTCCAGGGAATAGTAATGATGGCTGCCCATTTCCATTTGGTACACCAGCTGAGACTCTAGCTGCCCATGCGCTGTCTTGCCAGTGCTGCATGCCCTGGTTATCTCCCGCTTGGACTACTCCAATATGTTCTATGTGGGGCTGCCTTTGAAGGTGACTCAAAACTACAACTATTCCAGAATGAGGCAGCCAGACTGGTGACTGGGACTGTCAGGACCCCTAAAGGATCTGCACTGGCTCCCATTATGTTTCCAAGCACAATCCAAATGTTGGTGCTGACCTTTAAAGCCCTAAACCATCTCAGCCCTGTATACCTGAAGGAGTGTCTCCACCCCCATCATCCAGCCTGGACCCTGAGGTCCAGGTCCAAGGGCCTTCTGGCGGTTCCCTCACTGCGAGAAGTGAGTTTATAGGGAACCAGGCACAGGGCCTTCTTGGCAGTGGCTCCCACCTTGTGGAATGCCCTCCCATCAGATGTCAAGGAAATAAACAACTATCTGACTTTTAGAAGACATCTGAAGGGAAGTCTTAAATGTTTAATGTTTCACTGCGTTTGATGTTTTAGTTTGTTGGAAGCTCCCCAGAGTGGCTGGGGCAACACAGCCAGATGGGTGGGGTATAAAAAAAATATTATTATTATCATCATCATCATCATCAGAGGCACCATGCACCTGAATATCAGCCATAGGGGGACAACATCAGGAAATGGCCCGCTTGTAGTCTTCATAGAAACATCGGATTGGGTGTTGTGGGAAACAGGACATGAGATCATATATGCCATTAGCCTGACCCAGCAAGGCTGTGTGAAGTGGGATCACAGCCTGTGCATTCCATGTGGGTCCTTATCTCACATTGCCCAAACACATAAATTACTATACTACATGGGATATTAGTCATGCTGGCCACATGACCCGGAAAGCTATCTGTGGACAAATGCAAGATCCTTCGGCCTGAAGTGAGATGAGCGCTGCACCCCATAGTCAAGTTTGACTGGACTTAACCATCCAGGGGTCCTTTACCCTTTCTTACCTTCCTACAGATTCCCATTTCAAGGCAAAATGTCTTCATGGAAGATCCTTAGCATATGCATATTGCCTTTGTTCAGTCTAGGCTTTCCATGGCCCACCCTTACAGGGTTTCTTCTGCATCAGCCCTCTTTGACCCCTGTTATCCCCTCCACAAGGCAAAATCTCTTTACCAGGAGGGCTAGGTAGACTCAGGGATGGGGCGAGGGCTCCCAGTTTGACACATGCCCAGCTTGAAGCCCCATTCAAGGCCTCGTATCATGTCTGTTTCTTTTTTCTTTTCCAATTAATATACCATCATTTTGGGACCACTCCTTCCTTGGCTGTCAAGTCAAGCCAGTTGCCTTCAGCAAATGTACCAGGCCTCAGAAGAATATTTTAAAGGTACAAGTCTTGCTGCCCGTCTGCTCCCTCTCTGCTCTGACACCCAGCGCTTGTTGCGAACGAGCCATTCAACAGTCTGCAATGTTTGATGGTAGATCTCAGTGGTAATTTAAAATATCCTAATTTAATAGCGTATGATCGGCTATTTGCCAACAAACACGCAAGTTGCGTCGTAAATCACGGCGCGGAATGGTACAAGACCATTATACCGGGCGATATATCACAGCTCTCTGTTGAGTTGGCATGTTGTTGCCATTATAATGTTACTATCCATCTTAAAACTTGTTTTTCTTTCCGAAAGGGAAAGATGGAAAATAAGCGTCTGTTTGTGTGGGAAGGGGGGAAATGTTCTTGAATCTGGAGATTAAAAATTAATTACCAATCTGAGGGATGCATGATGATGAATCATTTTAACCAATTAATTTAAAGTCCTCATAATTGTTGGTACTGTAGGTAGGTTAGTTTTTCTCTTTCTCTGCCCCACTGAATATATCTATGTCTGTGAGGAACTCTGGCACTATATGGACTTTTTAAAAAATGTTATTATAGCTTGGAAGCAGGACTTTACAGCAGGAATGTGGGAACCCAAGGTCCAGGGCCAAATGAAACCCTCCAGACCTATGTAAATGGCCCACAGGACTCTGCCCAGGCATTGAGCCATGCCTTGAGCCAACCCACTTTTACACCCTCCTGGCAGTGGCATATCGTGTGTTGTCAGTGCCTGGGGCAACGTGGAGGGGGTGGGGTGGGTGGGAGGGAATTGAACAGAGTACACATGCACATTCAACTGCCTAATGGCATCTGTGTCACCCAGGAGATCGCAGCTGCAGAGATAAGAAAAGAAGAGTTGTTCCATTGTCTGGTGAGGTCACTTACTGGAGAGGCCGTTTTCAGTAGTGCCAGCAACAAAAGTGTGCAGCTGTATTGAGGCAGCACCGGGTGTTGAAATTTTGCACCCCTAGCAAGCACCCCTGTTATACCCCCCCCCCATACTACAGCGCTGCTGTCTGAGATGTGTCCTTCAACTCTGAGAATGCCTCTTGCTTCCCTGTTTGTTAAGGATGCTGAGACTTGTTTTGAGATCCCTGTTCCCCTCACACAGCTACAGGTTTTCAGAGTGGTTAAACAATTCATCTTCCCAGGGAACTCTAGGAATTGTAAATTTGTGGGGGAAATAGGGGCCTCCCCACTGCTCTCAGCAGCCTTAATGTAACTCAAAGAGTCTTTGAGGGAAGAGGTCATGACCGTTCAGAGTAAAACCATACTGTATTCTGTGCATGGGGCCTTTGGCAGTTCTGCTCACCCTCATGATGTGCAGGAGGGAGCAGCAAATTATTTGGTCTGTGAGCAGAACTGACGATCATGTGGCAAAGTCAAGAATCTAAAGATATAGGGAACCAGAGCTAACTGGTATTGCCACCTCTAGTTTGGTCAGAGGTACCTCAAGACCTTCCATGTGCATATTTGCTAAGTTTGCATCCTGCATAAGTGTTCACAGTTATGTTGTGACTTGAACCTCCTGTTTCAATTGCTGTTTTAACTGCTGCAAGTGCTTTACTGCATATTTTTAATGTGGGTGTTTATTTATTTTTTGATAAATTGCATACTGCATATTTTAATTATGTGTGATTATATTTTTTCACAACTGGTTTTCACAACTTAGAAGCTTTCTTGGCAATTCAGTGGTATATAAATGTAATCCTCATAATCTCATCTGGGTGGGATATTTTCTGGGTTTAATGCAAATATGTGCAGGGGAATGTCAATAAGTCATTTTGTAAATTGCTTTGAATTGCCCCCACCCCCCAAAAGAGTGACTAATAAATTTAGTAAAATAAAATTCCCATCAACTTGGGGGGGGGCAGCCCCTTCAAACATTTTTTTTTGGGGGGGGGGGCAAAATAACCATGTCACCCAGGAGTTGATGCCTATGCTGCTTACTTCTGAATCCAAACAAATGTCAATTAGGTTTTCTGTAGATTGACATTTGTTCCAATTCAGCAGTAGAATAATAAAATCACAGTGTGGGAAGGGAGCCTGAGAATATTCAGCTGTCCCTTATGGGGGTCAAACCAACTGAGCCGTGGGTTTTCCTGGGGAAAGTAGCAAGTCAAAATTAAAACCTCTCGGAACGATGACTGCAAATCATGGGACAAATCACAACCACATCCTTTCAGCCAGCAATTTCAGGGTGGCTGGGAACAATACCTTTCAACCATCAAACGTTTGAGTAGACAGGAATGTTTTTAAATTCCTCCTGAAAATCCATAATGAGGGAGACAGACACATCTCACTAGTGGGCCATCTTCTGAGAAATGTTGTTACGTGCATTTGCCAGAATTGTGTCTAGACTGTTCTAATATTACACATTTTAGCCATAAATGTTGTGAGTCAGGAACAGCATCTTAATATTCCAGGTTAATAACAGTCTGGGCATTGCATCAGCGCGTGGTTTCCTTTTTGCTTTAGAGCAAGCAAGATCAGGTTTTTGGTGGGCACATGCAATACTCTTCTTTACTGATCCAATTAACCTGGGAGAACGTCTACTCTCTTGCTCTGCATTGAAAATCACTAATGTATAATGAAATCATCAATCCATTGGCAATGGTGCATAAAAACGTTGGGAAACATCCATTATTCACGCTGTGCGAAGGCAGCTCCATGTGTATGGCAGAATGGCATATATCAGTCTGTATGTCTTTTATACAGAGGTTGTTTATGCACAATACCCTCTTCAGCAAGACAACCAGCTCCGCTCCGTGAGCATTACGTTCCTCCAACCCAGGCTGGCAATAACCCTCCTGTTGCTTCCTTTCCTTTTCCCTAGCTTGACAGTGCCACCTCCCTCATCCAAGCAGCTAAAAACCTGATGAATGCCGTAGTCCTTACTGTGAAAGCTTCCTACGTGGCTTCGACCAAATATCAGAAGGTCTACGGCACGGCTGCGGTCAACTCGCCTGTCGTGTCTTGGAAGATGAAGGCGCCGGAAAAGAAACCTCTAGTCAAGAGAGAAAAGCCGGAGGAATATCAGACGAGAGTGAGGAGAGGTTCTCAGAAGAAACACATTTCTCCGGTACAGGCTCTAAGTGAATTTAAAGCGATGGATTCCTTCTAATTCACTAGGCTTCAACCTTCGAGGGGTTTTCTATTTCCTTCCTTGTTTCTTTTTGTATGCGTACCTGCCGACTTGTATTCATCTGGCATGGGGGAGAAAAGAATAATGAAGCAGTTTCAATGTGCATGCAGCCCAAGACTCTATTAAAGTCATTAAACAGTCCGCAGTTTCCCTTTCCAAAAGACACATGGCAATTCTTAAGTTAAATGGAGGTCCATCATGCTGACCTTTGTATTTCCCCCAAGAGCATAAAATAATGAGAATAATCGGCTCCCCTCCCCCAAAAAATTGTATTGTAAGAACCGTGGTGGGGAACTGGGAGACAGTCAACTCTGAAGGGTGGAAAGCAAATCCTTAATGCATGCAAGAAACATTAGGTTGGCAGGTATATTTATAGATGGGAATCCTGGAAATGGTAGACCATAAAACCTGTATTGCTTTTGTTACAGTGTAATCATGTAACTAGCCAATATGCTTGGATGTGTGGCCCGGGTAATGAGACAATTTTAACTCTGAGTCATCTTCATTATGATATGTGGATTTTTAACCAAGATGATTAAAAAAAAATAACAATTCCTTTAACTCGCATTTTCCATCCTTTTTTGTTTCTAGTAGTGTTAATGATGATTCTGTTTCAACGATGATGACTTGAACAAAGTTTTTCTCTTTTTTAATTGTTTTCTTTTTGCCAACTGGATTCTTCTTTTCTGGTGGAGTATGAAGCACAACTTGGTGGTTGACATTGCCTTTTGTATTATTATAATTATATTATTATTATTATTATTAATATTATTATTAGAAATAGAAGAACCGGTGATGGAATGTGTAGAGATATGGAAACTGACACATGTGAGAATTTAGAGGCAAATGTGTAGGTGTAGCTTTGGATTACAAGGTATCTGATATACCGTCGTAACCGCTAACTCTCAATAAACTTATTTAACCTTGGAATTTGAAGTACGGCTCATAATGTTCAACTTTTCTGTTGTTTAACTTTGAAATATCCTCCCATCCCAACCCTGTTCTCTGATATTGCGCTTAAATTTGGCAGCTGGGCTGTCAAATTATTTTATATTGACATGTCAACTGGAGTCTTGGAAGACAAGAAGGAAATTGCTCCCTCTCCTCCTACTAACTCTTGCCTAACCCTTGGCTCTCCCATCTGAGTGTGAAAATCTGTGCCAATATAGTGAACAAGATCTCAGTTCTGTGCAAATGTGCTTGTGCAATGCCCATGCAGAACTAGGAGTCACAGAAGTTGGCATTTGTACTTTTCAAGACTAAGGAATCAATTTCCAAGATCACTATGTTAAGGGATGGTGGAATCTGGGGTTCCTTAGACAACAACAACAAATCCGTTTATTGTGAGGACCATGCCTGTACACAAACATCAACACAACAATAGTTAAAAATATTAAAATTCATTAAATACTATGCCGACAGATGCCTTCATCCCACAAAATAGAAAGAGAGGGAAAACAAGCAACGAGTTAAACAGACGATGAAGGGGTCTGCCCCGAACACCTTATTGGCTAAACAAGCCTTTGTATCATTACAAAATAATACTACTTGGCGTAAAAACCTACTAGATATCCTATCCAGATACAATCTACCTGAGTTTAACACTCTCAAATTGTGGAGCCCTGATAAAGTTCGGGAATGGATCTTTGAAAAAGATGCCTTTTTGGACTCCACAAAGATAAAAAACTCGGGGTTTTCCTACTGGCTTCCCTGAGTAAAAGCAGTCAAAATCTGTGCCAACTACTTGGTGGAGATCACTGATCCCACCCTTCGGAGAGCTTTCACTATGGCACGGTTTCAAACATTGCCAACTGCATATCTGACCGGTAGATTCACAAAAACCCCAGTAGAACATCGTTTATGTCCTTGCCTTATGAAAACTAAAGAGGATCTTACACATTACCTCCTCTATTGCCCCATCTACTCGGGCTTTAGAGACGCATTGCTGCAAATTATACCCAACTCTATAACCAATCCTGAAGATAGAGTAAAATTCTTGTTAGTTGATGCAAACCCACGTATCACCCATGTGGTTCCTTAGAAGAAGAGGAAGAGTTTGAATTTGATATCCCGCTTTATCACTACCCAAAGGAGTCTCAAAGCAGCTAACAACCTCCTTTCCCTTCCTCCCCCACAACAAACACTCTGTGAGGTGAGTGGGGCTGAGAGACTTCAGAGAAGTGTGACTGGCCCAAGGTCATCCAGCAGCTGCATGTGGAGGAGCGGAGACGCGAACCTGGTTCACCAGATTACGAGTCTACTGCTCTTAACCACTATACCACACTGGCTTACTATGTAGGTTGAAGAAACACAACACAATTCTGTAGCTGAATCTAAGTGAATCTGACTACCTAGATGGGAGATGATGTAGGAACCCTACATAAGGCGCTCTGAGCTTGTTGGTGGACATGTGGGGTATCAATGCATCATTGCAAATCAGTATGCTTTTGATGGAGGCAGTGTGCCTCTGAGAACCAATTGCACTCTTCCCTATGGGCAGCCCATAGATAACCACTTAACCACTATGAGAATAGGATGCTAGACTAGATGGGCCTTTGATCCTATTCCGTTCTTAAATGTAGATTGGTCTAAAATGTCTCCGTCTATATTGCCCCTACAAGGCAAATAACAAAAAAGTAAGGATGAAAATGGTATTGATGCTCAGCAGGGTCTGACAGTGCCCCAAGAACATCTTTCACTGCTTATGACAAAGTCCGTCTCCTTGGCAGCTGACATGCCTAATATTCCATTTCAGTGTGTGCTTTAAATTATCGCTGAGTTTCTGTAGGAAAGAAATAGACACCCATCACAAATACATGTCCCAGTGACAAAATTCATTATCAGATGTGATAACTTCAGCAGGTCCACAATAGGATTTTGGGTCTGCCTGTATTACAAACTACAGTTGGTACATAGATACCCAAACAGTGCCTTGTGCTGGCTAAGCACATTTGGATTGGGTTTTCCTTCTCTGCTGATATTTTTGGATGTTTCCTTGGATATGTTTTAATGTTGTGGCAATTGTTTTCCAAATTGCTTTCATGATTGTGATTCATTTTGTTGTTTCTTATGCTGTTCATCACTTTGAGTGCCACTGTGGCAGAGAATGGGGGACAGAAATTTAAAAATAAATGGGGGGGAAACTTCAGACGAAGACTAAAGCTGAACTACTTCCACCTTAGAGAGACACACAGTCCAAATAGTTAGATTTGATGCACTGGGTGGCTTCTGCACCTACTGAAGTTGATGGCAAAAGTAGACCCCAAAACTAATGGTGGAGCCAACATTGTGCTCCATACATATTATTTGTAAGGTGACACAGTGGGTAGGATCTAGACTAAAGTGAGTCGAGTTTAGGTCCCATTGAAATGAATGAGGCAAATTAATCATGACTTATGTCCGACTGATTTCAGTGGGAACTACAGTCAGCTAATTTAGTCTGGACCCACTCCTCGCATTTATAAGCATTTTGCCAGTCACAAAGGTAAGGGGCATATTAGCATTCATGCACCCCAGTACGTGCCCCCTAATACCCCCCAAAATATTTCCCAAATGTGAAGAACTTTCCTCCAAGAGGCACACAATTAGCATGGCTTCGTTGGGGGGGGGGCCAGCAACCTCCATTTTCATCAAAACGTTTGAAGAAGCCTTCAGCCCAGCATCTTGTTTCTGACAGAGGCTTGTAAGATGCTTCTGAGAAGCACCCAAGCAGGGGCATGAATGCAAAAGCAGTTCCCCTTTTTGTATGCCACTTTGGAGCAAAATTACTTTTGTGTGTGGAAGCTCACATCAAATTGGCAGTTAGGCAGACTTTATTCAGTAATGTACTACCAGCCAGAGTCTAAAAGGGATTCTATATATAGCGCATACAGGGATTATATATCATCTTAGTTTTTCCATCCTCTAGTCAACCACCCCAGCATCTCACCATCTCTTCTTCTAACCACAGTCCTTGGAAATACTTATTCAACCAACTTTTCTGCTAAATGTGCAGATCCCTCCTTGTACCTTATTAAAGGTTACTTTTCATTCTAGCATTCAGCTTTGAGCTCCTCCTAAATTGGTCCTTGCAAGTTTTGTGGTCAGGTCGTGCTCTTATGTAGTGAGGCTGGCCTCAGCGATAATTTCTACCTCACCACCTGAGAACTGGAACACAGAGTTATAACTGCCTCTGATATGCATTTGGTATGGTTAATGGCCAGCCCTCCACAAATTCATTTGACCTTTTAAAGCAGGGTATAGGGCAGTGATCGCCAGACTTGGCTCCCCAGCTGTTTTGGGACTACAACTCCCATCATCCCTAGCTAAAGGGACCAGTGGTCAGGGATGATGGGAACTGTAGTCCCAAAACAACTGGAGGGCCAGGTTTGGCCATCACTGGTACAGGGGAAGTGCTGTCTCATGGGTTAACTGTGGTTTCTGGTGTCACAGCCAATGGTCCTTAGCAACTCCCACATGACAGCTAGGCTTATTAAAAAACCAGTCCCCATTCGCATGAATGAGACCACCACCAACTTTCAGGAGGGGGACAACTGTGGAGGGAAGGATTGACCTCCCCTCCACCCCAATGCACTGCCACCACCAGAAAGTTGTCCCCATGAGACAAGTAGACTTCGGGGGTGGGGAGGTCATATTAATGTAAGTGGGATCTTTTTGTTTCTGCTTCAGCCGTTATATGCCAGGGGGAAGTAGTGGAGGAGGCAAATGAGTGGCCCATCACCAATGTTAGTTCTACCTACTTTTCACTCACTGTGGTATGCGGCCCCCAAATGTTTTCCCCAAAGGTCATGTGGACTTCCATCGCCGCATGTGTCAGTGAATTCTGTTCCCCATTGCTTTAAGCTGGGGTCGGCAACCTAAAGCCCATGGGCCAGAAGCAGTCCATGGAGGCCATTTAACTGGCCCACAAGCCGCCCCCGAACCAAGCTGCCCTCTCGGTGAGTCCACACACTCTGTGCTCAACTGCGGCTCTGGAAATCACTTCTGCACATGCCCAGTCACCAGAAATCGCATCTGTGCATGCCCAGATGCCGAAAATTGCTTCTGCATAGGCGCGATTTTCAGTGTCTGGGCATGCACAGAAGCCATTTCCAGCGCCGCGGACATGCACAGACGCGATTTCCGGCATCGTGCTGTGCCAGTTTGGCCCATGAAGGATCTCCGCGGGAGTGATCCGGCCCATGCCCGGTAAGCCTTGCCGACCCCTGCTTTAAGCACTCAGGGATGGGCAGTTATCTGGTATGTCCAGCAGGAGATGGGTTCAAGGCAGGATGTTCCCAGAAAGGGCTGCTGTGCTGAAACAGCAACTGACCAGATCTCTTCTTCAAAGACTCCTTTGACTCTCCTGGCTGTTGCATCATGGAGAGGATCAATGCCTCAAGGCCATAACCTGAGCACTCTGGCAGCCAATCACACTGGCAAAAGATGCAGCCTTTTCTCAACTCCCATAACTGCTAAGGCCACCCTCTACGCACTGCTGGGATTCAGGAAAAGCTGCGCCTCCTCCAGTCTTTGCAGACTTTCTCCCTGGTAAGTGGCTGAGATGATGTCGCTCTTAAGCCAAAACCATGCAGCTTGGTTGGGAAATATTTAAAGGTCAGTCTACTCTCAGTCATCCCTGCTCTGTGCAATCTTCCCATACTGCTATAGATCTTGTCTCCCCTGAGAATTTATTTTTTAAAGAAAACTTGGCTAGGGGGTAAACAAAATCGGCACGTCTGAATAAATGATCGCCGCAAAAGTGACAGTAAGTCGGCAATCCGGCAAGTTTGCAAACTGAAGGCAATGAAGAACTACACACAGTAAATTATTCAGTTCATCAAGAAAATTGTCTTTTCCGAGTGAGTTCTGCTTTAATGGGAAAATCTCTGTTCAGGAGTGGGGGGCGGGGGATCTTCGCAATATATAACAGGCCATCCAATTAATGTAATGAAGGAATATGCACTGTAGAATTATACAAAAATAAGTCTCTGTAATCAAATACAGAGATATATAAAAAAACATGCTATAATCCACTTTTTTTTAGTCCTCAGAAGATGCAAATGAGCCAGACTCCAGATCTGCTTTCAGCGCTTCATATTTCCCTACAGTTCATTAATTCTCAAAACCATATCAGGCCATTAATAAGCTGCATATCAACTCTGCTTCTTGCAATCCTACTTCCTTCACAAGTACGTCAATGGGATGCTACTGGTTTCGGCATAGCCATGTATCTCTTAATCATGAAGTCTTTTTTTTTTTTTCATTGCGTTTCTTTCCATAGGTTAACAGATTAATTTACATAGCAACATACAAGAAACATTTTTTTTTATATATATGAAGAAAAATAGAAAAAAGAAGACAGAAGTTAAATATCATCAAATTCACTTTCTTTTAGACCTCCTCACATCCTCTCAACATTGCTTTCATTATTCTAACCAGTTCAGCAATTTATTATCTTGTTTCACATCTTATTGTACCTTTGAGTTTATTATGTTACCAATTTCGAAAGTTTGTAATTTGTTTTCAAGACTTTTAATAAACATAATATTTTGTTTCTAATTTATCTCGTTTTTTCATCATTACTTACTTTATCATTTACTTAGATAAATTGCAGAAGCGTGACGTTTCTTAATCGTGCACAATCTTAACATTCAAACAACTTATAGTATTTTTGCAAATAGTCCTTAATTTTTTTCCAGTCTTCCTCCATTGTTTCTTCGCTCAGATCTCGGATTCTGCCAGTCATTTCTGCCAACTCCATGTAGTCCATCAGCTGCGTCTGCCAGTCCTCCAGTGTGGGTAAATCTGGTGTCTTCCAGAACTTTGCAATAAGGATCCTTGCTGCTGTGGTTGCATACATAAACAAGGTTCTATCCTTCTTTGGCACCTTCCGGTCCACCATGCCCAGAAGAAAGGCCTCTGGTTTCTTAGAAAAGGTATATTTGAATACCATTTTCAGCTCATTAAGTATCATTTCCCAAAAGGCCTTTACTTTCGGGCAGGTCCACCAGAGGTGAAAGAATGTCCCTTCTGCCTCCTTGCATTTCCAACACTTATTATCAGAAAGATGATATATTTTAGCCAACTTGACTGGGGTCATGTACCACCGGTATACCATTTTCATAATGTTCTCTTTCAAGGCACTACATGCCGTGAATTTCATACCGGTGTTCCATAACCTTTCCCAGTCCTCAGACATAATGTTGTGTCCTACATCCTGTGCCCATTTTATCATAGCAGATTTAACTGTCTCATCCTGTGTGTTCCATTTAAGCAGCAAGTCATACATCCTCGAAAGTACCTTAGTCTTTGGTTCTAGTAACTCCGTCTCCAGTTTCGATTTCTCCAACTGAAAACCCACTTTTTTATCCATTTTAAATACCTCTTGAATTTGAGCATAATGTAACCAATCTCGCACCTTACTTTTTAGTTTGTCCTGGCTTTGGAGCTTCCAATTATCTCCAACTCTTTCAATCAATTCCCAATATTTTGGCCAGTAGGCCTCCATATTGGGCCTTTTTTTAGAAATCTTGGCTTCCACTGGTGATAACCACCTCGGGGTCTTACTTTCTAATAAGTCCTTGTACTTCATCCAGACGGCAAAAATTGATTTTCTGACAATATGGTTTTTAAACAGTTTGTGAACCTTCGCCTTGTCATACCACAAGTATGCATGCCAACCATACACATTATCAAACCCTTCCAGATCTAGGACATCGGTGTTTTCCAACAGAAACCAATCCTTCAACCAGCAGAAGGCTGCAGCTTCGTAGTACAACCTTAAATCCGGCAGGGCAAACCCCCCTCTTTCTTTTGAGTCAGTTAGTATTTTAAATTTTATTCGGGGCTTTTTGCCCTGCCAGACAAACTTAGAGATATCCTTCTGCCATTTTCCAAAACATTCCATTCTGTCCACGACCTGAAGGGTTTGAAATAAGAATAACATTTTTGGCAAAACACACATCTTTATAGCTGCGATTCGGCCTGACAAGGTAAGTTTCAATCTTGACCAAATATCCAAGTCTTTTTTAATTTCCAACCAACATTTTTCATAATTATCTTTGAAAAGGTTTAAATTTTTAGTGGACAAGGATACCCCCAGGTATTTCACTTTTTTAACCACACTTAGCTCTGTCTCTTTCTGGTACCCCTCTATCTCTGTAGGTGTCAGATTTTTGACCAAGACCTTAGTTTTTTGTTTGTTTAGCTTAAATCCCGCCACCCGACCAAACTCCAAGATAAGTTCCAGAACTCTTTTTGTACTAGATTCTGGCTCCTGTACTGTCAAGACTAAGTCATCTGCGAAAGCTTTCAGTTTGTATTGTTTCGCTCCGACCACTATACCTTGCACCAACTGGTCCTCCCTGATCATATTCAGCAATACCTCCAGAACAGAAATAAATAACAGAGGGGATAGAGGGCACCCCTGTCGTGTCCCTTTTTCAATTTGGAGTTCCTCCGATACCACATTGTTCACTATCAGCTTAGCTTTTTGCTCTGAATAAATTGCTTCTAGTCCATTTTCAAACCCCCGTCCCACTCCCATCCCTTTCAAGTTTTTCTTCATAAACATCCAAGAAATGTTGTCAAATGCTTTCTCCGCATCAATGAAGATTAAGGCTGCCCTTGTGTTTCTAATTCGCAGCAGCTCCAATATATCAATAATGTTCCTAGTGTTGTCAGACATGTGTCTACCAGGGAGAAAGCCTGCTTGGTCCTTGTGGATTACTTCATTTAATACATTTTTAAGTCTATTCGCTAAAATGTCTGCAAATATTTTGTAATCCACATTCAGGAGTGAGATGGGACGGTAATTCTTAAGCTGGGTCTTTTCCCTTTCTGATTTGGGTATCAATGTGATGAATGCTTCTTTCCACGTTTCCGGTGCCCTCCTCCCCTCCATAATCTGGTTACAAACCTCCAACAACGGTTGTATCAAGAAGTCCTTCAAAGTCTTATAATATTTGGAGGTGAGTCCATCCGGACCTGGAGATTTGCCAAGTTGCATATTTTGAATGGCACCTTCAATTTCCTGTTGAGTTATTTTGCTGTTGAGAATTGATCTTTTGTCTTGACTTATTTTGGATAGTCCATTTGTCCTCAAAAATTGGTCTATTTCCGATTCTTTCTGAGGCCCCTGTGCATAAAGCTCTTTGAAATATCTGTGGAAGCACTTTCTTATTTCTTCTGGTTTCTGAACTATTTTTCCTTGAATCTCCAAATTTGTAACCGTGTTTAACTTTTGTCTTTTTTTCAACTGCCAAGCTAGCAACTTTCCACATTTATTTGCTGATTCAAACGATCTCCGCTTCATTTGTTTAATTTTCCATTCAATCTCTTGATTGATCAATTTCGAATATTGTGCTTGATGGAATTTGATCTCTCTTAACACCTCTTTTGACTTTGGTTTGGTTCTCAGCTTTTTCTCTCCTTCACTTATTTTCTCTAGAATTTTTTCCTTTTTTCCATTCCAAAATTTTCTCTTTATTGTATTCTGTTGTATCAGAAACCCTCTCATTACAGCTTTACTTGCGTCCCAGATTGTTCTTTTCTCCACCGTAGTGTTCAAATTTATTTCAAAATAGTCCTTTAGGGTTTTTTGGGCCTTCTTAACAATCTCTTGATCTCTCAACAAGGTGTCATTCATTCTCCATCTGAAGGATCCGGTTGGGATAAGTCTCAATTCCATTTTCAAGGCGTTATGGTCGGAGCAGGTTTTTGGGCAGATTTCCACTTTTCTTGTTTTCGGTGCCATCCCTCTAGATATCCAAATTTGGTCGATTCGTGTCCATGACAGATGGGCCTCAGAAAAGAAGGTTCCTTCTTTACCCAAGGGGTTCCTTGTCCTCCAAATGTCAATCAAGTCCATATTGTCTGTCATTTCAAAAAAGGTTTTAGGAAGTCTGCCGTCTGTTGTTAAGTTTTGATTTTGGGATTTGTCCATATTTGTTGACACCACCCCATTCATATCTCCCATCACAATAATGTTAGAATAATCCAGATAGTCCATCATTGTCTCATGCAGCTTCTTGTAGAATTCTGATTTTCCATCATTTGGCGCATAAATTCCTAATATCAAAATCTTCTCTCCTTGTGTTTGAATTTCAATTGCGAGAGTTCTTCCATGATCATCTTTAAATAGAAATTTTGGTGACAGGTTCTCCTTTGCATAAATTACAACGCCTCTTTTTTTAACTTTGTCAGATGAAATAAATTCTTGGCCAAGTCTTTTATTGATTAATACTTTCCTGTGGAGCCTAGTCACATGTGTTTCTTGGAGGCATATTACGTCCAATTGTTCTTTTTTTAGGATATGAAATATCCTCCTTCTTTTTTCCGGAGAATTCCCGCCATTTATATTCCAACTAAGTAGCTGCAGAGACATCCTGTTCTAATTAAGATGTTCTTAGGGTGAGGTGCCTTCCTTTTGCTCAGATCCCGGGGGTGCAGGCGTTAACCCGCCTCCAGGCAGTATTGGTGTTGGTAGGGTTGGAAGCCAATCTGTTCCTTTTTGGAGATCTTCTCCGTGGTCGTGAAGGAACTTTTGGTTATCTTCAGATGTTCTAATTTTGACCTTCCTTTCTTTGTAGGTGAAGGATAATCCTTGTGGAAACTCCCACCTATAGGGAATTGCGTTGTGTCTCAGCAATTTTGCTAGTTCTGTATAGGTGGCTCTGAGGTCCAACAACTGTCTCGGAATATCTCTGTAAATTTCCACCCTTTTATCTTGAATTTCAATTGCTTTTTTGAAGTGAAGACCTAGGATCTTATCTCTCTCTTCCTTTGATCTTAAAATTATCAAGCAGTCCCTGGATCTGTCTTTCCTTACCAATCTTCCCAGTCTATATGCCGAGACAATCCTGAAATCTGTATCCTCCTTTAGACCCCAGAACTTCGTGAATTCCTGCGTCAAGTATCCAATCAGGTCTCCTTGCTCGAGTTCCGGGATGCCTCTCAATTTGATGTTGCTCTCGCGATTTTTCAGTTCCACCATTGACAGATAAATTTGTTGTTCACCCACCTGTTTGTGCAGGGGCTTGACTTCTCCTTTAATTTCTTCAACTTCTTTTTGTAAAGCTCCCACTTTCTGAATTGCTTCTCCAGCTAATTCCCGATTTTCCGCTGTTGCTCCTTGCAAATTCTCTATAGCTTGCGTGTGCTGGGAAACTTGTTCAGTCAATTTTTGAATCGAAGAGGTCGCTTTATCTATTTTCAAAGACTGGTCGTCCACTTTCTGGTTTAAACTTGATAGTTGCTCCAATATTTGTTTTAATAATGTATCTGACCCACCTGCTGCCATATCTTCTTCAGTGGACTTCTCGGTTATTTCCCCTTCCCTCTGAGACACCAGTACAGCTGGAACCGACGATCGGCGTCCTTGGGTCAGTGTTGTTTGTACAAATTGTGTTGGTTTTCTTTCTTTTTCTTTTTCCTTAGCCTCTTTAGATTCCTTAGCTTTAGATGCTCTTGTTCTCCCTGCACCACTCATTACACATCTGTCAGTGTTCAAGGTCAGATTGTCTATTGTTCCATGGGAGAGACAAATTCAGAAGTAAACAACCAGTGAAGTGGAATTCAAAACAAAAGTCAGTTCCCAGGATTTTATAATCCGAAAGCCCTGTAGGGGGAGTGCCACCAGGTTTCAAAGACAAAGAAGGAAGTAATCCGCCATTAAAGTTCCAAATTATTTCAAATCAGTAAATCCAATAGTCCAACAGTCCCTTCAGAAACTCAAAGTTTCCCAAAGCACCTTTTATGGTTCAACAAAGTTTCACAAGAGGTGCTTGCAACAGTATCCCATCCAGTCTTTTCTGCTCAAATGTAACAGTTACGTTCCAGCAAAGTTTTTACAACTGTTTCCGCAGTTTGACACAATCTCCCTCTCTGGCAGCCCGACGATCTGGCTCCTTAAAAATACAGCCCGAAGAAGAAAAAAGATAGGAGGAAAGTCCCCATTTACTACTTCTTTTAGTCAATGTCCATTTCCACCTTCAGTTTAAAAGAACAAGCAGATCTGATAGCACGAAAAGGTTAAAGCTTCCCACAGTCCCGTTTCAAGCGCTTTCCGCTTTTTAAAGCTTTGCTTTGATCTTGTCAGCAATGTCGGAAGACGGACTTCCCTTTTCTCGTCTCCCGCTTTCAGCCGAATTTACGAAATTCTTTGCCAAATTTTAAACCCCTTTACTCACGGGTATGTTACTTGCAGTTTGGTGTTGATTTTAGGAAGAAGGATCAGCGCTCATCTGTAACAGCCGCGCGGCTTCACTTCCGCGGAAAGAGCGATGAACTCACAGCACCGCTACCCCTCCTTCACTCCGGGTCTCCTTACGGGGTCCCTTCTGTGTTTTCAGAGCAGCTTCTGGTGCCCGCCGAGTCCCACGGCCACGGGCTCACTCTACCCGTGGTTTATCTTGATGGGTCGTCGCTATGCCGCAGCGAACGACCCTTTTCCGCGGAGCCCCTCTTCAGAGAACGAAGAGGACCGCCATTACAGTTTCGCGCCGCCCCCGGAAGTCCCTCTTAATCATGAAGTCTTTGTAACGTTCCTAAATTGTCCCAAAATGTGATTTGCCTAAGAACTTCTGTCCTTTTCCCTTGGAGATTCAGCCACTGAAAGACAATCTTGTCATGACATCAGTGCAGACAACAGGCAAAAGGGTAAACTGCTTCCTTGGCCCCCAGCTCCAAAGATGCTGTTTGTGCCACTTCCCTTTTGGCAGGTTATTACATATTACAAAGTTTTGGATGGAAGAACGGTGTTTCTTTTTGGCTGCCTTCCCTACACGAGATCCTGTTTCCAACAGGCTTTAAAAGTCCTGGCATGCATTCTCCATGATGTGGCTGTTTCTTTCAGTTGGCTGGACATGTGGCAGAACACATTGAACAAGCCTTATTGACAGCCTGTCAGATGTGGCCATTCCTTCTGATCTTGGTGAGCTGATCATCTCTCAAAAGATCATCCCTGATCTTTTGCCTTTATAAATTGAAAATGATCTCTTTTATTGCAACAGTCATACGTTGGCACAGGCAAGTTATATATGTATTCATTTGCAATATACACCACCAACATTTAGAAGAAAGTATTGTGGCATAAAATCAACAATAACATTAGGTCAATCAAACAGATGCAAAAGGAAAAATAATAATCACAAATCCATAGATCAGGTTAATGCATCAATATAGCGGAATCCACTCTCAAAAAAAAAACCAAAAACTTGGTGTACCAGTAGTTTTTCAAGCCTGCAGTTCTCTGGTTTGAATTAAATATGTAGGGTGAATGAATGCATTGGGGCAGAGGGGTAGGAGCCTCTTTCCCCAAGTCTCCACAATTAAAAATACTATCACCATCATTTTATGTGTCTGCCGTTTCCCCATGGTCAAAACCATGCTCTAATAGGTTTACAACATGAAAAGAGTTACGCAATTACAAACATAACAAAAAGTGAAACTCATCAGAAAGTACACAGCCAAACTGAACAATTTCCACATAAATCGTGAGATCTAAAAATAAAGGTACCCAAGATTAATAACAACAACAAAACCCCAACAACCTCCCTTAAAACAGCACCCCAGCCCTATCTGGGTATTCTATGATTCTCCTTCAGCTAATCATTCACTGCAATTCAGTTTGTTCGAGTTTGTCTTAGCCTGCTGAGTGCCACCTTGATGTGACTGGCGAAAAGAATTGCAGATGTTTAAGGCTAAAGATTGTGCTTGAGTGCTTGGCTTAATTAGCGGCAATTTAAAACCAAAGGAAAGAGCAATGCTGTAGTGGATCAGAGGTGAGCAATTTAGCAGTAGCGTGGGAAGTGTGCTGGGTAATTCACTGCAAAACGCACCAACGCACAGGTTCCTTACTGTGCCCTTACTGACAGGCTGGTCTGGGCCAGAAATGGAGAAATCCCCACCAACCCAACCTGCTCGCAAGATGGTCCGTTAACCTCTTCAAACCTAGATGTTATCTTACTTTTGAGGATATCCTAATTGCTAAGCTATCCTTTAGTGCTGAATTTGCCCTGAGAAGTTAATTCACTGCAATGAACCTCAGTTTAAAGACTTTAAAGACAACAGTGCCTTTTCTTTTTCTTTTTTAAGGAAATCATTGTTATGTTAAAGCAATGAGTGGGGGACCCTTTTCAGCTTCAGGGCCACATTCCTTCCTGGGCAGGCTTCGGGGGGGGGGGGGCACATGCCAGGGATGGGTGGGGCAAGAAGCAAGAGTGAGCAGAGGAGCAAATGTCAAGTCTACTCCACAAGTGTACAAATATTTGCACATGCAATCAAATATACCTTCCTTCCTGCCATCCAAGCAAGCAAGGAGTGTTCTAACTAGGCAAAAGCACTCAAGGAGGGTGCAAAGCAGGGCAAGTGAGATGGTGACCTGGGGGAAAGGGATGTGCCTGGGGAAACTGAGGCAACTGTGTGAGCCTTTAACACAGCCATTAGAAGGTTTGGCCAACCCAGAGACTGAAAAGTGCCTGAAAAATAACATGGCCAGATCACCAGTCGCTAAGCAAGACTGGGGTAGCCAACCTGGGGGTCCTCTGAAGTACAGCTCATGCATTCCCTCTGTTGGACTTGCTTCGCCAACTGAGTTTGTGCAGCGACTGGGGCAATGGAATAAAAACTTGCCCACAATATCTTTGCTTCCTTTTTGTTTTTAAATAATAACCAACCAGCTGCAACTCAGCACCCCTCGCCACTCTACACCAAGCCAGTACAATACAAAAGCATTTGGTCAATTTAAATACAGTTTTCAAAATAATCAATTACCCTATCACATCGCTGCATTCGGTGCAGCAAGTAAACTCCCCCCTGCTAATTTGTTAAATTGTTAAGGCATTACAAGTGCGTGGAATTGTCAAGAGCTCACAGATGTGCTGCCATGCAGGCCATAATTACAAACACACACCTCTGAGTATTGTTTGTTTGTTTGTTTGTTTGTTTGTTTGTTTGTTTTTATTTATTTATTTATTTATTTATTATTATTTATTATTTATACCCCACCCTACCCGGCCAAGACCAGGCTCAGGGTGGCTAACGTCAGGTATAAAAGCAATTTGATTAAAATACAACTTAAAAACAGGATTAAAGTACAACTTAAAATGCAGTCTCATTTCAGTGGAAGCCCAGATCAAAAACTGTTTGGAGGCAGAAAACCTCAAATCTTTACCCAGGCCAACTATCCAGACTAGTCCTACGTGGGCCAGAAAAAAGCCAAGGAAGTCCCCAAATAGGGGTTCCATCACAGAATGAAAAGGAAAGAGGTGGAGGGGATCAGGCTGGTTCCAGCCAAAGTCCAGGTGGAACAACTCTGTCTTACAGGCCCTATGGAAAGAAATCAGATCCCGCAGGGCCCTGGTCTCATGAGACACAGTAGCACCATTGACCACATCAACATTAAGAAAACTCAACACCCTCACCATTGGGTATGCAGGCTGGACTCTGTCAGGGTTACTGGGGTATCTCACCCTCACAGGAGGGTCCCCTGGTGCTTTCATTACACAGCTTTAGACACCAGGTGAAAACAGTTCTCTTCAACCAGGAGTTTGGCTGATTAACATTCTATGGCCTTTTAAATGTGTTGGAGGCAGCATATGCCCGCACTGCCCAGGGTGGGCACACTCCTGAGGGGTGTGTGGTGCAGAGGATGCCCTCCCAGGCGAGGGATAGCTGCTCGGGTGCCCGGAGCAGCACGTGCACCCTGCAGCCGGGGCCGAGCAGGCGGCAGAGCAAGCCACCCATGGGAGCAGAGCGAGCTGCCGTGGCAGACATTTGGTACACCACCCGCCCACAACTCCCAAGCCTCCCCCCAGCTGTCAAAATGACAGGGGAAAGGGGTGAATGCCATTGGCAAAGCGGCACAGCTCCCCTCCTAACCCGGCGGCTTGCGGTAGGCTTGGGTGTCGCGGGCGGGCGGCACGCCGAATGTCACCCCCCTCTGGGAGGGCACCTAGGGCGGGCCACCCCCACTGCCCCCCTTCCTACGCCCCTGGTTGCAGGGATTTCTGGTTTGTTTAAATTTTAGTTTTATTATGTATTTTATGTCTTTGTTTTGTATTTTTAAGTTGTGAACCAGCTTGTTATATTCGGATGGAGGGTGGCGTACGAATTTTAAGAATGGCCATCTTCATCGTCATCATAGGCTGAGGCATCTGTGCTTCTTTAATTTCCCGTTGCCACCAATTCACCCGGAATGCTTCCAAACCCTGTTTTGTAGTAAGCTTAGTTTTGAGACGGACACCAACGCTACAGACAGATGAATTTGAAACTAAGATGGTTGATTTATTAAACAGATATCATGTATGTCAGGGAATACTGATACTTCTGCTGGGGCCGTTCCCCTCACAAATATTTTATTGATTTCAATCAACAGTCAACAATCCCACCTGCCCACCGCAGAAGCACCAAATGTCTATTTAATTGCATTTAACTTTTGAGTCGCTTCAATTTTTAAAAAAAAGTATCAAAAGCTGCTATGTGTCCCCAGAGGCCTTTAACTATGTCCTATTAATATTACATATATAATAAAACAATGGCAGGTTAGAATCACAGAATTGTGGAGTTGGAAGGGGCCACAAGAGTCCTCTAGTCCAGTGTTTCCCAACCACTGTTCCGCGGCACACTAGTGTGCCGCGAGATGTTGCCTGGTGTGCTGCGAGATGTTGCCTGGAGGGAGGCGGGCGAGTCGGGCGGCGAGAGGCGGGGCGGCGGCGGCGAGGAGAGGCCGCCCAGCGCGGGGCTCTCGCCGTCTGCCTGCCTGGCTGCCTGCGAGCTCGGCGGGCAGCGCCTCCGTCCGCAGCGCCCGCCTCGCGGCTCTCATTCCCTGCCCCTGCCAAAGCTCACCCAGCCAAGCCGCGCTCTCCTTCCTGCCTCGCTTTGCTGCCTCCCCCCCCACCCCCAAAGCTTGGAGGTTCCCCGGCAAGGGGGAGGGGAAAAATTGGAACTTACACTTTCGTGCGTCCCTCCCGGCGTGACGCTGCGCGCTGACATCACGGGGCTGTAATGGTGGTGTGCCTCGAGATTTTTTTCATCAAACAAGTGTGCCTTTGCCCAAAAAAGGTGGGGAAACACTGCTCTAGTCCAATTCCCTGCAATTCGGGAATCTTTTGCCCTGAGATTAAGAGTCTCATTCTCTCCTAATAACCCCAAAACACTTCCAAAAGATTTTGCCTTGGTTTGGAGAAGCACCCGAATCTATCCAAAGTGGCCACTTCAGGATTTTCCCAAATCTGATTAACACCTTTGGGATTGCCTTTGTAAGAATCCTAAGCAAAAGAGACCACCCCAGTGCTGCAAAGGTTGAAGGACTCTTCCCAGAATTGGCTTCAGTTCCCTTTTGACATGTTGTGTGTAATTGCTGCTGTCTTGGTGTGTCTTGTTTCGAAAAAGGAAAAGAAAAAGGAACTGATCATTAAAAGAAAATTCAAGCAACCACTCTTCTCCCCGCAACCTCCCAGATGACAGGACAAATAATTAAACTGAAGAAATAACAATCTGTATCCTAGCAGTGCTGGCCTTGGAAGCCTCCAATAAAGGAAACAATTATTAGAAGATCACACATCATAGTTATTTTACTGAGATGACAAAACTAATGGTGTAAGCAGAGACCCTTTGCTCAGGGCCACATCTTTCATTATCTTCTTTTTTTAGTTTTCCTTTGTCTCCTTAGATACATCCATCTCGGTCTTCCCCAAACCTCTTTCCCCCTCTTTCTTTTTCAGATGCCTCCTAACCCTTTATTAGGTTTGAAATGACAGCACTGCAAATGTAATCATCAAGAGGAAAGGATTTCTGGAGAAGCAGGGAGAGAGGCTCCAGCTCAAGTTGGGTGGCCAGACCTCCACATTTGCCAGGTGGAGGGCTTGACTCCCCAGGTGTGTGAGAGTGCATTCAACTAAATAGATAGACAGATAGATAGACAGACAGACAGATGATAGATAGATGTTAAGACTAGGTATGCAGCTGCAAACTTCAGGCTGGTGCGAGCTGGCTGCAAATGATAGCATCTGGGAATCTGCCCTCCTTCACTCCCCTCTCCCAATTAACCTCCATCTCCAGGCTTCAGCCCTATGACATCACCAGGGACCTACCCCAGTGACATTACCGGGGCCACCCATAGATGTCAGATTTGGACCCTGAAATTTGGTAACCCTAAGCTCAAGAGCTGGAAGAATAGTTACCAGTAGTTACTAAGAGTTACTGCACAGACTCCAAAGATGTTCTCAGACACAAAACTAGGGCTGGTGGGTCCGACGCACCAGTTAGCTACGCTGCAGTCCTCTGCCCTTGGTAGTTCCAAGTTGTCAGCGAAAGCGCCTCTTGCCTTCACCTCCCCCCGGCGTCCAGTTTCACAGCAGATCCCCAGCATGATCCATATGCTCCTCCCACTGTTCAAGGGATGCTCTCCTTGCTCCCCTCCATCGTTATTGCCTCTGCCAGTCTCCAGTGTCCCCTGCCATGTGACTTTCACCTTAAGCATCATGGAAAGTTGTGGTGGCTGCAGCCTCTCCTCTTATATAGTCCTTAGCTGCTGAGCAGAGACTCACTGCCTAGGTCTTGGCTTCAGTGGTTCTAGGTGCTGGTCTGGCTCTTCATTGACTGTTGTGATAAGTCATAGAATCATAGAGTTGGAAGGGAGCACAAGGGTCATCTAGTCCAACCCCCTGCAATGCAGGAATCTGTTTTCCCAATGTGGGGCTCAATGACCCTTAGAGTGAAAGCCAGTGTGGTGTAGTGGTTAAGAGCGGTAGACTCGTAATCTGGTGAACCGGGTTCACGTCTCTGCTCCTCCACATGCAGCTGCTGGGTGACCTTGGGCTAGTCACACTTCTCTGAAGTCTCTCAGCCTCACTCACCTCACAGAGTGTTTGTTATGGGGGAGGAAGGGAAAGGAGATTGTTAGCCACTTTGAGACTCCTTCGGGTAGTGATAAAGTGGGATATCAAATCCAAACTCCTCCTCTTCTTTTTCTCCTCCTCCTCCTCCTCCTCCTCCTCCTCCTCCTCCTCCTCCTCCTCCTCCTCCTCCTCCTTCTTCATGTTCTACTGACTGATGAATCCCAGCAGATCATGTCCTTTCAATCATGCACTTTTTCTTCCTGGCCACCCCAGCTCTTCTGCCCCCTAATTCTCCTCCTGGCCCTTGGAAACCATGGAGGCTGGGAGTCATGTTCTTCCAGGGTCCTAGCCCCCTCTGTGCTGCAGAGCTGTGTGATCTCTTCTTCCCTGTGTTCCTTGTGTTCCCTGCTGTCTTCCTGCTCTCCCATTGGCTCCTTGTCTACCAGGTCCTCTGATGCCTCCCTGTGCTGCTGGGGTGCTGAGGTCTCCTGACCCAAGTCCTGAGGACGCCAAGCAGCTGCTGACATCCTCCTCTGGGTTCTCCTCACCCTGCCAGTCTTTCCCCATCACCACCACCACTCCATGACAAATAGGCAGGGTCTAGTACAAAGACTATAGCAATGAAAATCTTGCTATTTTCCCTTTTTGAAACACACACACACCTAATACCCCAAGTACCAGCTGTACTTCCAAGAACATTTTGCAAATTTGCCTCACCTGCACATAGAATATGCTTTTTAAGTTTGTCTTCGGGGATGTTAACTAAAATGGTGATGCTCTGAGCAGGCTCGTTCCATCCTGCTCCTTTGTGAACTTTTGAGGCTTTGTTAGAAGATAATTAGAAAACGGAGGGCATGGAAGCAACATTCTCAAGAAAGCAGTTGAACCAACGTGGAAATGCTGTCGAGCCTGTCTGGTCCCTCTTCGGTGGACTAAGAAGGGATCCTTCCTCTGTCTCACTCTATCTGCCTTCCTTTGTGGGGGAAAAGAAAGGAAGAAATGTCTTTGTTTAAGAGACGAGCCTCATTAAATTTAATTGCCTCCCTTGTGGATTAGATGGCGAAGGTGTGATTTCTAGATGAAAGGTGGTCGTGTCTTGAAGATGCAGCAGCAAAAAGGGCAGGTGCTGGAAAGGGGCCTTTGTTGCCTTTCCTAAGAGCGGAGGGAGGAATCAAATGTTTGCAAAATGGCGTATGGGAGGCCACAAAATTATGCAACACAATCTACCCCTTTAAATGCACGAAGGTTGCATATGGCGGATAACCTTTGGTTGATGGAGAGAGTGACATAGACAGAGTCTAAGAAGCCACGAAAGATTAGGGTTGCTGGTCACACATCAACAGTGGTTTCTGAATCCAGAAGCATTTGTAGCTGGGTCAGGAGGAGCCAGTGGGCAACTGGCAGCAGAACCATGTTTGGAAAAGACCCTCCTCTTCCTTCACTCTTCAGCCTTGAGGAGCACCAACGGGGCACCAATGCACAGACTTGCAGGCAGCTGTTATGAATGTCAACTGGTATACAGATGTAGCTTCTAGATATTTTTTAATGGTTTCTCTCTCTCTCTCTTTCAAATTAAGGGCTGTTCCCTGCCCATTCATATCAACTGGATACCAGGTTTTCTGCCTTCGATTGCCACTAGGATTCTCTGTTGCTAATTACATTTGATTGGCCTTTTGTTAGAAAAACCATTCATGCATCGTTTGGCATTCCTGCAGCAGCCTTTACAAATCGCAGGCCCTCGTTGGATGAGCTGGCACAGAAACGTAACTTAAGTCCCACTTTTTCTATACAAGTGGAATGGGTGAGCATTTAAAAGTGCTCTCTTTTGGGCCTAAATGGCGTATAATTATATTGTCACATTGGCCTTGGAGCTATAAATTAAATTAGATGATAATGTGCTGACATCATGTTTGTGCACATTTATTCTGCTACTGGGTGAGAACTTGACCCAGCTTGGGAACACGTTGCTGTGAATAACTCCATGTTATTCCATGTGCTGTCAAATAGTTTCTTTTCACTGAGAAAAGAAACTCATCATCATGTTTAACATTCCACTGTTGTCCAACGGCACTTTGCTTTCCATTCTTAATTTCAGAATAGAGTAGTTGCTTTGGAAGACGATAATGAGGCATCCGGATAACAGGACCAGTTCAACGAAGTTGATGTTG
Organism: Podarcis bocagei; assembly: GCF_964188305.1. Lineage (NCBI taxonomy): Eukaryota > Metazoa > Chordata > Lepidosauria > Squamata > Lacertidae > Podarcis > Podarcis bocagei. Next base: position 73,151,310 of record NC_138134.1, on the reverse strand, counting down.
AAGAATCATTGCTTCAACACTGGCATTAGTTCGCCCATCTTCCCAAGTGAGGTGCAAAAATTTTCAGAGACACCATTGATGGAATCTTTCAAGAAGTTGGAGATAGCTTTTATAAGTGGTCCATGTTTCACAAGCATACAGTAAGATTGGTAGTACAAAGCTTTGTAAACAAGCATTTTGGTTTCCCTGAAAATGTCCCTTGTAAACTATAGTAAAGAGTGAGTCTGGTTGGCATTACCATGGAGAGCATCCATTCATGCCAAATACTGAACCATGTTTAACAAGGGGAAAGATGGATGCATGCCTGTCACAGGGCCGCCAGGGAATGCCCTGGAGCTGAGGGAGCAGGAGGAACAGGAGCCTTTAGACAAGACAGGAGAGGGAGGGGAAGACAAGCCTGCAGAAGTAACTCAAGCAGTGAGAATGCTCCCAGATTCTGGAGAGCAGCAACACCACTCAACTAGTTCAGGAACAGAGGGAGAGTCAGTGCCCATTCCTTCAGCACAGGACAGGAGGGGGTTAGCTATGTCCTGAAGGAGCGTCTCCACCCCCATCGTTCTGCCCGGACGCTGAGATCCAGCACCGAGGGCCTTCTGGTGGTTCCCTCATTGCGAGAAGCAAAGCTACAGGGAACTAGGCAGAGGGCCTTCTCGGTAGTGGCGCCCGCCCTGTGGAATGCCCTTCCAGCAGATGTCAAAGCGATAAACAACTACCTGACATTCAGAAGACATCTTAAGGCAGCCCTGTTCAGGGAAGTTTTTAACGTGTGATATTTTACTGTATTTTTGGTTTCTATGGAAGCTGCCCAGAGTGGCTGGGGAGTCCCAGCCAGATGGGCGGGGTATAAATAATAAATTATTATTATTATTATTATTATTATTATTATTATTATTATTATTATTATTATTATTATTAAAACTCAGGGAACAAAGGAGGTGTCTGGGGCTTCCCAAGCTCTTCTGCTGGAGGAGGAGCAGAAAGTCCTCACTTCCTGGATCTGTTACCAAGGACTTGGATGCATGAAGCTATGTTCTGTACCTTGTATCTAATATGTAAATAAAGACTGTAAATATATCTCTGAGTGAGCAGAGGCATTTCTTGCAAAAGTCTTTCAGACCCATCACAATGCCAGAAAGAGAAGGCATGCAGGCTCCCAGAAATGTACCAGTTTGGAAATGGTGGTTTGCAAGAGGGTGGAGGGGGGTGCCAGAATACGAAGGCTAAGCTACAGCAGCCATTCTATGCAGTCAAGTTATAGTCCTTTCAGGCAAGAAACAATGTAATGCAGCTCCCTATGGCTGCTAAGCCTGATGACTATGCTCTGCACTCACTGTCAGAAGCAGCGATGCTTCTGAATACCACTTGCTGGAAGCCACAGGAGGGGAAAGGGCTCTTGTGCTGCAATCCTCCTTGCAGGCTTCCCACAGGCATCTAGTTAACCACTGTGAGAACAGGATGCTGGACTAGATGGGCCCTGGCCTAACCCAGCAGGAATGTTCTTAGAATCATAGAATCATAGAGTTGGAAGAGACCACAAGGGCCATCGAGTCCAACCCCCTGCCAAGCAGGAAACACCATCAGAGCACTCCTGACATATGGTTGTCAAGCCTCTGCTTAAAGACCTCCAAAGAAGGAGACTCCACCACACTCCTTGGCAGCAAATTCCACTGTCAAACAGCTCTTACTGTCAGGAAGTTCTTCCTAATGAACTTAGGAAACAAGATCAACAATATTGTCAATCTCTCACAACAAGCACTCAGCCCAGCCGAGGAATCGGTCCTTTCACGTGGACTGTCATTCTGCCCTGCCAAATCCCCACACATGATTCAGTTCTACGGGGACTTGGAAGCATTTTTCCGCCGTTTACGCCTGAAGGAGTATTTTCAACACACACAACAACAAGACAAATCAGAGCAAACAACAACTTCACAACACAACGCCTCTCAACCCACTGGAGAACAACAACCACCCTCCCAACAGAACACGGACCACCAACTACCACCGAAAAAGTGTTACACAAAAAGGGACTCCACATGGACCCCTCCTGATGGACGCAATACCACACTGGACTTGTACATTGACTGCTTCCGCCACAGAATCCAAACAGATGTGACCAGAAAACACCATCGCTTACAACAAAATCTAAACCATGCTGAAAGGAGAGCCATAAATAATCTCAGAAACAACCCAGATATTATAATTAAAGAAGCAGACAAAGGTGGAGCTGTCGTCATCATGAACAAAACTGACTACATTCAGGAGGCTCACAAACAACTTTCCAATACCGCCTTTTACACAAAATTGGACTCAGACCCCACACAAGAATACAAGAAAGAACTAAACAAGATTGTTAAGGAGCTACCCCCCCACATCCAAGAACAGATCCTCACCAACACACCAACAGAACCTCGACCAGGAACTTTCTATCTTCTACCCAAAATACACAAACCAGGAAATCCAGGACGCCCCATCATTTCAGGTATTGGCACTGTTACAGTGGGTGTCTCCGGTTATATGGACTCTGTTCTGAAACCATATGCCATCAATGCTCCCAGCTATGTACGTGACACCACAGATTTTCTGAGGAAAATACAATCTTTAAATAATCTTCCCAACAATACTATACTAGCTACTATGGATGTGGAATCTCTGTATACCAACATCCCACACAACGATGGTTTACAAGCTATAAGGAACACCATATCAGATAAAACCACAGCGGACCTTGCCACTAAACTCTGCCAATTTGTCCTTACCCACAACAACTTCAAATTCGGTGATGACCTGTTTCTTCAGATCAGCGGCACAGCAATGGGCACCCGCATGGCCCCACAGTATGCCAACATCTTCATGGCAGATTTAGAACAACGTTTTCTGAACTCCTACCCACTCAAACCTCTCTTGTACCTGCGATACATTGACGATATTTTTATCATCTGGACACATGGTCAACAGACCCTGGACACCTTTCACCAGAAATTTAATGATTTTCACCCCACAATCAACCTTACAATGAATCAATCTATGCAAGAAATACATTTTTTGGACACTACTATAAAAATACAGGATGGGCGCATAGACACCACCTTATACCGCAAACCAACTGACCGACAAACATATCTACATGCCTCTAGCTACCATCCCAAACATACCAAACAGTCCATTGTATATAGCCAGGCACTACGTTACAGCCGCATCTGTTCCAATTCTACAGACAGAGACTCTCACCTCAGGGATCTACAGCAAACCTTCTCAGAACTAAAATACCCAGCAGATGAAGTTAGACAACAGATCAACAGAGCCAGACTGATACCCAGAGAGAACTTGCTGCAAGACAGACCCAAAAAAGAAAATAACAGAACACCTCTAGTCATCACATACAGCTCCCAAGTTAAAACAGTACAACGCATCATCAGAGATCTACAACCTCTCCTGGACAATGACAGTTCTCTTTCTCAAGCTCTGGGAGGAAGACCTTTCATTGCCTACAGACAGCCACCCAATCTTAAACAACTCCTAACCCACAATAATACTACAACCAGACTTAACACAGACACTGGCACCAGAGCCTGCAATAAACCCAGATGCCAACTTTGCTGCCACATACACCCGGACAACACCATTACTGGCCCCAACAACATCACACATACCATCTCGGGACTATTTAATTGCTCATCGTCTAACATTGTGTATGCCATCAAATGCCAACAGTGTCCTTCAGCTCTCTATATTGGACAAACAGGCCAAACCTTACGCCAAAGAATAAACGGACATAAATCTGACATCAAGAATCACAGAACAGAGAAACCAGTAGGAGAACACTTCAATCTCCCAGGACATTCTATACAAGATCTCAAAGTAGCTGTTTTACTACAAAGGAATTTCAGAAATAGACTGGAAAGAGAAGCTGCTGAATTACAACTCATTACCAAACTTAAAACCATGAAAAGACCTGGACTGAACAAAGACATTGGATTCTTATCTCACTATACATAACTAAACCATTTCTCACCTTCCCACCCCTTGCCTTTTCCTGTAAGACCTATTACAGTCGTTAAGAGTCGTCAAGAGGCTCTCTCAGCTATCTGCCTATCTCCCATTCCCACCACCCTTCTGAGTAACACCCCTCCCCACCTTCTCACTATATAGAAGGATCTGGCAACTTCTGTTTCAGTGTATCTGAAGAAGTGTGCATGCACACGAAAGCTCATACCAAGAACTAACTTAGTTGGTCTTTAAGGTGCTACTGGAAGGAATTTTTTTATTTTATCATTTTATATATTTGAACATGGCTATCATATCACCCCTTAACCTCCTCTTCTCCAGGCTAAACATGCCCAGCTCCCTTAGCCGTTCCTCATAAGGCATCGTTTCCAGGCCTTTGACCATTTTGGTTGCCCTCCTCTGGACACGTTCCAGTTTGTCAGTGTCCTTCTTGTACTGTGGTGCCCAGAACTGGACACAGTACTCCAGGTGAGGTCTGACCAGAGCAGAATACAGTGGCACTATTACTTCCCTTGATCTAGATGCTATTCTTACGGTTCTATGGGTTACATGTAAGAACTGGTTAAAAAAATAAGCCTGAGTTTCACGCATGTCTTGCAAGCAAAGACTGGGAAATCGTGCCTGAAGGCCAATTTCAAATCAAAGGGGTTTGGGAGAGGGGGGCAGAATACTGCTGGCAAACCATTCAGTCTTTCCAAGGGCTTGAAACTCCCAGGAACTGTGTTTACTTGATGGGGCCTACCCATGACTCCTAAATAATAGGGTCTTTTTGAGCAAAGCTCCTGGAAGCCTGAGTGTAGGTGTTGTTGTGCTGTGTCAATAATTGAGAGCTCAGAGAGTTGTGTGCGAGGGGAAAGAGCAGCAGGATGAGGGTCTGTTCTTTCAGTCATTGCTGTGGCAGGGGAGGCTGCTATTCTTCAGCTGCTCCAAGCATTTTTTGTTATTTCTTTTCCCCCTTTTAAAGAGGCCACCTCTACCGCTGAAAGCCTGGATGTGTTTTTGCAGCTCTTGATTGCACAGGAAAAAAACAAGTAACTGGCTGGCTCGAGACAAGCATCCTCTGTCCAAAGCTCCACATGGCAATAGCCTGGTTGCCTGCTTCCAGCCCTCTAGGGTGGGCACAGTGGTCTCATCTTTGAGTTAAGTTTGCCTTAGGATGAGAGTCACCAACCTGGTGCTCGTGGTGAAATGGGTCAAGGTAACTGTCACGAAATTAAAAGACGCCTGCTTCTTGGGAGAAAAGCAATGACAAACCTAGATAGCATCTTAACAAGCAGAGACATCACCTTGCCAACAAAGGTCCACATAGTAAAAGCTATGGTTTTCCCAGTAGTGATGTATGAAAGTGAGAGCTGGACCATAAAGAAGGCTGACCGCCGAAGAATTGATGCTTTTGAATTTTGGTGCTGGAGGAGACTCTTGAGAGTCCCATGGACTGCAAGAAGATCAAACCTATCCATTCTGAAGGAAATCAGCCCTGAGTGCTCACTGGAAGGACAGATTGTGAAGCTGAGGCTCCAATACTTTGGCCACCTCATGAGAAGAGAAGACTCTCTGGAAAAGACCTTGATGTTGGGAAAGATTGAGGGCACTAGGAGAAGGGGACGACAGAGGACGAGATGGTTGGACAGTGTTCTTGAAGCTACCAGCATGAGTTTGACCAAACTGTGGGAGGCAGTGGAAGACAGGAGTACCTGGCGTGCTCTGATTCATGGGGTCACGAAGAGTCGGACATGTCAAAACAACTAAACAACAACTGTTTTCAGCCAAACATACTTGCAATTGTTGTCCCTCTCTCTCAATTGTTGCTGTTGTTGGCATCCGTCTGTCTTGGGAAGCAATTGAGTGTGCCTTTGAGCGAGGGGAAGTCAAATTATTGGAAGGTTGCAGTGTCTGTTGTTGTGATGGCCTGGGAATCTGATGCAGAAGCTGAACCTGAAGAGTCCCAGCCCGCGCTGGAGTCCCCGCCTCCAGGGCCGGCTGAGCCGGGGCAGGGCCTTGAATCTGAAGTGCCTGCACCTGTGCCGGGTCCTCAGGAGCAGACACCAGATGAATCCACTCTGGCTCCGGAGGTGATTGAGGACCCATTGCCTGCAGGTGCTCCTCTCCCAGCTCTGTCAGGAGAAGGTGAGGCTGCCTCTGGGTCCAGTAACCCTCCAGCCTCTCCTGAGCTGCAGAGGCTCAGGGCAGAGAGGCGGAGGGAGCTAGCTTCTCTTAGGAGGAGTGCTCGCCTTAAGGCCAGGAGAGGCGGGTCACCTGTGGGCCGGGACCGCCCCTGGCCTCAGAGGAGATAAAGGCCAGTCAGCCCAGGCCCAGGTTGCGGGAGCAACGGCGTTGGAAACCTGTTGCTGCCAGTACCCAGACCTGTTTTTCCAGAGTTCCCGACCACACCCAGCTTCCTACTTTGGACCCCACTTCCCCCTTGGTGGACAGTCTCCAGACCCTCGGCCCAGGACCGGACTTTGACCATGCCTCAAGGTAACCCCCCCTGGGACCAGCACAGTTGTAGCTGTAGAGACCAATATGGGACAGACATGTTTTGTTGCAGCGGGGGCAGATGAAGGTGTCTGGTTGTGCTGCTGTAGATTCTGCTCTCTGCACTCCTCCCTGTGGTCATTCCTCCTCTGGTCACTGTTATGCATACACGACTTGACCGCCTATCTCCAGGCACTGCGGTTATCTGCAAGGGATTCCCACCCAGTGGGATTGATGCTGCCAGCCTTTATGCCCTCTTTGCAGACATCTTTACAAAACAGAGTTGGTCTGCCAGTGGGCCTGGTCCTTAAACCACCTCTCTGCAGAGCAGGTCCTAGGGGATCCTTTCAATCACTTTCTGTAAAAACAGGCACCTTAAAGACCAACTAAGTTAGTTCTTGGTATGAGCTTTCGTGTGCATGCACACTTCTTCAGATACCTGAAGAAGTATCTGAAGAAGTATCTGAAGAAGTGTGCATGCACATGAAAGCTCATACCAAGAACTAACTTAGTTGGTCTTTAAGGTGCTACTGGAAGGGATTTTTTTATTTTGACTATGGCAGACCAACATGGCTACCTATCTGTAACTGTAAAAACAGGGTACAGTGGTACCTCGGGTTAAGAACTTAATTCTTTCTGGAGGTCTGTTTTTAACCTGAAATTGTTCTTAACCTGAGGTACCACTTTAGCTAATGGGGCCTTCTGCTGCCGCCGCATGATTTCTGCTCTCGTCCTGAAGCAAAATTCTCAACCCGAGGTACTATTTCTGGGTTAGCGGAGTCTATAACCTGAAGCATCTGTAACCTGAAGCATCTGTAACCCAAGGTACCACTGTATTTGCAACCAGGGTGTAGTTACTGTAAATCAATGAAGTCTAGGGTGGGACTTTTCAGGAGTGGTCAGATCACTGCCTCTTTGAGGATGGCTGGGAGCACTCCTTCCGGCAAGAGTGCATTGACCATGCATGGTTGGGGTGATGAAATAAAATGCAGAAAGGTGGTTATAATAGGCAACCATTCCTACAATGTCCTGTGAAGAAAGGATGCAGCATTTGGGACTTTGTAGTTTAGAGGAAAAATGAGTAAAAGGTGATGTGACAGAGGCTTCTAAAACAATACAGTCATACCTCATGTTATGTTTGCTTCAGGTTGCGTATTTTCAGGTTGCGTCCCATGGCGACCTGTAAGTAACGGAACAGGTTACTTCCAGGTTTCGCCACTTGTGCATGTGCAGATGTGCAAAATGATGTCACGCACATGCGCAGAAGCGGCGAATTGCAACCCGCACATGTGCAGACGCAGGTTGAGTTATTTTCAGGTGGAGAACGGGCCTCCGGAACAGATCCCGTTCGCAACCAGAGGTACCACTGTACATGCCATGGGGAAAGTGCATAGAGAAATGGTTTCCCCTCCTCTCTCATGTATTTGAACTTGTGGACATCCAAAGAAGCTGAAGGGAGGAAGATTCAGGACAAATAAAAGAAAGTCCTTCGTACAGCCCATAGTTAACATATGGAACTCACTCCCACAGGAGGCAATGATGCCCATCAATCTAGACAGCTGTAAAAGCAAATTAAACAAATTCAGCCACAATGGCTGCGCTTTGCCTCCACAGCTGGAGGCAGCGATGCTTCTGAATACCAGTTGTTAGAAACCACATGAAAGGTGAGAGTGGTTGTGTTCAAGTCCTGCGTGTGGGTTTCTCCACAGGCATCTGGTTGGCCACTGTGAGAACAGGATGCTGGACTAGATGGGTCATTGGCTGGATCCAGCAGGCTTTTGGCAAGAGGAGGACTCCCTTGTTCAGCACCTGAGGGCCCCAGTCCTCACACTCACCCTCTGGCCTAGGGTGGGGCCTGATGGGCTCTGTAAAGGACTGCTGCTGATGGGCAGAGAGGGCTCCGTTTTGTTTTGATTTTTTGTTTAAATTGCTGTTATTTTTCCCCCTATGTCATTTTAAACTGCGATATTAATGCTGTAGTCTTAGTTTTAGAATTTGATTTATGTGGAAATTGTTTCCCATGTGGTTGTTTATTTTTTTATGTGGTTTATTTATTGTTTATGACTTTTGTAATTAAGTAAATCTCGTCATGCTGTAACCCGCCTTGAGCATTGTTTTTTAACTGTGGAAAGGCGGCATACAAATAAAAAAGGATGATGATGTTCTTACTATTCACACAGAAAAAAAGATCTAATAATATGGATGATAGGCTTGCTGTTTTTAAGAGTCTCTACAAATGTAACGTTTGAACCAGCAGCGCCTCTCCTGCCTCCTTTTTTTTTACAACCCTTAGAAAACAAATTGAACACCAGCCCCACTTGTTTTTCATTTTATTGATGTTCTTGAAATAATATGTAATATGTAATATGTAGGAGGTTAGCCACAGGGGTATTTTTCTTTTTTTGGTGTGTGTGTTTAAGCTAGTGAGTTGATGTCGCTGAACTGCAGTTTAAGATGAATGACTTATAATCCCCAACAGTCTCTCTCTCTCTGCCCCCCCTTAAATAGACGCTAGGGTGTTGCTTACCTCATCAATAAATCAACTGGAGATAAGCTGATAAGAATCAAGAGTCCATATTGCAGACATGGATGGAAACAGTCGTAAAGTATTATTCTGGTTGTAACAAACCAAGCCGTGTGTGGAATGGACAAAGGAGTTGGGTCTGTTTAGCCTGAAGGGGAGAAGAACGATAGCTGTCTCCAAACAGTAAGGCTGCATATATACATTTTAAGCACATTTTAAGCACATGGACACCCCCCCCCCAAAAAAAAAGATTTCTGGAAATTGGACTTCATCCCTCAAAGAGCTACAATTCCCAGCGCACTTAAAAATACTTTAGTTCCCAGGAAGTGCGTATAGGCTAGGAATATGTAGAAAGCACAATAAGGTGAATCGGAAGTCAAAGTGTGTGTGAAGTCAGAAGATGTGTTGTTAGTGTGTGTGTAGTTGTTAGAGACGTACTGTTCTTTCTTTCTCTTTTTGTCTGTGCTGTTTTAAGTAAACTGTTTTGCAATAATTTTTTTTAAAAGAATAAAAATAAAAATACTTTAGTTCCTTGGGTTCTTTGTCAGAAGTAAGGTAAAGGTAAAGGGACCCCTGACCATTAGGTCCAGTCGTGGCCGACTCTAGGGTTGTGGCGCTCATCTCGCTTTACTGGCCAAGGGAGCGAGCGTACAGCTTCTGGGTCATGTGGCCAGCATGACTAAGCCGCTTCTGGAGAACCAGAGCAGCGCAGTTCCTTGGGTTCTTCATCAGAAGTAGTGTGCTTTAAATATGCCTTAAATGTATGTGTGTGAAAGCAATGGATCACAGCCACATCCAAGGATCACAAGATGGTCCCCCCCTCTCTCTGACAGATTTTATTAACAAACAAAAATACTACCCACCCAGCCAGCTCAAAAGGCCATAGATTGTTTAATTAGCCAAAGGCCTGGGAGAAGAGGAATGTTTTCTCCTTGAGCTTAAAGATATGTAATGAAGGCAACAGGTGGGCCTCCCTGGGGAGAGCATTCCACAAGTGGGGAGCCACCACAGAAAAGGTCCTGTTCTTGTGTTGCTGTCCCGTCCCCCCGACCTCTTGTGAAGGAGGCACATGAAGAAGGGCCTCAGATGATGTTTGCAGGATCCAGGTCAGTTCATATGCGGAGAGGTGGCCCTTAAGGTATTGCAGTCCTGAGACATTTAAGGCTTTATAGGTCCAAGCCAACACTTTGAATTGGGCCTAGAAATTACCGTATTTACTCAAGTCTAATGTGCCATTAAATCTAATGCGCACCTCAATTTCCAGAACCTTGAAACCAGTTTATTTATTTTTTTGCTGGCGAACGTAAATGTGCCATTGAATCTAAAGCGCACCTTGATTTTCGCAACATAATTTGGCCAAAAAGGTGAGCATTAGATTTGAGTAAATATGGTAATTGGCATCCTTTGCAGTCAGGCCAGGATTGACATTATATGCTCAAACCATCTTGCCCTGTGGAGAACCTGGCCACTGTATTCTGCACTAGCTGAAGTTTCCAAAACGTCCTGAGAGGCAGCCCCACGTACAATGCTCTGCGGTCATCTAACCTAGAAGTAAGTACAGTGGTGCCCCGCAAGACAAATGCCTCGCAAGACGGAAAACTCGCTAGACGAAAGAGTTTTCCGTTTTGGAGGTGCTTCGCAAAACGAATTTCCTATGGGCTTGCTTCGCAAGACAACAATGTCTTGCGAGTTCCTGCTGGTTTTTTTCCTCCTCCCCCCTTTTTCTAAGCCGCTAAGCCGCTTATCAGCTGATCCGATCAGCAGATAAGCCGCTAAAAGCCGCTAAAAGCCGCTAAAAGCTGCTAATAGCGCTAATCCGCTAATCCTTCAATGGGCTTACTTCGCAAGACGAAAAAACCGCTAGACGAAGAGAATCACAGAACGGATTCTTTTCGTCTTGTGAGGCACCACTGTACACCCAGTGGGCACTTAAAGCACATAGCTTCCCCCAAGGAAACCTGGGTACTGTAATTGGGAATTCTGTTGGGAATTGTAGCTTGTGAGAGAGAATCTACAGTTCCCAGGATAATTGTTTGTGGGGATGGGGGGACCACATGCTTTTTTATATGTGCTCCAGGGGTGCTTTAAATACATGGTGCGGATGTGAGCATGAAGAGAAGAAGGATTAGTGTATGTTCGTCTGATCACCTGCAAACACTCAATGGATTTGGCTTGGCTCTGGAGGTGCTGCCTTCCCGCTGTGAAGTGCACTGTAAGAGCTACTAAGATGTAATTAATGAACAGTCACTGCTGGTTTCTGTAGGTGGCTGAGCGGTCTTGTCTGCCGTGTTGAATGAGGAGCAGAAATATGAAGGAGAAGGTGAGTGCCCCCAGGTCATGTGCAGAGCTCTGAACTTTTGATCAGTTCCCCGTTTGGATGATGAAAGATGACACAAGCATGCTTCGAGAGCAGATGCATTTTGCACCGGACTAGTAAGCATATGTTCCTCACACTGCACAATTGGGTTGCATTAAATTGGGAACAATCACCTTCAATGACAGTTATCAAAACAAGAGGTGGCAAGGGGGGGGACCCCTCCTGTTGGATTATCCAGTGTTTCTCCAAACCGTCACCAGTCAAAAGAGATTAAGGAGGAGATTAGAGAGAACTGTGATTTCAAACGGGTCTTAGGAGAAAGCACATCTGGTTTGGATGAATCATTTGCAATGGTGCCTAGCTTCTTGGGGAGCAGCTTTTGACTTGCTCAGAGTGTGCAGTCAAAATTGTTGGGCGCCCAACTAAGTTTGGCTGCATGATGGCATCACCCATGGAAAGTGAAGGCAAGAGAGAGTTACTGGGGAGAAAGGAAGCAAATAGGTGACAGTTTTCATTATAACTGCGAAACTCACAAAAACAAAACAAAAGCCCAACAACCCTCAAGTGAAGTATGGAGACATTTTTCGAAAGTGCTCTCTCCTGGTTCCCCCCCCCCCATCCACTGTTTAATGAAGGCTTCAATAAACATGGTAGGCACTGAACTTGTCTGAGTTGCTTTTAGTAGGAAACTGCGTTTCCTTTCCTTTTCTAGCCCCTGTCGAGTTTGCTAGTTCTGTTGTTCTATTTGTATTTTGTGATTGTTATAGTGTGACTTTATGGTTCATTGTTATATTGTGATTTTAAATGATTTAAGCCATGTTGACCGGTATGAGTATATTAGAACATAAAAGATATAGGGGTTCCCCTCCTCTCTGCCCCATAAAATCAAAACAAATTGAGAGCTGCCTTTGCATATCATTGAAAACTCGCACAACTGACATTCATCTACTTGTGATTTATTATTCCATTTAGATGAGCAGTATTGAACTGTGCACGGGGCAGGCTTTAAAATATAATCACAAGGGAGGAGAAGGTGGATATATGCCTGGGAGTGGGGGGTAGTGCTGGGCTATTATATTGGATTACTTCTGGATCAGTGAAGCAAAGAAAAATAAGACGGCTAAGCGATGAGAGGGGGGGATGTAAGCTATTTGACACTACCAGATGGAATTAATTGGACAAAATATTCATGGAAAACATAGAGAGAAAATCCTTCCACCAGTGACTGACATCCCGTAATAGTCATTAGTTTCATACACGGGCTTAGGAAACAGCCAAAAATGAAGAAGTAGATTAAATAAAATGTAAAATGGGCCCCAGTGTTGGAGAAAATTGCTCAAGACACTCCAAGAATGAGTGTGCTAAATAATGGAAGTAGTAATATATTGAAGTCTACAGGCTAAATTAGAAGCCAATAGATGATATCTCCCAATATTTATGCACAGCCTTTTATCGTAATAGATCCCTGAGTACTGAGCAAAGTGTGCAAAGATATGTTTCGTATACCTGCTGTTGAAATGGATACGTGGCATTGGGACGTTTTATCTCTCCGTGGCATTTTATAAGTCTTCCATTACATAGATAGCGAGAAGCCTTGGGATGCTTGTTGAATTTATTGCATGGTACGGGAAGATATTTCTCCCAGTGTCACACATGTGAAAAACAGAAGGGGGAAGAAAACCATTAGATCCACAGCCCAGTTAATGTAAAAGCTCTTAGATGTATAGCCCAAGAGTAACCATGTTTAACTAAAAGTAAGCCACACTGACTTCAATGGGGCTGGCTTCCACTGTTGTTGCTCTTCCACATGAGGCTCGCTCATGTGATATACCTGTGGATATGGATGCTTGCCCCTTATGGCCCCACCCAGGACACACACGCATGCATTGGAATTCATGGATAGGGCCTATGAACATTGCATAGGCTTGGTTCACAGCTTGAGATGACCCTAAGATGGTCTTGGGTGGATGTGGGTGTGTTCATGCTCTTCCCTTCCACAGATGGAAGATATGCCTTGTGGACGGTATTACAGCTCTACAACATCCTCACTCAGCCATGAAACTCAGTGGGTGACCTTGGGCCTGGCACCATCTCTTAGCCTAGCTCAGGCTTCCTCAACCTCGACCCTCCAGATTTTTTTTGAGACTACAGTTCCCATCATCCCTGACCACTGGTTCTGCTAGCTAGGGATCATGGGAGTTGTAGGCCAAAAAATATCTGGAGGGCTGAGGTTGAGGAAGCCTGGCCTAGCCCTACCTCACAGGGTTGTTGTGAAGATGAAATGGAGGAAGAGAACCATGTACACCACCTTGATCTCTTTGGAGGAAAAGGTGGCATATAAATGTAATTGTAAGGGAAGTAATAGTGCCACTGTATTCTGCTCTGGTCAGACCTCACCTGGAGTACTGTGTCCAGTTCTGGGCACCACAATTCAAGAAGGACACTGACAAACTGGAACGTGTCCAGAGGAGGGCAACCAAAATGGTCAAAGGCCTGGAAACGATGCCTTATGAGGAACGGCTAAGGGAGCTGGGCATGTTTAGCCTGGAGAAGAGGAGGTTAAGGGGTGATATGATAGCCATGTTCAAATATATAAAAGGATGTCATATAGAGGAGGGAGAAAGGTTGTTTTCTGCTGCTCCAGAGAAGCGGACACAGAGCAATGGATCCAAACTACAAGAAAGAAGATTCCACCTAAACATTAGGAAGAACTTCCTGACAGTAAGAGCTGTTCGACAGTGGAATTTGCTGCCAGGGAGTGTGGTGGAGTCTCCTTCTTTGGAGGTCTTTAAGCAGAGGCTTGACAACCATATGTCAGGAGTGCTCTGATGGTGTTTCCTGCTTGGCAGGGGGTTGGACTCGATGGCCCTTGTGGTCTCTTCCAACTCTATGATTCTATGATTCTATGAAATAAATAGTTCAACAGCATTTGGAGGAGACCACATTGGCTATCCTTGGTATTGAGTTACATTTATCCTTGGTCTGATTTGGTTTAAGGCAGGTTCTTCTTATGACTAAATTCATCTGACAGAGAGAAGTATGAAAGAAAAACATCTTAAGGGTGTGTGTGTGGGGGGGGATCCATTCTTTTAATTATGGGACCCAAAAGCAAGACTTTAATTCTTATCTGCAGCAGGTTTGTCAGCCCAAAAAAGAACAGATATTTCAGAGTGGGCTTCATTAGGGACATAATGGCAGTTATTAGCTCAACCAGAGAATTAGTAAAAGGACACACAGGTCAGTGAAGAACACTCTTCTTGTTCTTGAAGCTGCCATAAAAATAAGAAATGAAGTTGTCATCAAGGGCCATCAAAGCATGTGATACTACTTCAACCAGTCATGGCTTCGCCAAAGCCTTCTGGGGCTTGAGGTTTGTTAAGGATGCTGAGAGTTGTTAGGAGATTCTTATTCCTGTTCGACAATTCGCATAGTTCCCTGGGAAGAGAGATTCACTATTAAACCACTCTGGGAATTGTAGCTCTGGGAAAGGCAACAGAATGGAACTTGGGACCTTCTGAATGCAAAGCACCTGCTCTACTATCAAGCAATATCCTCTCCCCATAGTTCCCCATCCCATAATGCCTGCAGCATGCACACAATGCAGCTATCTCTGCAACACCTGAAACACACTCAAAGTACCAGCCCCTTTCCCTCTCTCTCTCCTGTTCTCTGCACGAGGTTAGTATAGGGAGAACCACATACAATCATAGACCTGGAAGCAATCTCAGATATAATCTAGACCACCTTCCCCAACATGGTACCCTGCAGTTCCCATCAGCATAGCCAATGGTCAGAAAGGAGGTGGAGTCCAAAATATATGGAGGAAACTGGGGAAAAACTAATCTCTCTCTCTCTCTCTCTCTCTCTCTCTCTCTCTCTCTCTCTCTCACACACACACACACACACACACACACACACACACCCTGCCAATGTAGGAAACCCTCTACATAGAATAGTAGAAATTTGGTTTGTTCTGTTGTTGCGTTTGTTCAGTAATTAATGTTCAGCTTTAGGGGAAATAATTCCTTGTACAGAAAAGGATGGGAAGAAATTACCCCACACAAGTATTAGTTTAACATTTCTTCAGACAATTGGCAAAGAATAAATTGATCGCCTTCTGCAGGGGATTTCTGCTCTCCCAGGGGAGGCGTTAGATGTCATCTCTCTAATTTGCTAGTTAAAATTTGTGCATGCAGCTTGTGAGGGAGAATTGATTGGAACTCATTTAACTGTTACATGAGCCACACATCGGTAAATATAGAGACTGTGCTGGTATTAGCTGAACCTCTGAGCCACAAAATACATTCTCCCCACTTCTCGTTTGAGGGAAGAACGGCAGCATTTATTTTGTGAATAATTAACTCCCAAATTTAGTCAGCATTCTGCATCCTGTTATAATAATTAGAATCACACCCTATTATTTAGATGATTTCCTTTTTAAGGAGAAGAATAATGCTCCTTCCTAGCAGAGATTGGATTTAATTAGACAAACTTCTTCTGCCAAATATTGAAAAGAAGATGACAATTGATGCACATAAGAACATAAGAAGGGCCCACTGGATCAGACCAGTGGTCCATTTAACCCAGCCTCTTGTTCTCACAGCGGCCAGACAGATGCTGTGGGAAACCAGCAAGCAGGATCTGAGCACAATAGCCTTATCGCCTCCTGTGGCTTCCAGCAACTGATATCCATAAGCATTGATGCCTCCAACTGTGGCCACCAATAGCCCTCTCCATGAATTTGTCTAATTCTCTTTTAAGTCCAGCCTGGTTGGTGGTAATTTCTGCCTCTCGTGAAAGTGAGTTCCATAGTCTAATGATGTGCTGCATAAAGAAGTACCTTCAGGTGCTGGTTTTAAAGCTCCAGAAGGTCTGCAGGATCTCTCTTTTCTGGCCATGGCTGGGTCAAAGCTTGTAGGACACAATAAAGCCTTCAGGAACTGAGGGGAACCATATAGGGGCTGCAGAATAAGGTTTCTTGGGGGTAGAGGTTCGCATTAGAGTTGGTGGAGGTTGACAGAGAGCTAGTGACTGCAAGAGTCTGGATCGAATCAGCCAGGTACAAGAGCTGCAGCACTATGGGCAGCTCCCGGGGGGGGGGGGACATTTTACCTCCATTAATGTCTCTTCTTCTTCTTTGGCGATCCCACATAGCTAAATAAGATTGTCTTCCATAAACACGGTGTTAACAGTGAGTCCGTAAGTGACTGTGGAGGCCAATTCTGGTTCCACACATCTTTCCACAGTGGGGACATAGATTGCCAGGTGGGAGTTGATAACAGTGAGGGTTTGCCAGGTGTGCCTTACTCTTAGCACGTTTCTCCCTTGTGTCCTGAGTTTGAGTGTCTTCAAAGTCCATGACACCTTTGGTAAAGGCTGTTCTCCAACTGAAGCCCTCACAGGCCAGTGTTTCTCAGTTGTCAGTGTTTATACTACATTTTGTTTAGATTTGCCTTGAGAGAGTCTTTAAACCTCTTTTGTTGACCACCAGCATTACACTTTCCATTTTTAAGTTGGGAATAGAGTAGTTGCTTTGGAAGACGATAATCAGGCATCTGAACAACATGACTGGCCCAATGAAGTTGATGTTGAAGAATCATTGTTTTGACACTGGAAATATTTGCTTCTTCCAGTACACTGGCATTAGTTCGCTTGTCTTCCCTATGTCTGGACCCCAACTGACTCACAGAGGGCAAGTGAGCCTATGGGAAGCCTGCCAGCAGGACCTGAGTTTACTAACACTCTCCCTACTTGTGATAACCCAACAACCAATATTCAAATCCATACTGCCTCCACCAGCAGAGGTGGAACATGTCTACCATGGCTTGTAGCCACTGAGAGTCTTTACCTCCATGAATTAGTCTAATCCTTTCTGCAGAGGAGGCCCTTCTCTCAATCTCCCATTTAAGGGAGATGCCTATTTGTGGGGCTTAGGAATAGAGGTGCTATAATTCTTTCCCTGCCTTAGGGAATTGCATTCTTATCCAGTAGCAATGACAGGTATGTAAACATGCTATATTTTAGGAGAACAGTTAATACCTTCCTACTTTGTTATCCCCATGCAAAAGTCTAAAACAACTGCATGAATGCAAGTGAACAGGGCTTTCGACTAATTCAATTCAGCTCAAACCCATATCCTCCCCCCCCCCATATTTTTTATTAAATTTTCTGTTTTACATTTTAGAATATTCATTTAAACAACCTTAACATATCAATGACTTCCCTTATTCTCTTTCCATGGTTCATTTTGCATAACATAAATCCCTGCATGTTTTACATAAGCTAAACCATTCAGTATTCCATTATTACATCCATCAAAACTTACTTACACTGTTGAATTTATCTTAGTGCTGCCAAAGTTTTCAAATGTACACAATTCCCCCCATATATTCAATAAACATTTTCCTATATTCTTTAAATGTATGTTCATCTTGTTCTCTTATTCTATATGTTAGGTCCGCAAGTGGCGCATATTCCATCAGTTTAAGTTGCCATTCTTCTTTAGTTGAGACCTCACACATTTTCCACTGTTGAGCTAACAAAACATGGACCGCAGTAGTGGCATATGCATAAATAACCTTTTTTGACACCTGGGAATTTCCATCTGAATTATCTCCAACAAAAAGGACTCTGGTTTTTTGGGGGGAAAGTTCTTTTAAACATTTTCTCTCTCTTTCAAACCCATATCCTTATGCAGAATTCAAGTTAATGGTCCTTGTAAGAATTTGTGGCTGACCCCATCCAACAAATCTGTTCCTTTATCAGAAAGCATGCATTATCTGCACACCTCCATCTTGCTGCCACTTCCTCATGGCACGCTAGGCTCCCTGTACACTTCTGCATGAGAGCAGAGATTGCTTAATGAGGTCCATCAGCAGAACACTTTGATCTCTTCCTCAGGCTTGCTGCAGCACAGGAGAGGCTAAAGCCGATTGCTTGAGCAGAACTACACAGATCAAGCACTGTATAAATAAATTCGCTATCAAACTCAATATCTCAGAGTTGCACAATGTTAGACATCCTGTGCTGCTCTCTGGGCTATATTCCAATATGGATTTGTAACCCCTTTTTTTTTGTTGTTGTTGAGTGCCTCTGCATACTTAGCAGGCAAATGGATGCATTCTTTCCCTGGAAAAGTGGTTTGTTATGCAAGGAGGGTGTGCATTACTCAGCTGAATCAATAAACACTCAATTCATTAAGTCTTGCATGAAGAATATGAATCTCGGAGAACGTTTCCAACTCCACGCAGACTTAGCTTCTTCCTGTGTCATAACAGCATAGGGAGCCCATGGATCATAATTCCTATCCCAGGAGTCAGCAAACGTTTTCATCAGGGGGCCGGTCCACTGTCCCTCAGACCTTGTGGGGGGCCAGACTACATTTTGGGGAAAAAAATAATTCCTATGCCGCACAAATAACCCAGAGATGCTTTTTAAATAAAAGCACACATTCTACTTATGTAAAAACATGTTGATTCTTGGACCATCCGTGGGCCGGATTTCGAAGGTGATTGGGCCGGATCCAGCCCCCAGGCCTTAGTTTGCCTACCCATATCCTATCCAGTAATGTAGTGGCAAATTCAGAAGTGCCATGTGCCTTCATGATACTCACAGCCCCCTTCTAAGATAATGATGATGATGATGATGATGATCATCATCATCATCATCATAGATGCATTGCAATGATCAATAGAAATCTCCCTTTGATGCCTTTCAGCTAGATGTACTATTTTACTATTTTCTGTGTGTTTACTATTTTACCTTTGGAATCCCTTCCAACTTTACAATTCAATGATTCTATGACTCTGAGTACATGGACAAACCATTTTGAGTGCTCCAGTATCTTCTTTCGGAGAGATTTCCTTTAAGTTCCATTGTACATAATAGAACTTGCACACCATTCTCTAGAAACTGAAGCATGTGTTGCGTTTTCAGTGTTCCAAAAT
This sequence comes from Podarcis bocagei, assembly GCF_964188305.1. Lineage (NCBI taxonomy): Eukaryota > Metazoa > Chordata > Lepidosauria > Squamata > Lacertidae > Podarcis > Podarcis bocagei. The sequence goes on along the minus strand of NC_138134.1, from coordinate 73,132,043 downwards.
GCTTAGCTTAGGTAGTTAGCCTGATGGTTCATAACCGGCCTGAAGTCATCCAAAGAGTTTTCATGTCTGAGTGGGGATTTGAACCTGGGTTTTCCTGGTCCTAGTACAGCACTTTAGCCACTACACCACACTGGTTCTCTTACTAGGTGAAAGGGGTCTTGTTAGAACAAGTCTCTCAGTTTGAAAAGTACTTTGTGCCTAATCTGTGTTCTTATACTGGGGCCCTTCTTTCCATGGAGAGAACCATTCACCTACACAAGCAGGTTCTGTCCTTTCTTAAAGCCCGCAGTTGTTTTTTGTTATACCCTGCACTTTTATAATTATCCCTGACTACAGGAGAATGTATGGTCTATTTAACCTTGCACTGCACATTTAACAAACTCTGTTGGTCTTGTCAGCAGGGCTGGCTCAAGCTTGTGCACAATATTGGACAAAGTGAATCAGACGTGGCTGTCTTCCCCTTCTGTATCTGCAACCAACTTTCTTCCAGTCTCTACTTTTTCAGCAGCCAGTGCTGCCTTATGCCTGTGGAATGCAAAAAGTTGCCTTATACAAAGTCTGAGCAGTGGTCCAACTAGTGCTGCTTTGTTTGCACTGCTTGGCAGTAGTTCTGCAAAATTTCAGGCAGGGTCCTCTCCCAGCCCTACGTGGAGATGCTCTTCCACTGGGCTATGGCCCTTTCCCAAGAAGCTGAATGACATGCAAGGGAGTTAAGTCAGTTAGAGTAAACTCTACTGGTTCTGAAATTCATAATAAAAGTCAAAACTAGAAACAGAACTGTTAGAACCCAAAACTAAGAATCTGTCAAGAATGTATAACTTGCTGTTGAAATGGAATACTCAGGATGAAACGGTGAAATCTGCTATGATTAAATGGGCACAAGATGTTGGACATAATATTATGTTTGCTGACTGGGAACAGTTATGGACCACAGGTATAAAGTTTACGGCATGTAATGCTCTAAGAGAGAATATTATGAAAATGATATACAGGTGGTACATGACCCCAGTCAAGCTTGCAAAAATCTATCACTTGCCTGATAATAAATGTTGGAAATGTAAAGAAACTGAAGGTACATTCTTTCACCTTTGGTGGACGTGCCCAAGGATTAAGGCTTTCTGGGAAATGATATATAATGAACTGAAAAAGGTATTTAAATATACCTTTTTGAAGAAACCAGAGGCCTTTCTTCTGGGCATCGTCGGCCAATTGGTGCCAAAGAAGGACAGAACTTTTTTTATGTACGCTACAACAGCAGCAAGAATACTCATCGCAAAGTATTGGAAGACACAAGATCTACCCACCTTGGAAGAATGGCAGATGAAGGTGATGGACTACATGGAAATGGCAGAAATGACCGACAGAATCCGAGACCAGGGAGAAGAGTCGGTGGAAGAAGATTGGAAGAAATTCAAAGACTATCTACAGAAATATTGTAAAATTAATGAAGGATAGAATGATGTTGGATAGTAATTAAGGGGTTTCCAGCTGTAATGCTTTAAGAGAATATGAAAAAGGGTTATAAATGGGTTAAAATTTAATGGTAAGGATTTGCTGAACCAATAATTTGAAGTGGAATACAAAGGAGGGAGGTATGAGGAGGTCCGGGAAATAAGTTAAAGGAAAATAAGTGATAGAAAATATGTGTCTTTTTTTTAACTGTCTTTATTTTGTATTTTTATTTTTTAGTTTTTACTGTATTATTTTAAAAAAACCTTAATAAATATTTTATGAAAAAAAAATGAATTTCATAATAATTGCTGCCAGTGAAGGATGCTTGAAACTGGCTCTTTTGTGGGGACCTTCACTACGCACCTTATGAAGTTGATAACTTGCTCCAGTTGCATGCACATTACGGGTGGTCAAATCTGTCAATTAAAACAACAACAGCAGCAACAACAACAACAATTTATTTATACCCCACCCATCTGGCTGGGTTTCCCCAGCCACTCTGGGTGGCTTCCAACAGAATATTAAAATACAATAGTCTATTAAACATTAAAAGCTTCCCTAAAGAGGGCTGCCTTCAGATGTCTTCTTAAAGTCTAGTAGTTGTTGTTCTATTTGACATCGGGTGGGAGGGCGTTCCACAGGGTGGGTGCCACCACCGAGAAGGCCCTCTGTCTGGTTCCCTGTAACTTGGCTTCTCACAGTGAGGGAACCACCAGAAGGCCCTCAGCACTGGACCTCAGTGTCTGGGCAGCATGATGGGGGTGGAGAAGCTTCTTCAGGTATACTAGACCAAGGCCGTTTAGGTTCCTCTCAGCTCTCTGTTTTTCCAGTTTTAAATTTAGTTATGCACATATACACATTTCCACATCAGTTTGCAAGTTGTTGTTAAATCCCCCAGAAAATCCATTTTAGTGTGACTTTCTCTTCACATACACATCTTTGGGTGCAGTTTTATCTAATACACATTTTTTGCAAAGTAAAATCCCGTCGTATAACCTATTGGTGTATGTTATTTTCATCAATATAGAGACAATTTGCACTGGTATATCCATTTTTGTACATGCTACTAGTCTGGAGAACTGCACTGCAAAAACTGGAAAACTGCATCTTTTGAAGGATGGCCGTGTTGCAGTTCACATTTTCCGCCTGCATTTAGAATGTGCGAATTGGGTAGGTCCACTTATAAATGTGAACTGGACTGAATTCTCCCCCGCTTCCTAATGCATACATCACACAAGACACATGCAGCTGCCACCATTCATTCATTTCCTGTGGCTCCTGTGGTCCCTGATCCCAGATGGTGTGCATGGTGTAGGTTTTCCTCTCCTGCAACTTCACTTTCTCAGCCGTGGAACCTTTACTTTCTCCATTAGGAGTCAATTCAGCCCCAAAATGTCAATTCTGCCCATTGCATTGATGAGCCCTCTGCTCACAGCTATAATATTCAGCAGCGTCTAGAGCAGACGAAGGCTCGAAAACATGGTGGTGCATAATTTGTCCTATTAATTTGGTAAGCCGTGCCGCTTTGCTCTCGTTTTTATTTTGTAAAGTGGTATTTAGCAGTTCTACATCATTCTAATCTCTTCTTGATTATTTCCCATTATTTGGACACCTTCATAAATTACTCGCCAATTTATGATGATGGTTTTACAACTTTTTCAGAGATTAGGCAGTCAGATCGCTATCTTTCTTGGAGGAGATGGAGACGGTAATTATGCTTGTACCTTGGGTATCTTTCGTAGGCCGGTGATTAAATTGTGCGTTTAACAAGCTGCAGCAGCTGGACTTTATTTAAGCCAGCTCTGGAAGAACTAATTGCTGACTGCCAGTGCTCATCCTCTGAACTTGTGGGGAGCAGTAATGATGATTAGAGTACCTCTTGGTAAGTGCAGAGTGCCCAAATATTCTCGCATGTATTGCGGCAAAAGTTGTTTGTGGCAAAGTATAGCTCCTTTGTACATATTTTTAATAAATATTTTATTGCTTTACACTTGCATAATAAACATAATTTAAAAGACCATCAACAGCAACAATAGCAGCTAGTCTGTCATTTATTGGAGAAAAGTGTTAACACCAGCTTAAAGTCAGAACCACTACTTAGAACTTAGGTACTATGGTGCCTTGTGTGAGTCCAAAATTTGGTGCCACCACCTCCACTCCTTGTGCTGCCTTCCCAAATGCAGGTAAGAAGGTGTCCTGCTTTGGGAAGGAAGTGTGAGGGCTCTTGCAGTATACCTGAAAGAACGTCTCCACCTCCATCGTTCAGCCCGGACACTGAGGGCCAGCTCTGAGGGCCTTCTGGTGGTTCCCTCACTGCAAGAAGTCAGGTTACAGGGAACCAGGCAGAGGGCCTTCTCGATTGTGGTGCCCACCCTGTGGAATGCCCTCCCATCAGATGTCAAGGAAATAAACAACTATCTGACTTTTAGAAGACATCTGAAGGCAGCCCTGTTTAGGGAAGTTTTTAATATTTGATGTTTTATCAATTATTATTATTATTATTATTATTATTATTATTATTATTATTATTATGGCAGAATCCTGGAGCCCTCTCAGCTCCTTCTCAAAGGTGGTAAAGTGCTAGGCTTTGAGAAAGAAGTAGGAGGACTCTAGGACCCCGTCAGAGCCTCACACCTCCTCCCCGAAGCCCAGAATCTTGCTTACTTGGTTTTGAGATGGATCCCCTTCTTCTGTGGGTTTGGGGAATTTCCAAAACTCATTGATTTTCCTGCCATGGGAGAGTGAAAAGAGGTGGGGGTGGGTGGGTTGTATAATGCAGGCAACTGATTTGAGCATTGTGAATGGGCATTTAATAGCCCTATGCAAAAAAAAAATCTTTACCCCTTTTCACCATTCACCATCAGTTAATGGAGGGATAGGGAATCTGTAGTTCTCCAATTGTTGTTACTCCAATTCCCATCATCTCCCAGTTGTCGTGAACAAAGATAAAGGATTATGGGAGCTGTGACATAACAACATCTGGAAGGAGATAGGTTCCCCATCCCTGAATTAATGGGGGATGGGGAGGTTCCAAGAATTATCAAAGGGAAGAGAACATTTTGGTGAAACGTTTATGGTTGGGGTGCAAGGGTTTTTGTTGTGCTTATTTTTGAGGTGGCTGAGGGGTGTTCAGGAGTGTCCTTCCTTCAAATCTCTTCACCAGTGGTCTGCACTCCACAGCATTCCCAGGTGCCCACGCTTCAGTCAAAGAACAGGGGAGAACATCATGAGGTGACCTTTAAAGCACTAAACGGCCTCGGCCCAGTATACCTGAAGGAGCGTCTCCACCCACATTGTTCAACCCGGACACTGAGGTCCAGCACCGAGGGCCTTCTGGTGGTTCCCTCATTGCAAGACGTGAGGTTACAGGGGACCAGACAGAGGGCCTTCTCGGTAGTGGTGCCCGCCCTGTGGAATGCCCTCCCATCAGATGTCAAGGAAATAAGCAGCTATCCTAACTTTAAAAGACATCTGAAGGCAGCCCTGTTTAGGGAAGTTTTTAATATTTAATGCTGTATTGTTTTTAACACTTGATTGGGAGCCGCCCAGAGTGTCTGGGGAAACTCAGCCAGATGGGCGGGGTATAAATAAATTGTTGTTGTTGTTGTTGTTATTCCCATGGGAATTTATTTTTCCAGATTAGGAAGTGCAGACAGTTGGGGAGGCTGCATAGTTCTGAAAAAACATTTACAGTGGTGCCTCGCAAGACGAAATTAATTCGTTCCGTGAGTTTTTTCGTCTAGCGAATTTTTCGTCTTGCAAAGCACAGTGTCGGAAAAGTTTTGGAAAAGCTTCAAAAATCACCAAAAACCTCAAAAAAGGCTACCACACCGCGTTCTATGAGTTGCTCCTCGAAGTCAAGTCGCAACTGTATTAACGGTGTTAAGAAAAAGGAAACAAACTTGCAAGACGTTTCCGTCTTGTGAAGCAAGCCCATAGGGAAATTCGTCTTGCGAAGCAGCTCAAAAACCGCAAAACCCTTTCGTCTAGCGAGTTTTTTGTCTTGCGAGGCATTCGTCTTGCGGGGCACCTCTGTACTAGGAACCCGCCCCCCAAAAACACACACACATACCCACCACCTTCGGCCATCTCACAACAATTAGGAAATCTCAAAACCCTACACTCACTGAAATTCTTAAGTGCCCTGAGAATGAGGGCAGGAAAGTGGAAGGAAACTTTTAAGAAATTGGAGGATAGATTTCAGCACCGTGCTAGTACTTCATGTTGCAGTGGGTAAAATGAGTGCAGCAAAGTCAGTGTCACTGAGGTTAGCAATTACCTATCCTTGTGAATGAGTTAGATTATCCTGTTACCCAGGAAGCAGGAACAAAAATAGATGTCAATAACAGAAGCACAGTACCCCCATCCCCTGCATATAATGCAACTATGATTGCTCTTCATGGCTAGAAGCGACAAGCAAGCTTGTTTTCTCCAACTAAACATCAGGAAGAACTTTCTGAGAGTAAGAGCTGTTTGACAGTGGAACATTCTCCCTCGGGAGGTGGTGGACTCTCCTTCCTTGGAGGTTTTTAAGCAGAGGTTGGATGGCCATCTGTCATGATTGCTTTAGCTGAGATTCGATTCCTGCATTGCAGGGGCTTCGACCAGAGAATCCTGGGGACCCCTGCTGACTCTACAGTTCTATGATGCTATAATTCTAATTGAAATCCAATTTGAAAAGCAGTTTAAAACAACTTACAATTGCAGAAATCAGATGGAGCCTAAAAAGCAGACTCCCTCCAGTGTCAAAAGCCAAGCGCCAAAAGGAAATGGCTTATTTGGTTGAGATCCCAGAAGACAAGTAGTCTAAGATGCAAAGACCCTAAATAGAGGGTTATTTGAAGAAAATGTCAAGAGCAGGCAGTGGAGAGAAATGCAGGAACCCATGGGAAGGGAAGGTTGAAGAAGCAGACTTGAGGACAGAGACTTCCAAGAACTCTGGTTGTGGAAGCAAAACAGACATAGAATTACTAGCAGCTCTGGGACCTTGAAAAGGCACCAGCATCTTTAAAGAGTTGCATAGAAGGGGAGGTTTTCACTGCTGTGGCATGTACCATGATTTTACCCTTGTTATCCAGCAATTCTAAGGCAGTGAATTAACCAGCACCTGCCATTTTGATTGAATGAATCTTTATTTGTGTCAGCCATTGGCTATAACAATAAAACAACAGTATGATATACAAAGAATAGAAATAAAAAGTCAATTATATAAAGTACATTTTAGGTGTTTGAATCAATACTCAAATAGTGGATCCTATTCTGATTGCCTCAGCTAGAAACCTTGCAAACTTTGCTGTCACCTGCTCATCTGCCAAGAGAAAGGACACTGTGGCAGTGGTTGGGCGACCCAGAATGGACAATAAAAGAGGGGTGATAATCTCATTCCTCAAGTCTTTATAAAAACTGATTCGGTATTGCCATCTCCACAGGGACATAAGCGTTTTTCCTGTGGAATCTTTTGGAATCGTCCCTCTAGTACAGCGGAGGGCAATGCATTCAATCTTGCCATTTTCTTTATTGACTATGTTTGTAGAATTACTACAAACATAGAATGACTGCAAACTGCATACTAATGTCACAGAGGAAATGAAGTCAATTGAGAGTGAGGGCAATGCTTTCCAAATATGCAAATTATTTTGGAGTAATCAAACCCACCCCCTTGATTGCCAGAGCTGTTCGACACTGTGGCAAATGTTCCCTAAAATCCATAACTTTTCGCTCTGGCTTAACTGCTTACTTTCTAAACCCGAGAAAATAAGTTGAGGAAGAACATGCAAAGCTGGCAAAATTGTTCTCTGAAGGCTCATATCAATTTGCTGAATTAAGTATTGGAAGTGAAAGACAGGAGCTATTGACATTGATATAGGAAACCAAAGCACTGGGGTGAATTTCTGAAGACCTGTGGATAGGAAGAAAGTTGAGCCCAGGGAGATGGAGGGAAGGGGAAATAACTGAAGATTAATATGCCTTGGTGTAAAGTTTAATTACAGGAGCAAAGTTGGTTTGATAGCCTGGTGGTAACAAGGGCAAGGCTGTAAAAGGAAACGCAATGAAGCAATATTACATTCTTGATATAAAAAACCCCCTTATTCAAACCTAATAGTGGTAAGAGTTCCTAAGGGAAAGTTGGGGGTGGTGATAATACAGGATTTTCTCCCAAACCCTTCAAAAACCAAGTCCCAGCAGCAACACAAACTAGCACATCTGCATATTATTTCCTGTGTTCTTATTTCAAGCAGGTACAAAAATAATTTTTTTTCAAGACATTGTAAGTGGTGAGCTTACCACATGCCAGAATTTTCAGAAAACAAGGGCTGGAACTGCACCCATGTTGAAAAAGTTCTTTGGAATTCTTTGTGAATGTGTGGAACGGCAAAATGTAGAAGGTTCCAGGTTCAATCCCTCACATCTTCTGGCAGGACAGAGTGAGCTCCCTGTCTGAAATCCTGGTCAGTTGCTGCCAGACAGTGTGGACCAGTCTTTCTCAAACTTGGGGTTGCAGATGTTCTTAAACTACAACTCTCATCATCCTTGACCACTGGCTATGCTGCCTAGGAATGATGGGAGTTGCAATCCGGCAAAATCTAGAGACCCAAGTTTGAAAATGGCTGTCATAGACAATGCTGGTGTAGACAATGCTAAGATCAAGGTCTATCAGGCTTGCGTGTTCAGCACTCTGCCTTACGGAAGTGAGTGCTGTGCAACTTACAACCGCCAGGAGCAATGTCTCAATGTTTTCCACGTGTGTTGTGTCAGGAAGATTTTGGGCATCACACGGCAGGACAGAGTCTCAAACAAAGATGTGCTTTCCCAAGTCCGCAGTCCCAGCATGGCCATACTCTTGTCTCAGCAATGTCTACACTGGTTTGGTCATGTACACAGAATGGAAGATGGCAAGATCTCCAAGGATGTGCTCTACAGGGAGCTGGCTGCAGGCACCAGGCCCGTTGACAGACCAACTCTGCATTACAAAGACATCTGCAATCAGTGCAGTCTTTAGCATATGTGCCGCTGGGGTACAAAGTTTAGCCCCCAAATTAACTTTTATTATGCTTATGTCAGACACCACGCTTACGCTTTATCACTTGTTTATGAAAGGAGGGAGGAAAAAGAAACAAACTTTTTTATTTGCTCATTTATTTACAATGCACTTATACTTAAGTATAGAACACCGCCACACTTAAACTTATAAGTATTGTTTAGGCACCTCCTTAGGAGAAATATCAGTCATGTCAAAGGTGCCGCTGACCCCGCTGCTGCATAGCAGTGCAGCTCAATACAATACGTAACAATATTTTGATGTAAGAGTTAATTGCGGGTACATGGTGCCGTTGAGAATGACAAGCGCCATCATTGAGTCAAGTGCTGCCTTTGTGAATGACAAGCACCACCGCTGGCGTGGCACGTCTTTGGTAAATGAGCACACAAAGTCAAAAGTCCTTTAGTGAAGCAGTAGGTATACATTTCGGTAATACCTAGGTATATATGTATTTTGTTGTTCTAGCTTGATCAAAATTATTTACTATTTCATAACAGTTAAGAGCTTGGTGGCTTCAGCAGCATGTGCCTGGCGCCCACCAGAATTCGGAGCCCAGATGCCCCACATCCCTTGCACCCCTGGGTAAAGACGGCCCTGTCTGCAAATGTGACATGAAGGCTGGCAACATCACGCTGCCATGTGGGTGTTAGGATCGTCCTACTCTCGTGTAGGACCCTGGTAGAGACACATGCCTGACTGGCATGTTCTCTTCCTCCTAGTCATCGTTTGGGAGTTTCAAAAACTTTCTCCAGCCTGAACATCAGAGCGACTGATACCAAGAGGCATCAGCACACTTACGATCCTGCAGAGTATTTGCAGTTTGCGTAACAGAACTCAGTAGCACAGCATTTTGGCTAATCTACTTTATTTACATATAATACACTCAGAGCATTCTGCTTTAGCTCCTTCCTCTTTCTCATCAGACAGCAAAGAGGGGGGGGGGAAAGGACAATAGTCTCACATCACGGAACATAGTAACACCAAAACATCCTGTCTCTGTCACGTCCCACACTGTGGAATGAAAACATATACCGTCATGTGATAGAAAACAATCTCATGACTGCAAACACGGAGCAAGAATCCTAACAGTGGGGTCATGCATCCATAGCAGTGGCCAGAAGAGGAATGACCACTGGAAAGAGCACAAGGGGACACCATGGTGCATCTGCAGAAGCACAACCGGATGCCTACATCTGCTTCAGCTGCAACAAAACAGGTCTTTCCCATATCAGTTTCTACAGCCACAGAAGACTCTGTAACCTTCCATCAGTTTGACTTCACCTGCAAAGGCGCACTCCTCCATTGTCATCCAAGACAGATAGATGCCAACCATGGATGTGAGAAGAGTGCTTTCTATATTTCTATAGCTGCGTTCACATGGCAGTTTATTCAGTTTTGATGTTTCTCTAACTGTTAATTCCTACATTTTATTTGAGCTTTCATATGATGTAAAAGCCCCTTTGAAAAGTATAGTGGAGTACAGCAGAACTCTAGTGGAACATTGCATAAGTGTAGCACTCATTTCCTTTATATTTGCAAACAGATTTTTTTTCTGGAAGCAAATAACATGGATATGAGCATTAAACTTGCACTACATTCTGCTATGTTTGCAGAAGTGGCTTTTATGTTGTGTGAGAGCTCAGATATAATGTGAAAATTAACAAATAGGGAGAAAAAATAAAAAAATTCCTTCCAGTAGCACCTTAAAGACCAACTAAGTTAGTTCTTGGTATGAGCTTTCGTGTGCATACACACTTCTTCAGATACACTGAAACAGAAGTTGCCAGATCCTTCTATATAGTGAGAAGGTGGGGAGGGGTATTACTCAGAAGGCTGGTGGGAATGGGAGATTGGCAGATAGCTGAGATGAGCCTGTTGACGACTCTTAACGACTGTAATAGGTCTTACAGGAAAAGGCAAGGGGTGAGAAGGCAACTTCTGTTTCAGTGTATCTGAAGAAGTGTGCATGCACACGAAAGCTCATACCAAGAACTAACTTAGTTGGTCTTTAAGGTGCTACTGGAAGGAATTTTTTTATTTTGACTATGGCAGACCAACACGGCTACCTATCTGTAAATAGGGAGAAGTCATGGAAAAAGAATAAACAGCCATGTTGATGCAGGCTGTCTTGGTGCAGCAAGTTAAGCTCTTATGAACCCAATACAGGATTGTAGAATAGATATTGCCAAGTTTCTAGCATCTTAAGCATGTTGGCAATAATAAATGCATTCTAAATTCCTCCCTTCCACTGCAGGGGATCAAGGCAGCTGCATTCTGGGAGGTCCCTGCATGCTCCAAAATGCACATAAGGCTCTGGAGCAGGGGTCTGCAACCTTTAAGACAAAAAGAGCCACTTGGACCCGTTTCCGAAGGGGAAAAAACCTGGGAGCCGCAAAACCATTGCGACATTTAAAACAAATATATCTCCAGAGCCGCGATCTGACAGCGGGCGGGAAGGTGACGTCGGGACTAACGCACGCACCGCCCCCATGCCAGTCACAGCCAGTACAGCGCCCGCCACAGTGGGGAGTGTCGGGGCGCACAATGCGCCTCCTCCCCTCGCTAGTATCCACCCCGGAGCCGCGGCAAAGGTGTAAAAGAGCCACATGCGGCTCCGGAGCCGCGGGTTGCAGACCCCTGCTCTGGAGTAAAGGGTTTTCCTTGGAGAGACTAGACTGCTCCGTGGAGAAATTTTGCCTGTTAGATACATTTTTTTCCAGCCCTTCCTGGCACAAACACCCCCCCCCCCCCGTTTCCAAGGCTTTAAGGAAAGCCTTGCATCTCCAGCAGACTCTTGGTTTTTATTCTGCATCTCCCATGCACGACCTCCAGACTCACGTTCTCCTGGACCATTGCTTTCTCCCGAGTCACCCTGTTTCCTCATTGGCTATCTAAAAGTTGGCAAATGGTTCAGATTTTTATTTTTTTTAAGAAATCCATACTTTTAGTTCAGACATGGACATATTAGAAGCTGAAGTTAATAGAATTGCAGTCTATGCTTGCTGACCTCTGTCATGAAGGGTGAACTATTTTGGCTTGGGAGCAGGGACTGAGGGTGGCGAATAAAAGGAAATGGAGCCTGATCTAGTGGATAAATGAACTCTCCTTCCTCTCTAGGGATTTCTGTTTGGAATGAACTTATAAAGTTACTCAAGTTCTTGCACAATTGCACATCTGGGTGCTTCTGTGTTTAAAAGGCAATATCTAAACCAAATTATGGTAACTCGGTTTAAGTCTTTCTGTATGTTGTTTCTGACGGAAAGGATTGTTAGGAATGAAACTGGAAGAATGGAGGGGATTTATTCTGATATAATGTATACCCCTCAACTGTCCCACTTTGAGCAGGGCATCCCAGAATTACAGAAGCCGCCCGGGCTTATGATTGGATCCGGGGATGTCCTGCTTTGGCTCAGGTAGGAGCACAACCCATATGGGAGGTTATGTCAAACAAGTTTCTTTGTAAGACAATGACCTTAACGTCCTGATCACCATCTCAAAAGAATGAACTAGGTTGCAATAGTTACAGCTAAGGAATGGTGCCCGCTAGGTAGGAGAACAATAGCTAGACAGAGTGAGTGGAGCTGGAAGCAGGATGCAAGCTGGAGACACAGTGACATGTTTTCTCTGTGCTAGATTCAAAGCTGTGACTAATAAGAGAAGCAAGATCTGTTGGGGTGCTAATGGCACAAGCTCCCCATCTTATTCACAGGATGTATAGACCCCTACTTTTTTCAACACAAAATAAATTGGGCTAGAGCCAGAGCCCAAACTCAAACCCAAGCCCAGGCCACCCACATCAGAGCCTGAGCCTGAGCCCGAGCTGCCCACACCAAAACCCAAATCCAAACCCAAAGCCCTGTGCATTCACTATCCGTGTAAAAGATGACCCCAGATTTTTGACTATTTTTTAAAAGCAAAAAACAATGTCTTATACATGGGAAAATACGGCATATGTAAAGAAAACCATGTATCTTAAAGCTACCACAGTCTCTGCTGACCTTCTTTCCATGGAAACCAAACCAATGGGAACCACCTGGAACCCTGAAGTCTCTCACCGCTTGGAGGTTGGGGTGACAGGTAATAATCCAATCAGCCAATTCTTTGTTGTGGGCTAATTTTATTATACGATTACCTGAATGCAGAGCAGCTTGCCCCAAGGTAGCTCATTGTGCTGGAATAATTTGTGGCTGCTAGCATTCCACTTCAATTGTCCAGGTGATTATTGTAATTTTCTTTCTAATGTGCAGTTGGAAGTCACCTCTCTTCATTTTTTATAATTTATTTTTATTTTATTTTTTTGCTTTTCAGCATGCACGAAGAAAGATAAATTCAGCCTATGGAACCGCAGGAGATTGCGACCTTGCAGAAAGCAAAGATCTGAAACTAACTCCACTGCCTCTTGAGAATGGAGAGGCTGAAAGCTGTTCATGAAGCCAGCAGTGTGGCAGAGGAATAATCAGATATCCCTGTAGACTGCAAGAGAAGGCAACAATAGCACAGGGAGGAATTTGGGAAATGAGGTCAATGGCACCGTCCCCATGAAGCCAGTGGGGCATCGGAAATTTGTTTCCAAAACTACATCCCTCCGCCTTCATGCTCGCAAACATTTCTGAGATTCAAGAGTTCTGGAAGCAGTTTACAATGCAATATGGCCCTCTGCCAGTCAGAGTGGAAATGCCTGTTGGACACTGAATTGGTGTGCAGCAAATGAGTTCGCTGCTGGATAGGATCAATGGCCCTTGTAATTCAACTACCTGTTATCTGCAGTGCCTAAACTGTCATGGATGCTCCATGTAGAGAGTATCTACATCTGAAGAAGTGTGCATGCACACGAAAGCTCATACCAAGAACTAACTTAGTTGGTCTTTAAGGTGCTACTGGAAGGAATTTTTTTATTTTGACTATGGCAGACCAACACGGCTACCTATCTACTACTGGAACCATGTAGAGAGTGTAAGGGGTTAGACTAGATAAGTCCTTGGGGAGCTTCCAACTCTACAATTCTATGATGCTAATCGAAATCCTATATGAAAAACAGTTTTAGATATATATAAAAGTAGCAATCACAGAAATAAGCTGGATCCTAAAAACAGATACCTCAAGTGTCAAAAGCCAGGATAAGCAGCATTCCCAAAAGGAAATGGCTTATTTGGTAGTGTCAGGCGGATGCCAGCAACTCCCACAGCCAGTTCCAGGAAAGTACCAAGACAAGGAATGTTTCTTACCATCTGCTTTTTATTTTGTATTTACAGAGAGAGGTTGTGGAACCCAGCCTCTTGGCTAATGGCGTTGTCCCAAGTGAATCTCCACCCTCTCCGTCTCTCCCACTTCCTCATGTGCCATCCCTATGGATGCTGACAAGTGCCCTCTGCCTTTGAGCTCTTTGCTCTCCTACTTTCAAGGCTCACTAGGTTCTGGGAGAGCTGGGGTCTGGAATGCTTTCTAAAGACACTGTGTCCATCAGCTGTCATCCCCTTCCCCCCTGGTGCTTCCTCTTCCTCCTCTCTTGTTATTTCCCAACTTTCCCCCTCATCTGCCTATGAGCTGTGACCTCCCTCAAACTCCTGTTGTAATTCTGAACTGTCTCCTTCTTCACTGGAAGGGTCAGTCTGGGGAGGCGGTCTCCATCATTCCTCCTCTGTTCAGTCCCTGACAGGTAGAGATCCCAGATGGCTCCAGGAAGCTCAGAAACAGGGCAGGAAGGTAACTGTCCTCTCCGTTGACTTGACCATATTGTTTAGTAATTAGCACTGCAGGAGGCAGTGGAAGACAGGAGTGCCTGGCGTGCTCTGGTCCATGGAGTCATGAAGAGTCGGACATGACTAAATGACTAAACAACAGCATTTATCCTAGGATCCCCAATGTGGTTGACATGGGCATTACAGTGCCCCCAGGTGTCCTCCTTGGTGCCCGCTAAGACCTCCAACCCCTCCCAATTTTTAATTTTAGAGAACTTATTTTGGGGAAGTTTTTCTCATTGTTTGGTTGGGGTGCATGTGTGCTTCTTTTTTGGTGGGAACCCCTGATTTTTCTGTGTTTTAATGTGTGTGTGTGTAGAGGTTTTGTATGTTCTGGAAAGCATGTGTGTCCTCAGCATTGCTAGTTTTCCTTCTGTGGAACGGAGATGGCATGGTGGCCACAACACTTTCTTGGAGCTCCAAACGTGCCTCCAGGCTCGAAAAGACTGAGCGCCGCAACTTGGCTCTCCCAGCCAGTAGCCATTCATATGCAGACAGTGCAAACTTACACATGAGTACTGGGAAATTAGCCCCCTGGAATTCAGTGGGGCTTCTTGCTTGGTATGGCACTATAGCCTTATGCTCCCTGTATTAATCTAATCCCTTTAAAACCCATTTAAGGCAGTAGCCATCATCACTGTATTTATTTAAAAAGATGTATCTGTTTTATAAAATAATCCAAGGTGACACACAATTCCCCCCCTCCCAAAAAAGGATACAAACCCCATGAGACAATAAGCATAGTAAAAATACAGCTGTAAAACCATCCTAGACAACAGGGGATCTCAACCTAAAAGGCCTTTGAGAATAAAACAATCTTTATGCCCAGTGGCAATGGGTAAAGAGAACTGTGGTGTGATAAGCTTCCCTGGGGAGAGAGGATGTATGAGGTCGCAGGTTCAGCTGGTGATATTTTCCACTGAAAGCCCTTGGTAGTGATGGGGCAAAGTCCTTAGCTTCTGCTTGGGACCTGGAGGAATACCCTACATGGTAACGATTTTTCTTTAAAATGACATTAAAAATGTAAAACGCACAGAGCACAAAACCAGTTTGGCTTGTTTGAGAGATTCCTACCATGCCCTTTCAGAGGCATCTTGCCAAACACAGGCAGGCAAACATATGTAAACGGAATAGAAGAAGTTAAGATGTAGAAATGATATATATTAAAGCACAGGAATTCTAAAACAGTATCATAAAACCATGGATGGCGAAAGTAATTTAATGAAACAATCACAACGCCTGGGGGGGAATAATGGCCGCATCCTGCCTCCACGGTCAGAGGCAGTAGTGTTTATGAATGCTTCCAGTTGCTGGAAACCACCCTTGTGCTTGGATTCTGTTGTGGGTTTCTCACAGACATTTGGTTGGCTGCTATGAGAGCAGGAGACTGGAGTAGATGGATCACTAGCCTGATCCCCCAGGATCTTCTGATTAAAGGCGTTTGTCCTCCACCACTATGACATCAGAGTAGACACCTGCAAGACTCCCTGGTGAGAGTATTTCATCATCTGGTGCTGTCACTGGTGAGGTCCTTTCCTCAGTAGCCACCTGCTGCTCTTCCGATGGTGTGAGGACACCTTGGAGAAGTTCTTTTGCTGAAGATGTTAGGATACAGCAGGGACCAGCAATGTGGTACATGGAGGCACCATTGCAATCACCTCCTGTGGTGCCAGCAAAAGGTCTCAATAAACATCCTCTGGAAAATATGCAGTATGTAAGACCAGGCCTGTGCAGAACTAGTCTGAGGCTTGGGGTGGAAGTCTTGTTCTTGGCATGGCAGTGTAAGTCCATCAGGCATCCAACAGGGGCCAAGACAAATGTACCCAGTTGACCCCCCTCTGCATGGTGGGCATGAGTGTCAGACAGTGTGCTGCTCAGTAAATCACACAGTTCAAAGTTGGAATTAATTCTTTATTAGCAAAAACATGATCTCCACAGACTTGGCTGAGTGTCAGGCCTAATGAGCACATCAAGTCTTACTCCATGAAATCAGTTGCCAAGACTGAAGGTCCCTGCCTCCCCACAGCAATTGGAGAAGATGCCTGTGTACACCCGATCTCTCTCCCATTCTTTTCATGCCTCTCCTGGTTCTGGGAGACAGTGGGGAGGCAAGCTTGTCACAGCAGGAGGGGGAGACACCCAAGACTCTTCACCCGACTGATTCATCTCTGCCTCTTGACCTCCCACTAAGCAGCTTCAGCTTCTGATTCTTGACTTCTCTCTGCCATTGACTCTCCCAGCTTATTAAGCCCTGTTACAGTGGTGCCTCACAAGACGAAATTAATCCGTTCTGCGAGTCTCTTCGTCTTGCGAAGCATGGCTATTAGCGGCTTAGCGGCTATTAACGGCTTAGCGGCTTTAAGAAAAAGGAAATAAACTCGCAAGAACTCGCAAGATGTTTCGTCTTGCGAAGCAAGCCCCTAGGGAAATTCGTCCTGCGGAACGACTCAAAAAACGGAAAACTCTTTCGTCTTGCGAGTTTTTCGTCTTGCGAGGCATTCGTCTTGCGAGGTACCACTGTACCTCTTCCACCTCTGACACCTCTTCCCAGTCTTCTCCCTCTGACCACTCATCATTGTCCCACCACCAATCCCTGGGTTCTGAGCCTTCTTCCCTTGGTGGTTCCCCAGCCAGTTCCTCCTACCGTTCCTCTGTATCCAGCCAGTCCAGGACAATAAGAGACTGTTTGTTCTTCCTGCTCAATTCTAGTTTACACTTGCTCAGTCTCTTCTACACTGAAGCCATTATGCCATACCCCTACAGCAGCTATTTTGTGTTATGCCTTGCTCCCATAATAGCCATTTTGTGACTGGTGCCCATGGCAATTTCTTAAAATTCCAAGTGTTCCCACCAGCCATAAAAGTTTGGCAACCCCTTGTTTACAGGCAGGCACATGTTGGAAACATAGATCCTTCATGTACTCTAGTAGTGTTGTGTGTATCGACACTGACTCCTGCAGGGCAAGAGAACAAAGAATCCACCTTTTTACTTTTGTTGTCATGATGTGAAAAAAACAAGGCATTATTTACATACTTGGTTTCATGGAATACTTCCCCAAGATCAAATACTGCCAAACATGAAGGTTGAACCTTTGAAACAGGGGCTCTAAGTTAAGGCTTCAGGGATGGGGTAAAATAAATCATGAAACAGCCCCCATAGCTTCTTTCCCCCGCTTCTTTTCCTGCTACAACCTGTTTCATTGTTATAATGGCAGGGTCAATGACAGTCATGGAGAGCTCCAGCTGCTGGCTGACATAATTTTTGCCTGTTCACTAGGCTCCAGAGTGAGGGCAGAAAGCACTACCTTCACTCTGATTAGGCTTCATTCTGTAGCATTGTCATGAAGCCTAATCAGAGTGAGGGCATGTTGTCTGCCTTTTTGTGGCTCCTAGTTGGTAAACAGGCCAACCCAACCTAAAACCTTGTACTGTTTGCGCTCCATGCCCTGAAGTCATCAATATGTCAAATCTTAGCAGAGAGCAGACTCCTTTTGGACTCAGCTCTAATCAAATCAACATGCACATTGGAATCTTGATGCAATCACATCAAGATTCCTCTTTGCTTGTTGTTTAAGCAGGGCACATAGGTCCTGAATGCACATCAGAAATGTTAATGCAAAAAAGAAGAAGAGGCAGACTTGAAAACTGCAAACTAAAAATGAAGCAATTCTGAAATCAGTTTTAGAAACTCTCCAGGTTAAAGCAGAAGACAAGTAGAGCAAAATACAAAGTATAACAATCCTCTGGGAATATAACAGATTAGAATAGCTGAGTTTGCTTTGCATCCAGCTCAACCAAAATACCGGCCTAAAAAGCTCTCTGCTCGCAGTCATTTTGCAAGGCTTCTTGAAGTCTTGGTGGCTGGCCTTCTATTTGTTTCCCATCGTATATATATATATATTTCTGTCAGAAAGTGTAAATTGTTTCCTGCCACTCTGTGAGAGCTCTCTCCCTTAATGATACGGAAAAAGATAAAGTGCTTATAATGCCATCGGAGGTAAAGGTGCTAGAATAAGTAGTACTTCAGGCACCAGAGTGATATACTGCTACTGGGAGTAAATTCAACAGAGATTCATATACTGTGTTGCTGCATAGTCTATCAGCCACCCTTGGTCATTATCTCCTGGGCCACAAATCTCAAAGGAAGCTTCAAGGTCAGTTTGTCGTCTGTGGATCAGATAACGGTGTAATTGATTGGCAACCTTCTTCGTTCTTCCAGCATGTATTAAAGTTTGAACTAGAGATGGGGAGAGAATTTAGATTTAGTTTGCATTTATAGGCCAACCTATGTAATTTGCACTTTCTGGAGCAATATGTAAACCGAAACACAGGTGTCCTTTGAAATTCACATTTCTCTGAGTTTTGCAATGCAGTCCCCCAGCCTAGTGATATGTAATGAAATGCATACACTAAAGCAAAGTGTGCTTAGATTTGCATTATATTAGGGGATATCGTTTGGCAAAGATTAGTGTAAATTGCATGCAAAAATATGAATATTAGGAGAAATTCACACAGAAATGTAGATGAGTTTTCATAAGGACTTATCAAAAGGAGTGGAAATGTAGAGAGCTGAATCTGAGAATGGAAAAAAACAAGATGCCAAGAGACATAATTATTGTCAGAATTGCCCATCCCTAGCTGGGAAATCTTCCATTTAGAATTTTGTATGGTGCAAGGTAACTAAATACAGAGAAGTTGGTGTCAGGCCTGATGTAAGCTCTGTTCAGATACTTTCTAACCATTCAGATGGTAGTTGGCCTCTGCTAGTTTGAATTTCTGTGGAAATTCAAATACCTAGGGGTATCTCCAGCCTGCAGACCTAATTAGGGCCCATCTGTAGCATACATGTAAAGCATTACCATACCATTTTAAAAATAAAAAATTCCTTCCAGTAGCACCTTAAAGACCAACTAAGTTAGTTCTTGGTATGAGCTTTCGTGTGCATGCACACTTCTTCAGATACACAGGAGCCACAAAAAGGCAGACAACATGCCCTCACTCTGATTAGGCTTCATGACAATGCTACAGAATGAAGCCTAATCAGAGTGAAGGTAGTGCTTTCTGCCCTCACTCTGGAGCCTAGTGAATAGGCAAAAATTATGTCAGCCAGCAGCTGGAACTGCTGTGTATCTGAAGAAGTGTGTATCTGAAGAAGTGTGCATGCACACGAAAGCTCATACCAAGAACTAGCTTAGTTGGTCTTTAAGGTGCTACTGGAAGGAATTTTTTTTATTTTGACTATGGCAGACCAACACGGCTACCTATCTGTAACATACCATTTTAAACAGTCATGGCTTCCCCCAAAGATTCTTGGAGTCTGTAGTTTAAGGGTACTGAGAGCTGTTAAGAGACCCTGTTTCCCTTCACAGAGATACAGGTCTCAGAGTGGTTTGACAAGACAATTGCTGTACCAGCCTGCAGCTGGTGTAGTAATCAGGGGCGAACGAAAGCTAACTGACACCTGGGTCAGGGCAAACCGCCGGCTGTGCACCCATTGTGCCGCTACATACAACACATGTGTGGCATCGCTACATACGATGCATGTGTGGCATTGCTACGTAGGGCACACATGCGGCACCACCATGTACAGCGCATGCATGCAACACAGTGGTTTGCCACTGGCGCCGCTCGAATGCCGTATGGGCGGTGGCCAGATCCTCTGCTCACAGCTGCAGTGATGGATAGGAGTCCAGTTTCTGAAGCAGAGTTTGTCTGACATTAGAAGGACACAGGTGGCACTGTGGGTTGAACCACAGAGCCTAAGGCTTGCTGATCAGAAGGTCGGCAGTTTGAATCCCCGCGATGGTGTGAGTTCCCGTGGCTCTGTCCCTGCTCCTGCCAACCTAGCAGTTCGAAAGCATGAACATGAAGTGCAAGTAGATAAATAGGTACCGCTCCAGCAGGAAGGTAAATGGCGTTTCCGTGCACTGCTCTGGTTCGCCAGAAAGCGGCTTAGTCATGCTAGCCACATGTATGCTGGCTCCTTCAGCCAATAAAGCGAGATGAGTGCCGCAACCCCAGAATTGTCCGCGACTGGACCTAATGGTCAGGGATCCCTTTACCTTTACATCTCTGGCCACAAACCCTCCAGCGTGGTATAAGTGGGGTTGGATATTTGGAAACTTACTTTATTTATTTAGTTAGTTAGTTTTGCAGACAATCATTGCCTTTCCCAAAGCAGCTCATATCACCCCAAAAGGAAAGACAGATCCTCTGTTCTGTCTCCGGACTCCACCATTAATCTGTCTCCCTAACCAGACTGCTGTACTTGAAAGGAATGGGTCCTCTTAACTGCACTTCAGGCCTGTTTTTCAGAAGCCAAGTAAATGGTGTGGAAGGAGAGAAAAAATATTCATGGGGCTGAACTTTCCATCTTGTTCTAAACCTTGATCAATGTCACTACGGGGACATCAAATTCAGCAGCACAATGTTAATCAAGGGCAGTGACTTTTTATTTGAAGCGAATAAGGGTCATGTCAGGGAAGATGTATCTCTTGGATTGTTTATGGCCGCCTTTGCCTGACAGTGATTAAAATCACTGCTCATCTGTTAAAGGTGCCTCGAGAAGAAGAGACAGAGGAGGAGCCCTCCCTGTAATGGTTAATCTATTAGTCAACTTTCTGAGGTGTGACACTGAGAAGTGGTACTGACCACAGAGGATGTGGAGACAAGCCAAGGGATCTACTGACAAAAAGAATCAAGGACTGTTCATTAAGATAATATCAGGCAAAGGGTCATGACGCATTGATAGAGCAAATGCTTTGTAAGGTTCAGTCTCTGTCATTTCTAGGAAAGGCTCCAGAAACCTGGAGAGGCATTGCCAAACAGTGAAGACTAGCCTTCCCCAACCTGATGACCTCTTGACATCACTTGACTACAACTCTGACCAGCCCTAGCCAAGCATGGCCAATGGTGAGGGATGATGGGAGTTATAGTCCAAAATATCTGGAAAGGCTGGTGTTCACAGTAGAAGGTGTGACTCAGTAGAAGGAACCTTCCTACCTGAGTGAAGGAAGTGGAGGAGGGCACAGAAAGTATAATTCTGACGGGAATTAGGATTCAAAGTGACCTTAACAGATTGGAGAACTGGGCCCAAACTAACAAAACGATTAAAATGAATTTCAGTAGGGAATGTGTGGCATTCCAGGATGTTAGACAGAGAGTCATTCACAACCCTACATGTAGACACCAGGGATTGAACTTGTAGCCTTCTGCATGTGAGATAGAAGCTCTACTACTGAGCTACAGCCCTTTACCCAATGATGATGATACTGCCTGTTTCCTTTTCAATCTTTTCCCTAGCAATCCCTATTATGAAATTTGCTTTCTACATCATTGCTGCACTGAGATGACTTCAGTCTTGAAATTGGTTGAGAAGTCCCTCCTCCGTCAAGCTTCAGAGGCAGGAAGCAAAATTGTTCAAGCAATTTTGGGGGTTGTTCTTTCAGGGGTGCTTGAGTATTCTGAAACAAAAACACACATAGAAATGGGTAATTTTGTGAGGAAGTGCGATATGCATTTAAAGGCAGATTTTAAATGTGGATTAGGAAGTAGCTGATTAATTCAGAAATGGGATGGAACATGTGTCAATGTGGTGAGAATGGTAAACTGATGGATGCATCCTTTCTTATGTGCTTAACACCAACTGCTCCATGTGAATTATGGTTCACGTGGAAGCTTATGGGGAAGGCGGGATAAGATGATGTTTATAGTTTTCAAAAGTTGCCAGGTGAGTTATAAGTGCTTTCTGATCTTCAATGCAAATTCCAAGTCATCCATTGGTGGCTGTTTTTGGAGACAGGGGAAGAGTTCAAATTGGACCATTTTGTCTTATGGACGCATACAGTTTTCTTAGTATTCCAGGGGCCTCCATTTGTCCACAGAAGAAAACTTGTAATGCATGCTGTCCTGGTTGAGGAAATCTTTTCTGTTTCGTACTATGAATATCAAAGACTGCAATTCAAAAGTAGTTTACGCAGACACTCACAATTCTTTCTTTTGTATTGCCAAGGTCAGTAAGCTGCAGAGTTATTTTGATGCATACGTCCCAGTTATGGAAAATTGTATCCATGCCTCAGAAAATTGCCAATTTTCTCCTGCAAGCAAAGGCAGTTTCCTCCCCCCCCCCATGTGACGATTTGACTCCATATCTCTTTTCCAATCTCATCTCACAGTCACTTGTCTCTTCAACTCATAACTCACTCTCTAGTAATGCAGTCATATCTCGCCTCGTTGCATTCTTATTTATGTATTTTTAATGTTCCTATCATTACATTTTTGGAGTACAAACAATTTCAAGGAAGCCTCCATGTCCAGCCGCTCGCTAGTAAGATTTTGCAATATGTGTGGGATGTACGTGGTCGATCTTCTGAACTGACCGAGGAGCAAAGCTTTTTCGGAGGCGACGCAAACTCTAAGTAGGCTCGGAATGCAGCTATGAACATAATAGGTGGAATACATTTACAATTATATAGCTTCTAATATAGATATAACCAGAGATTATTTTATGCTGAGACGAGCCCTTTGCAGTCATTTATGATTAGTGGTGCTTGGGGGACTTAGATCTTGCAAATTCTGACGTGATCCATGTCTTCTGGACTAAAGTTTGTCTCTTACCCAATTGTTTTTTTAAAAAAAGAGGGAAAGATTGAAAAGGTTTCTTCTCCATTAATAAGAATAGGGGTAAATTTTAAAATACACAAATAAATGAAATTAGGTGCGAGACAGGTTGCAGGATGCCTCTGGGGCTATGTGAACAAGGAAGCAAGACTAGCTGTCTCTCTCTATTCTTCTTCTTTTTTGTAAATATGAAATATGGTAGTTACTTGGGTTGTGTCTCCAACTCTATTAAAAACATAGCCAGTCATTTGTGGTCAGTGTGGTACAGGAGAGCTGTGGAGCCAACTTCTTGACACCAGCTTCACTATGGTTTACCTGAATGGCACTGGGGTGAGGCCAGTTGGGGCTGCACATGTCATGAGCCCCACAATGCTGTCAAGTTGAGTTTTGGATTGGTGGGCTCCGATGCAGGAGGAGAAAGAGAAAGAAGAACTGGGAGAGAGATGAATGGTGGGAACCAGGGTTGAAGCTTCAGCCACTTCAGAAGACAGGAGCAGAGACACTAGGTCTCCCCCAAACTTCCTGCTCAGTGGAGAGCCTCAGTGGGGCCGGAGAGGGCTTTGGGGCAGCTGAGTGGAGAGGCGAAACCAGAGGCATCAGTAACTAAACAGGAGGTTTCAGTCTTGCCACCTAGAACCAGGAGCCACCTTTACAGATGGGAGCAGAGCAATCCACTCTGAGCAGACTTTTGCAGTCCTGACATTCCCACAAAGTGAATGAGTCTCGCAAGTGAGTGTGCCGTGCCTTGTCATTAAAAGCTTGGTGGACAGGGTGTGTAAACTTGTAGGGGCATCTTCCATTCTTCCATTCAGTTCTGAATTTCTTGCCTTGCCGTTGAACTCCTGAACTGTGACCCCTGAGCCTTTACCCTGCTACTGAGCCTGCATAGCTATTTACCTAAAGGAAGATCCCTCTGCTGGCGTGTTTTATGGTGGGAGCCTGGACAGCACAGACACGCCAGTGGAGCCAATGCAGCACTCCCACTGATGCACCTGTGCAATCTTGACCTCGCCATTGCCCTACTTTTCCCCTACCGTAGACCATCCGGCTGCAGCAGGTGTCAGGAAGACACTACCCTCCCATGCTGGCTGGTACAGCAAACAACTTGTGAGACTGAGGAACAAACCCAAATATTTACTACTACTCTTTAGCAGCAAAACTAGAGATTTATTCACTGAGTACACTCAGAGACATTTCAGATGGCTGTATAAGAGTATTAGACAAATTCATGGCAGATAACGTTATCAGTGGCTACTTCTGATTTGCAGTTGCTGGAAACCACAGGAGGGGAGAATGCTGTTGCACTTAGATTCTGCTTGGTGGCATCTCATAGGCTTTTGGTTGGTCACTGTGAGAACTGGATTTTGAGCTAGATGGCCCATTGGCCTGATCCAGCAGGGTCTTCTTGTGTTCTTATGTGCTGAATTGCCTAATCTTTGAAAGGCATATAAGACCTCCTCTCCAGTTAAGTCCCATCTTCAGTTAGTAGAATATAATTTCCCTCCAGTTCATAGATCCCCGTACTGGACAGATAAATGCAACATTCTCCAAATCACACGGGAATTTCAGGGAGCTGTGTTGTGTTGGTCCATCAGAATATATATATATATATATATATATATATGCAGGTTTTGGTGTCTTCGGGTGTCTTCCCGTGTAAGAGTTGGGGTGTCTAGGCGACGTTTCGACGAGGTCTCACTCGTCATCTTCAGGCTGGTGCTTTCGGCTTCTTGTTACTGGAACAGAGCAGGATCTCAGTGTTTGAGTTCCTATAGATACTGTTGAGGGTGTGGTGTATAGCCTCCAACGTTCTGGGCAGAGAGGAAGTTCCCAGGTTAGTGTGCCTTTTCTTCTTTTGTTCATTAATTACTTGAGGGATATCTTGAGTGATTTCTTGAGTGATATTCCGAGTACCACTTAGGAGGGTCATTAGGTGTGGATTAGTTGCTAAAGCTTTCGTGTCTTGACCTCTTGAGCTTGTGAAGAGTTTTTCTGAGAAGATGGCTGTACTGCAAATAGTTGTGCTCTGGCTTGGCTTCGTGTATAGGGGCGAGCTGTGGTTTTGTGCCCTGTGCCAGCCAGATCTGTGTAGGGATTGCAGGGGGGTGCAGCATCCGGAGGTGCCACTATGGTTTGGCTACTGGATGGTGTCTGTAATTTATCTGTGGAGAGGGTCTGGGTTTGGGTCTGGTGTGGTTGATTGGAGATGGCGTTCTGTGTGCCTCTGGTTCTGGTGTCGGTTTTTGTGGGGAGGGCTAATTTCCAGATGTCTGGCAGGCGGGACGTGTCGTCACGCTTGTTCATGTTGTGAGGGTGTTTCTCTATCTCGATGGCTTCCATGATTATTCTCTTGTGGTGATGTTCCATGTTAAAGAGCAATTTGGAATCTGCAAAATTAATTTCGTGTCCTGTTTCTTTCATGTGTTGGTAAAGAGAGGAAGTTTTTTCTTCTTTTTTGACGGCATTCTTGTGTTCTGCGATACGTGCATTTATTCGTCTGTTTGTTTGTCCAATGTACGTGGCTGGGCAGACTTTGCAGGGTATTTCATAGACCCCTTGGTTTTCTAGCTGGATTTTATCTTTGGGGTTTCTGAGGATATTGGCTATTTTTTGGTTGGTGCAAAAGGCTGTTTTGATATTGTGTTTATGTCGCCTAGACACCCCAACTCTTACACGGGAAGACACCCGAAGACACCAAAACCTGCATTCCTGTACCCGTGAAAATCTACGAAAGCATATATATATATATATATATATATATATATAGAGAGAGAGAGAGAGAGAGAGAGAGAGAGAGAGTTTTTAAAATGCATTTTCTTTGTTAGGGTCAACCAAAGTATCACAAAGTTGTGAGCAAGCCTTCCTGTCTCCTGAAAAACTATGGCAGGCTGCGTGCGAAAAACAGGGGAAGGGGTTATCTTGATGTTCTGGAAATACAGAACTATATGATGAAATGAGTCATGAAGACATGACTCAGTAGTGCTGAAGCAGAAGACCGTCTCACTGCAAGATATTCAGTTATAGAAACATGCTGGGCATGTTTTCATACTCATCAAACCACAACAGCAAACGAGCTGGTATTAATGACATGCACAGCAACTGAAGTCATAATTACATTTGAAGACCTTTTCAAAGGATGCCAGATATCACTAAATAATACCCATATTTGCAAATGTTCTGGTTATCTCAATGTGAATCACCACTGTGCCTGTTCATTAGGCTGTCACCATGCAGTCCCAGCAGACGCTACCTGCAGCTTCCAGGCGGAGGGTGTGTTTGCTGCCCCCATGCATGATAAGGTATGCAGCAGAAGGAACGGTGGTGAAGCAGGGCTGCTTGGCCAGCCGGGAGGGAGCAGGAAGCCCACCTTTAAGTGGTCATATTGGAAGCGTTTGGCATGGTGGAAGGCTCCTTCTTACCCACCAGGTATGTTGCAGCACGTGCAAGTGGAAGTCTGTTTGTGGGTGGTCACAGTTGGACATCAACCTAAATAAATAGAAAATCTCCATTCAGCCTATTGAAACCACCAGCAGTGAAATATGTTACTCTAAAGCACTAAATAAATAAACCAAATAAATGTACTTTTTAATTAAGTCAAGTGGACCTAACTCAATACAGTAATTTAAACTTGTATAGGATCTTCTCTCTGTCTCTCTCCACCCTACCTTGGACACCGTAACAAGTTTAACATGCACTTAAAATACATTTAACCAATCATTGTAAACCTGTTGAAATCCTCTGCTCTTGATGAAAGGCCAGCAGAATGCAACATAGAAATGAAAGGATTGCTTAAAATAGTTTTGTGGAATACGCTCATCCCTAGTATACACTGGGTTGACAAGCTGCCCCAGACATTTTGCTTGTTTCCTTGTTCTGGGGATGCCAGAGGAAATTCGGTTTCCTTCACATTTTCATGCCCGCTCGGCGAATTCAGACTTCCCTAAAATAATCTTAGAATCACAAGAGTTGGAAGGGACCCTGAGGATCATCTGGTCCAACTCCCTGCAATACAGGAATATGCAACCATCCCTTATGGGGATTGAACCTGCAACCTTGGCAATAGCAGCATCATGCTCTAACCAACTGAGCTGTCCAGCTGCACTAAATAGGATGCAGTTATCCTGTGAGATTTTGTGATCCAGTTCTCCAACAGAAAACTATACAAAGCTTAATATACATGGGGGAAGTGTACACCAAGATCCTTATATTAATTAAAAGAACATACACAATTTTTCTTAACGCAATGAATTCTTGCATGCTATTTTCACTAATGTAAAGATCTTTTGGTACACTTTCCCCTAGTATACACATTTCTTGCACAGATGTTGAATGTATTTTCTTTAAAATAAAGTCCTCACCTGGTGTCCAGATGCATTAAGTTTAGCTGAAGAATGTTGGGATTACACTGCCCATCAGCATAGGCTATGGGTGTATAACCTGGGGTCTTCTAGATGTTGTTGTTGGGCTCCAACACCCATCAACACCACCCATCTTGGCCAGTGTCTGAATGATGGGACTTAGAGCTCAATGACATCTGAAGGGCTGCAGATTCCCCAACTCCAGTGCAGACAATATTGAGCTAGGTGGACTCAGGGTCCGATTTCACATAAAGCAGATTCCTACATTCCTTCCTACAGAGCCCTGTATTTAGCTAGTAGGTGAGTTACGGTAACTAGTTTGGAAGAAAAGGTATTGGGAATCATTTTATGTAGGCTACGTCTGTTTTCAGAGATGCTACTGAGATCTTCCTTTCTTCTCCCCCCCCCAAAAAAAACCTTAAACTGAGGAGAAATTAATGAGGAAGAAGCAAGAAAGGCTTGAGTGGTTATGCCACAGAGTGTTCCTAAGATCTTTAATTTCTTGCATTACCATTGACAAGGAGAGGGGGGGGGCATGTAAATGCCGCCAAGCTCTCAGAGTTTTCAAACCAGACATCTCTGCTTTCCTTATTTAACCAATATGTTTAATCAGCAGTGACTAAAATTTCTGTCCAAAGTGCATACAGATTAAAGAAAGTGTAGCCTAATTGAATCACTCCAATTCAAACACGGTTTATTAAATGCCTCCACTCCTTTGGCGTTATTAGACAAGCACGAAAGGAGAGAGGGATGTGGATTAAAAACTGAAACTGCCCAGCAGCTCTGTGCAGAGGCTTAGGTCCGGAAAAGCTTGACAAAGCTCATTTAGCCCAGGTCTTAAAATCCATATGCTTGTTAACGAGAAACGGGCTACTTCCCAACATGAAAAATGGAGTTTACATTCCATGCCCTGTATTTGTAAACTGGTAATTTACATTGATCCACATCTAATTTGCTGGCTCCATTAAGTTCCATAAGGTAAGCATATGTTACGTTGAGCCAGAACTGGAAGGAAGGACTTTACGGGCATCTGTAAGGGGTATACAAGTCTTTTCAGGGGACTGCACTGAATGTCACAAACAGAAGCTTCAGATCGTCATGGATGCAATTGCAATGCTTGTCAATGCTGCATGTACTAGGTGCTTCCATCAGTTTTGTGCCAGATTGCAAGGCAAACGGGGAGATTTTCATATTCCTGAGTTGGACCATGCCATTTACAAAGGGTCTGAAGTCAGGCCAGGTGCTCCCTAAAGTTCTGAATCATTTTGTGAACTCAGGTGGCCCCAAATGCTGCATTTTAAAAATGTATTTTGTTTTTTGTTTCTTTGTAAAGAAATTGACTAGGGGAGTGCCCTGAGCTTGAGTGGAGAGGAGGGGAAATATTTTGTTTTTACTTACATGTGTGGGTTTTAATCCCAGGGAACATAAGCATAAAAGAATAGCCTGCTGGATCATAGCAATGGCTCATTTTGTCCAGCATCTTCTTCTCACACTGGCCAACCATGGATGCCCGTGGCAAACCCACAAGCAGGATTTTCGCATAAGACCATTTCCACCTTCTGTGCTCTCTAGCAACTGGTATTCAGAAGCATTTCTGCCTCCAGGCAGAGCACAGCCACCATGGCTAATAGCCATTGATAGCCTTTTCCCGAGTTTGTTTGGTGGCCATCACTGCCTCATGTGGCAGTTAGTTCCATAGTTTAACTGTGCACTGAGTGCACACAGTTCCCCAAGTATGTAACTCACACTGATTTGGGGGGGATGGATTAAAACACTGTGTTTGTTTTTCACATAGATTAATGCTGCTTTTGCCACCACCAGCCCTTACTCTATGCAAATCAATTGCTTACTTTTCACAGTAGACCAGCCTGATCCAGTGAGCTTGAGCACGATTGCAAACTGGAACAAAGCTCCCAGGTGAATTATGCGCATCTCTGGATTTTTCAGTGTAGCTTCAGTGCAGAAAAAGTACACACAAATATGTATTTACCATGATAGATGCATACAAAATTTGCATGTTATGGGTGAATGCATGCAAAAGCATCCCAGTGTGTGTATTTCCAGTTTAAGAAGTGTGTGTTTTACATTAAAAGCGTCTATAAAATGTGCAGAATTTAAATGCAGACTTTTCATGCAGTCTTTCAAAACCTCTGCACGAAAGGCACCAGACAGACGATCGAGTTTCAGTGAGATTCAAATGGGATGGAAGGCTAAAGCCTTTCCTGTTACAGAAAGCCATTGACCCTCTTTGGTGAATAGAATCTTTTCATATTGAGGCACAGAAGCAGCTCATGGGTCTCCGTTTCCTCCCAGTAAGCAAGTGCAAGTCACCTGCTAGGAAGATTGTATAATGGCTTTGCCCCACCTGGCAATACACTTCTGTTGAGGAAGATGTTCCAAACTGCAGCTGTGCTGACTGGAGTCATTGTAGAGATCACCTCAAGTCCTCCAGTTTTAACCCTGTAGGCTTCTGACCCAGTCATTATGTGGTGAGCATAGATGAGAGCCAGTCTTCTGTGTTTGCTGTTACAAATATTCCAGCAGCTCTTGCCTTTGATGTGTCTGCATTTCCAGTCAGTATATCTTAATAGCATGGTAAAATCATAGGTTGCCAACAGGATACCCTCAGAGGTTTTCCCTTATGCCTGTAGGTCCTCCCTCCATTGCAGTTAGGCTTGACAGTGGAATAAGTTGCTGTATGTACTTGATTGTGGCTTGCGTGTTGTGGTGGTGGTGCGTGTGTGTGTGTGTGACACACACACAAATATTATGTTTTGGAAATGCTGCCATGGGCCCCAAAAGTTTTGGCAACTGCTGGGTTCAGCTATCTGGTTTTCTATACATGCCTCCTTCTTCAGCAAGTCAAAGTTCCAGGCTCTATTGAAGTTCCTGTTGCCTTCCATTCTCTTCCACTTGACACACCACAACTCTGGTGTGCATTTGCTGAAGTGTGATGCTAAGCTGGTGATTCATTTGTATGGCCGGAAGAAACAGAGAGTTAATCAGCCATAAACTCACAGGTAACTTCACTTCGCTTTTGTACATCCCAGCTTTCACACCTGGGTGGGTAATCCTTCCGTCTGGGTAATCACCATTTTGAATTTGGATGCTTTAATTTATTTTATAGCACTTTAAAATAATGGGGCGGGGAGGGGGGAGGCTTACGTAAAGTAATGGAAATATGGCAGACCTCTGTATTTTGAGGAGTTAATGGTGCACAGCAGTGGCTTCTCTCATGACCAGACCCTTCTCTTTAACAAACCAACTCTCTTTCACCTGCCCATTCCTGTTGCTAGCAATGATTCTTCACTGCCCAGTCGGTGCCTGGGCCATTTATCCCCTTTGTAAAACATGACTACTTGATTTGATCTTTGGAACTATGTGAACTAGGGCACTGCTGGAGTTTAGGGTAACATGGAAATTGGGGATAAAAGAGATACATTGGGGGCATTTGAACAACAACAACAACAACAACTAGATGAAGCCTTAAGATAAAGTAGTAGATAGGTAGCCGTGTTGGTCTGCCATAGTCAAAATAAAAAAATTCCTTCCAGTAGCACCTTAAAGACCAACTAAGTTAGTTCTTGGTATGAGCTTTCGTGTGCATGCACACTTCTTCAGATACACACTTAAGATAAAGGTAAAAGAAGCCTTTTCTGGGTCCCATTTCAGAATGCTGACCTGATCCTCACACCTTCCAACATTTATTGGAAGTGATTGCTCTGAGAACTTCAAGAGCAGGAGATTCAGTGGAATGCAAGTCACTAACAGGCCCACCAGCCATTCAAAGGAGATTATCAATGTGCTCTCCCATTCTGACAAATTTGCCAGATTGCATTGTTGAAGGGCCGTTTGTAGTTTAGAGAAGAGATTGTGTGTTGGCTTCAGTGACGAAAGGATAATAACATGAGTACTAAATAGTAGTTTCTCAAATGTCTTAGAACTTGAGTATATTTGGATCAAGCATTTCAATCATCAAATGTAGAGGGGGGCCCCCAAAAAGAAGAGGACAGAGACCTCTTAGCAATCAATAACAATTTTTTCCCAAGAAATTGAAGGACCACAGAGTAAATGCCCATCAAAGGCAGCTGAAATTATCAACAATTTCCATCAGTGAGAAGATTGTAGGGTTGAATTGGGCCATGGAACTCATTGGCCTCAGGTCCTGATTTGAGGCTGCAACTTCCATCTGTCAGACCTCCCACAGGGTTCACATAATTCCTCAGTAATTCCTGCAACCAGCGAGCAGCAACAAAAGAGATTTCACAATACTAAAATCTTGATGAAAAGATACATTGCAAATGAATGGATCAAGTCACATGCTACTCACGAAGAGGGGAAAGCAAGCCTTTTTAGAGATTGCTAGTTAATCTAGGCAATTGCATAAATAATCTAGATTAGTATTTATCAGTACCTTTGTAAATAAATAATTAGGTGGTATCAAATGCAGTGCTAAGTTAAAGTTACCTAATGGCATGGTTGTTGCACTGACAGAACTTTGGGAACACTGAAATACGTTACCAAAGATTTTTGTGTGTGCAACAGATTATACAAGCATCAGCTGCTGTGCAGGGGATAACACAAATACAAAGCTTGTTGTGCATCAGATTGCACAAAATCCAGCTGTTCGACAAAAAGCAGCAGCTACTGTGCAAGAGATGACACAGTTACAATAATGAAGATTGTTGGGCAAGCAGATTGCACAACAAGAACCAGCAGTTTTACAAGCAGCTTTAGCCAGTGCAACAGTTGCACTGGAATCCTTTGTTGTTGTTTTTTTAATAAAATTTTTATTGGTTTTACAGAGTTTTTTAAAGACAAACAAACACCTAAAAAGACATACAAACACGTATAGTTTCATAACATTTTTTCATAAACCTCTTTTCCAGGACTCCCCCATACCCCCCCCCCTTTCTGCATCCCAATGTCCATAATTTTTTAGCAACTTCTAAATATTCCTTTCCAACCTCTGTCGTCTTAATCTTTTCTATAATCTGGTCTTATATCACTGTATCCCTTTTTTCCTGAAAACCTCAACATTCTAGCATTCATCAAGTTTATAATAGTCCTTAAGATAACTTTTAAATTTTCTCCATTCTTCTTCCGCCGTCTCTTTTCCCTGATCACGGATTCTGCCTGTCATCTCAGCCAGTGTCATATAGTCCATCACCTTCATCTGCCATTCTTCCAGAGTGGGTAGATCTTGTGTCTTCCAATACTTTGCGATGAGTATTCTTGCTGCTGTTGTAGCATACATAAAGAAAATTCTGTCCTTCTTTGGCACCAGTTGGCCGACAATGCCCAAGAGAAAGGCCTCTGGTTTTTTAGAGAAAGTACATTTAAGTACCTTTTTTATTTCATTATAGATCATTTCCCAGAAGGCCTTAATCTTCGGGCATGTCCACCAAAGGTGATAGAAGGTACCTTCAGTCTCTTTACATTTCCAACACTTATTATCAGGCAAATGATAAATTTTTGCCAGCTTGACTGGGGTCATGTACCACCTGTAAACCATTTTCATAATGTTTTCCTTTAAGGCATTACATGCCGTGAATTTAATACCGGTGTTCCACAACCATTCCCAGTCAGCAGACATAATGTTATGACCAATGTCCTGTGCCCATTTAATCATAGCCGATTTAACTGTTTCATCCTGTGTATTCCATTTCAGCAGCAAGTTATACATTCTTGATAAATTCTTAGTATTGGGTTCTAACAATTCAGTCTCTAATTTTGATTTTTCCACCTGAAAGCCAATTTTCCTGCACTGGAATCCTTTGTTGTACATCTTTTACACTGCTGTCTGCTGCAGCAGGACTCCTTCGCAGCTGAACAGAGGTGGACACCAGTGCTGCTCCTATGTATGGCCTGAAGACACATGTTGCTGCAAAAATTATTTATTTGCAAGACTCTTTACTATAAGGCCCCAGGGCACATTGCAACAATGGAATATACAGCTATAAAATATATAAAAGTTAAAGTTTGCTGAAGCTAAGTAGGTCTGGGTCTGGCTAATTCCTGGATTAGAGACTACCTGGGAGCTCTCTGCATGCCATCCTGAACTCTACAAAAAAAGAGGCAGAATAGAAATGAAATAAACACAGAAACTGATAGGTTGGGTACTTCTAGTGGGCTTTAAGCTGCCTCCCCCAGCATCGATGACTCAGTCCTATTAAACAGTTTCAAGAGTCTGCATCCAGTCAAAGCAATTTATTGTTACCTCTTGGCTATTACGAACCAATTTCAGACATCATAAAATATGTTCATTGTGCAATGTTAAAATATACGCATTGAAAAACCCAACAATAAAACCCTAAGATTTAAAATATGCTACATAATACTTTCAAGAGAGATCTGATCTTATTTGCCAAGATAGCCAGTACAAAAATTATTTTGTTATTTTTTATGACCTCATAAAAATGCCAGCTTACTAGTGGAGACATATAGGAAAAATACAAATTTGGAAGTGGCAATGCTCAAGCGGGCTCTTTGAAGGGAAAAAATAATAATAATGCAACAGACAGTTTAAGAGAGGACTTGGCAGAAATTCTACAATTTGAGAATTGTGCGGTTATTAAAATCGGATGCCTCTGTGCATCACCAAGGAAAGGAAGCTTTTATTCTGAAATAAAATAGAGGAAGAAACAACCTGAGGAGCAGCTCATACTGTATATGCCTTGATTCCACGAAGCTTTTGGTGTGGCAGATCCTGCCCTGTGGAACTCCCCGACTCTAGAAGTTCAACAGGAACTGACCTTGCCTCCTTTCTTTTTTTTATAATATTTTATTAGGTTTTATCAATAGAAAAGTTTAGAAAAATACAAAAATGAAAAAGTACAAAATTACAAAGACAAAAATACAGACATTAAACACAAAGAAAGAAAAAGAAAAAACACATATAAAAGAAAACAAAAATTCCCTCTTTCTTAATTTCTCATCTTTAGTTAACTTATTTTCCTGACTTCCTCACGTCTCCCATTTTTGTATCCCTTTTAAAAATTGGTTCAGCAAATTCATGTCCTATTAGTTTGTCTATTATTAATCCCATCTTACATTTTACCTTGTTGCTAGAACCCCTTCAATTCATTTC